>NC_090448.1:1007834436-1008142083 GCF_031143425.1 Pleurodeles waltl
TATCCCTGTTTCTGGTCCTGCTTATTTTGATCTTTTAAATTCACCTAATCCTACCCCATCTTGTCTCTGGTCTTAATGACCCTAATTCACCTACTCCTGACCTGACTCATTCTCAAGGTCCTCCTTCAACATGCCATGATACCCCTGGCCCTAGTCCACCCGCTCGTTGCGATCTTGGACAAATTGTCCACTTTGGTCTGATCCTCCTTCCTGAGGTCATCCTGTTCTTAGCCACCCGACTTGGTCATCATGGCTCCTGTCATCCTGACCTTCCTTGTCATCATCCTCCTATTCCTCCTCATCCTAATCCTGCTTGTCCAGGTATGCCAGAACCTGATACTCCTGGGCCTCTTTGTCTTGGGCTTTCTTTTCTATTTGGTTTGGTCCTTCTTGTCCTCATTGCTGGTCCTCTTAGCTCCTGTCCTGTTGGCTCTGGTTGAATGCCCTTATCCTCATTATTCTTCGTGCCCTATTCTCCTAGTCTTCCTCACTCTCAGTTTGGTTTGTCTAGCAATGGTCTTTCTATTCCTTGTCCTCACAGTCCATGTTCTCTTCCTGGTTTTGTGCCGACTAATCTTGGGGCCAGATGTAGGACCATTTTGTTTTGTGACACGCAATTTGCGATTTTGTGCGAGTCTCAAAATAAAATATACAACAGTGTAAGCCACAATGTTTGTGAGTCACAAATGGGTTGCAAGGGACCTGCCTCATCAATATTTATGAGGCAGGTCACAATTTGTGTCCCATTTGTGAATGGCAGCATTCACAGACATGGTGGCCTGTTCGGGTCAGCAGACCACCATGTCTGTGATTGCTTTGTCAATAAAGCATTTTTTTTAACGCAGCCTTTTTTCCTTTGCATTTAAAAAACAAAAATTAAAAGTTACTTTTTAATTTTTTCAGAGTAGGCAGTGGCCCGTGGGATCACTGCCTGCTCTGAAAAAATGTTGGTGCCCACATTCACAAAGAGGGAGGGGTCCCTTGGGGGCCCCTTCCCATTTGTGCATGGGTTGCCACCAATTTAAAATTGGTGGTAACTGCGCTTGTTTTGAGACTGCATTCACGGTTACAAAACAATCATACATGGGCCTGCGAGTCGCAATTAGGAAGGGACACCCTTAAAACGCCCTTTCCTAATTGAGAGCCCCCATCCCTATTTTGGGAGTCAGTAACAGGATACCGGCTCACAAAATGGGGATAGTACATCCATCATGGCCGTTTTGGGTCGTACATATGGCTATAAATCCTTTTGTTTTTGGTCCTTCCTATTTGGATTACTGTATGTCTAATCTTGGTTCTGGTCCTCCTAGTCATCCTAGTCATCGCTCTTTGTTTTCTTTCCTGATTCTCTTGACCCTCGTCCATTTAATCTGAATCTTCTCACTCTCCTCTATCTGATTTCCAGTACATCAATTCCTGGTCCTGCAGGTCCCACCAGTTTACCAGGCATTTATGTCCTGCCCTCTTAGGCCTTGCCCTCTTAGTATTTGTCATCTCCTGTACCTGTGCCATGTCCTCATGGTACTTCTGGCACTGCACCCAGTAGCCTGGGCCCTCCTGGTCCTAGATCTCTTTGATTGGGTCCTCCTGAGTCTTGTCATTTTGGTCCTGGTCCTCCTGGACATCCATGTTCTGTCCCTCTAGGCAGTTATGGTACTCTTGCTTTTCTTCACCCTGGTTCTGCTATCCACAGGTCCTGGTCAATCTACTCCACTTGGTAGTCTGTGCTCTGTTCTTATTGTCACGATTCCCCTAGCATCCTTGGTCTGTTCCTGGCCCCTTAGCAATGATCATTCTAATACTTCTTGCTGTGGTCCTGATCCTCCTGGCTCTGGTGCTCTTGTTATTCTTTTTCTCTTTTGAAATCTTTTTATTGTTTTTGCATGGCAAGTAACATTTCATACAGTATCAACTGAAAGGCATACTTCCTTATCAGCATAAACCTCTCTCAATCCTCTCAGCCTACCCTCCTTCAGCGGTTCAGGGACCAGGCCGTACACCTCCCACTTGGACATTCTCAACCTTGCCACTGCTCCTCTTGGTGTCCTTCTGGAGAGTCAGGCCCATATTTGTACTTTTTGATGCAAACCAGCGTTAGCTCAAGTTTGCATCAAAAAGTATAGCACCGGCTAGCGCCAATCCAGGACGCCAACCAGGCACCATATTTAAGGAATGGCGCAAGCCGGCGCTAAGGCCCGGTTAGCGTCAAAATACATGACGCTAACTGGGTAGGGGAGCCATAGGGAAAACTGGAGGTTGTGCGTGAAAGAATGGCGCTAGTCAGGTTAGAGTCAAAATAATGGCTCTAACTTGACTAGCGCCATTGTTAGATGCACAACCACCATGGACATGCCTCCAGTCTCAGTAAAGGCAGGAGTCATGGCCCCCAGCCCAATGGCCATGCCCATGGCCATTGGGAACAGTACCATGTAGGGGGGCAAATGTTAGGCCCCCAAATGGCACTTCAGAAAATAAAATAATCTACTTACCTATACTTACCTCTACTTACCTAGTATGGGACCCTCCATCCTCAGCTGTCCCTCTGGTGTGGCTGGGGGCATCCCTGGGGCCTGGAGAGGGCACCTGTGGGCTTATTCCATGATGATCCACCATGGAAATAGGCCTACAGGTCCCCTAACGCCTGCCCTGACCCACCCAGGTGTCAAATAATGGCACTAAGTAAGCTTAGCGCCATTATTTAGGACCGCCTCCTTCCCGTGAGTGATATTTGCACGGGAGGATAAATAAGGTCCCTGGGCCTTTGAGTCAGTTTTTGCCTGGGAACGCCTTCCTTGCATCTCATTGACGCAAGGTAGTTTTCCGCAGGCAGAAAATAACTGTAACTCCAATATTTTGGTGCTAGACATGTCTAGCGCCAAAATATAAATATGGACTTAAGTTTTTGCCAGATTTGCATAAAAAAATGATGCAAAACTGGCGCAAACAGAGTATAAATATGCCCCTCAGTTTCTTCAGAGTTCTTAAGTTCCAGATCGCCATAGTATGCTCTCCATCTCCCCCACACTTTGTTTAATTTCTTGGGACAGCCTCCAGGCATTTGCTCATTCCTTCCCTCAATTTCTCCATCCTAGGAACCTGCTGTTTGACCCACATTTGTGGATTTTTTTTTACCACAATAAAGCGCAACATACAAAAGCCCAGTGTGACTCTGGGAATATCTGCCTCATTTGGAATTCCAAGGATCACTAAGTGGGATATTTTGAGAATTGTGAGTGCCGCCACTGCCTCCAGTTCCCTTATTAATCCCTCGCAGTAGACTTTTATGTTGGGGCAGTCCAAAATTGTGTGAAGGAACATGCCCTCTGCAGTGGCATATCATATGGAATTGCGTGTGGTGGCTTGTTCCATTTTGAAAAGCTTGCTTCTATTAAAATAAACTGTATTGAGTACTTTTAACTGTATTAGCATTAGTTGTGCTATGATGGCTACTTTCAATGGGTGCATCAGGGCTGCCTCCCAAACCACATCTTGCGGGGTCCCTACTCCCAACCTGGACTGCAGGTTCTGGAAGTTATCAGGTGCTAAGATTTACTTTTGCATGACCTCTCCCCTCAACATTCGGGCCTCATTTACAAGGCCTTTGCGCCACTGTTGTGTCAATTCTTTTACGCAGTGGTGGCGCTAGCAATGCTTTACACTGCTTCAGATTTACAAACAGACTCATTGGGCCTAGTGTGTCTGTTCGTAAACCCTTAGGTCACATCATAACTGAGCCAGGTATAGTGTACGCAAGGGAAAAGACACACAGAACATAGTGAAATTTCCAACATTTCACTACATCATTCCGCAACTTCACTTCATCAGAATGTTACCGCCTGTTTCAGAGCATGTGAAAAATTGAAGCAAGGCTTTTCTCTATGGGGGCTTCCTTGCATTACTGGAGAAGTGTCATTATTTTTACGGTAGTCCAGGAATGCATGAGTTCAGCACCGTAGATGCATCAGAATTTCTGACTCATCTGTGAATACGTGCGCCATGGAGCACTGGATTGTAAATACAGCACATCCATAGCATTGTTAGGGAATCGTAAGGCAGTGCAAGAAATCTGATGCATCGGGCCAATGCATCAGATTCTTGTAAATGAGGCCCTCAGTTTTCAAGACTACTGTAATCTGGCAAATCCTCCAATTTTATGCTTTCTGCTCTTACAGCGTGTTCCAACCGTACATCTGTGTACTGTTGAGTGGATAGTAGCTGGAATTCCTGCTGTAAAGCTGCAAATGCCTTTATCTCTATCCTTTCTGCAAGTCAAATATTTCTATTCCTACCTGATCTTGGGGCCTCATTCACAAAGGTAAACTGATACTTTTGTGTAAGTTTACGTTATTTTGGAGTTCACAAAGTTGCATTTTAATAGTTAGCTTATGAATATGGCAACTCTGCAGTTGGGGCGGAGAGCTCTGCAAATAAAAAGATATTCATTAATATTAAAATGCAGGTTTGTGAATTCCAAAATAAAGGTAAACTGTAGTGTAAGTTTACCTTTGTGAATCAGGCCCCCCATGTATAAATCCCGTTAGCTAACCAACAGCTCTTAGAACCCATCCTGTCCATAATAGTGTTGCTCTCATTATGTTACCATGCCACCCCAGCTCCCTAATGGCATTATCCCATGCTTTCAGCATCACCTTAGTTGGGGCAAGCAGGTGTTTTCTTTCTGATCTTCTGTAGACATAGTATTTTGTATGAGGCTGGTGCCATCCTAACTTTTTTGAGTCGGGTTGGTGCATTATGTGGATTAAACCCCCATTCATTTATGATCTGCAGTTGCGTGGCCTTGTAAAATGTCTTCAGGCCAGAGAGGGCCATTCCTTCATCATAGCTTGTTCTGCACAAGGTCCGCAGAGCTCTCTTGGGCCTCCCCATTCCCCAGCAACCTCTGTAGGGTTTCAACCAACCTTTCAGTGTAGGCCTTCGGTACTTCAAAGGATGAGTTTTGTAGTACATAGAAAACTATGGGTATGGGTTGTCATTCCCATTATTGCTAAGGGTAGTGTGCATCATCTGTCTACATCCAGGAACAGAACTCTATTGAGGTTCTTTTCCTGGAATCTGTTAGTCATACCTTCAATCCCTAAGTATTTGAACCCCTGCAATATGGTCCTAAAAAGTCCAGTCACCATCCCTACCACTTCCCAGTCTCCCAGTTGATGCATGATTGACTTGTCCCATTTTTTACAGCAACTCATGTACCCCTCAAAAGCAAACAAAGTCTGGTTTCTAACAGTGGTACCTCTGTATCCCTCCACACAAATATGCGTGCAGGTAAATAGATGAAAACATTGCTCCCACAAGCAGGTAGCTGCTATTTTAAGTAGCTCCCTGCTTGTGGCAGCAATGCTGGCTACCGCAGGATGTGGGGAGCCGGCTAGGACCGCAGGAGCGTCTCCCCTGAAGTCCTGTCACTCTCTCTCACTCTCTTCTACCCCATGATGGGATGGAAAAGAGAGAGGGATAATCATTGCCTGGTCTCTCCATACAATGACTTCGTGGCACAGTAAGAAGTCACCTGTGGCATAATGGTTAAGTTCACAGACCCTCACACTGAACGTTGTGGGTTTTAGACCAGGTGTGTCTGTGGTCATTTCCCTGCTTTAATTTGTTTTCAACTTAAAGTTTAAGGTTCATAATGAAAGGTGATCTCATTGTTTTTAATTGACAAATACAGTTTTCTTTTCAATTGGCCTAGAAATATCTAATTTTAAGTATATAATTCCCCAAGGCCTAAAAGACTTTGGGGGTCATTCTGACTCTGGCGGCCGGTGACCGCCAGGGTCACCGACCACGGGAGCACCGCCAACAGGCTGGCGGTGCTCCCGAGGGCATTCTGACCGCGGCGGTTCAGCCGCGGGCAGAAAGGGTAAACCGGCGGTCTCCCGCCGGTTTACCACTGCCCATGTGAATCCTCCATGGCTGCGGAGCGCGCTCCGCAGCCATGGGGATTCTGACACCCCCTACCGCCATCCTGTTCCTGGCGGGTCTCCCGCCAGGAACAGGATGGCGGTAGGGGGTGCCGCGGGGCCCCTGGGGGCCCCTGCAGTGCCCATGCCCGTAAGAGGGCCCCGCAAAGTATTTCAGTGTCTGCTAAGCAGACACTGAAATACGCGACGGGTGCAACTGCACCCGTCGCACCCCTGCAACTACGCCGGCTCAATTCTGAGCCGGCGTCCTCGTTGCAGGGGCATTTCCTCTGGGCCGGCGGGCGCTCTTTTGGAGAGCGCCCGCCGGCCCAGAGGAAATGTCTGAATGGCCGCCGCGGTCTTTTGACCGCGGTGCGGTCATTCAGCGGCGGTACCTTGGCGGACGGCCTCCGCCGTCCGCCAAGGTCAAAATGACCCCCTTTATCTTTCTCACTCTCTTTGTCTCTCTCTCTCTCTCTCAAATTCTCTTTTTCAATCTCTTTCACCCACTCACACACTCACTCAGACCCTTATCAACCCACCCACAGACCCACTAAGACACTCCCACTCACAGACCCACTCAGACCCTCGTACACCCACTCACAGCCCCACTCAGACCCTCACGCACCCACTCTCCGACCCGCTCAGACTCTCACACAGCCACTCACAGACCCACTGAAAACCCTCACACACTCACTCACATACCTACACAGAAACTGATTAAGACACTGATTCACCCACTCTCACACTCAGACAGCCACTCTCACAGCCACAGATACACTGTCTCACACCCAGAGAGACAGGCTGCGGTCAACTCCTGCTGTGCGCAGCGTGGGGTTGGGTTGTTAGGGGGTTGGCTGCAGCGTCTATCACTTGAAAAAGCCAAGGGTTACAGAAATGTTATAGTTAGGCTCACATTTTAAATGTACCAAATCATATAAATTCACCTGTTATATTTAGTTAGAGTTGTTTCAGTAACTATAACTCGTGCCCTAATGTAACTATAACTTGCACCCCATGCAGTTTTTTTGTCAAAAAATTTACTGAAAATATCTCATTGATATCATCAATGAAGTTATCAAACATGTAATGAGTGCTGTGATTTATTGGGTTATTTAGCAGTGCACGGCAAGGGCGTGAGCTACAGTTACTTTAGAGCACGAGTTATAGTTACTTGAGATAACTCTAACCATAACAGGTGAATTTATATGGTTTGGTACATTTAAAAATGGGGCCTAACTATAACGTCCCTGTAACCTGTATTTTTTTAAGTGAAGATATATATATATATATATATATATATATATATATATATATATATATATACACATATACATATATATATATAGAGAGAGAGAGCGATTTACCGTGGCGTTGTTCCTCACAACACACAGATGAGTTGCACACTTGTTCTACCGTGTTTTCTCTATATTCTATTCCATAAAGCATACAATTTGCGGAAACAGTCATTACGCATTTCAGTTTCCATCACTGGGATTTGTAGTTTCAATGCGAAGTGTCAAGCATGCTTGAAAAGAAATAACAATTACTTGTGCCACACCCCTATCAAACAACTGTGAAATCACTCTGTGCATACATATTCACCAGAAAGGAAACATGGGGTCTGTGGAGCGAAGTGCTAACATCTTATTACAAGGAAAACATCAGTCCATATTTTTGTGTTTCCACCAGTGCATGACAGTTTGTGATTTACATGATATTTTAAGGCCCACACATGGATAAATTCAATATTTGCTAAGCTTATTATGTATATATATATATCTATATATATACATATATATATATATATATATGTATATACATATTCACTGAAAAAATCAAAGGTTACAGGGATGTTATAGTTAGGATCTGAATTTGCTCACACAAAACCATCGAAATTCAGCAGGTATAGTCATGGTTAACTTAAGTAACTATAACTCGTGCCCTAAGGTAACTATAACTTGCGTGCCCGCAATGCACAGTTTTCTTACCAATATTTTATTGCTAATGTTGCAATAATAATATTAATGATGCCATAGAAGGTGTCATCAATGATGTAATTTGTGGAGTAATTAGCTGTGCATGGCAAAGGCGCAAGTTATAGTTACCTTAGGGCAAGCTTTTTCAGTGAATTTCTTGTTTTTTATAGCACACACAGACATACATATAAGCAGTGCTGAGCAAGCCTATGGCCAGGTCCAGCAGCCAACCCTCCTCCATGCACCCAAACCCAAACTGTGCACAGACTTTGGCCATGCGCAGCATGAGTTTGGATGCAGTGGGTTTTTTTTCCTTCATTTTTCTCTGGATTGGCAGAGCCGCCTCCGGATTTGCAAATCCTGATCTATGTATCCACCCGTGGATCCGTGCATCAGAGGAAAAAAAAAATAACGGGCCAATTTTCTGCCCACTAAGGGGGTGATTCTGACCGCGGCGGACGGCGGTCGCCGCCCGCCAAGCGGTTCCCGCCGAAAGACCGCGGCGGTCATTCTGGCTTTCCCACTGGGCCGGCGGGCGACCGCCGAAAGTCCGCCCGCCAGCCCAGCGGGAAACACCCTTCCCACTAGGACGCCGGCTCAGAATGGAGCCGGCGGAGTGGGAAGGTGCGACGGGTGCAGTTGCACCCGTCGCGAATTTCAGTGTCTGCAAAGCAGACACTGAAATTCTTCGTGGGGCCCTCTTACGGGGGCCCCTGCAGTGCCCATGCCATTGGCATGGGCACTGCAGGGGCCCCCAGGGGCCCCGCGGCACCCCCTACCGCCATCCTGTTCCTGGCGGGAGAACCGCCAGGAACCGGATGGCGGTAGGGGGTGTCAGAATCCCCATGGCGGCGGAGCGCGCTCCGCCGCCATGGAGGATTCTCAAGGGCAGCGGGAAACCGCCGACTTTCCGTTTCTGGCCGCGGCTGAACCGCCGCAGTCAGAATGCCCAGCGGTGCACCGCCAGCCTGTTGGCGGTGCTACCGCCGACCTCCGCCATGGCGGTAATTACCGCCAGGGTCAGAATGACCCCCTAAGTGTCTTATGTATCCTGACCCCTTCTGTGTTTTTTCACTCTCCTTTCCCCACCCCGGAGTCGATGCAACAAACGAAATGGCAGTCACAACCTTTCTGTCAGGTCGCGGCCAGCCAATCAGGGCCTTGCTTTCCCTTGAACCTGCAGATCTGAATCCGCAAATCTGAATCCGCACTCCTAGATATCTATTTTTTTTAAACTCTAATATCTCAGAAACTACTGAACAAATTTACACCACATCACAAAAAGTGTGATTTCGGGACCACGATATAGCTTTCTGCCAAATTTGGTATCACAGGCAGTGCTTTGTGGGCATGGCACCCGGGAAGGGGTTGCCATGTCGACTTTACCTTTTTCTCCCCACCAACCCACACAATACATGCTGCAGGCCGTAGGGACCCTCCATGGTCACAGAGCCCTTGGTACCACTGGTACCTTTTACAAGAGACTTAGCTGTGTTCCAGGGGGGGTACTAATTGTGGAAGTAATGGTACAGTTTAAGGGAAGAAAACTGGTGCTGAGGCCTGGTTAGTAGGATCCCGACAAGTTAGCATCAATATCCAGCAAAAAGTGGGTGCAACCTGTTGTGTAGCCATGTTAGTTATGGCTCCATTCACGTTACTTTAGCACAGTAGACCTGCCGCTGTGCACTTCAACCTAGATACGTTATTCAGATTTGTTTATTATTTTAACAATAGCCATATTTCCAATCTTTTTTTATTTCTCCCTATCTAGCTGTTTTTGCTTAGGCCAGCACTACATTCTTAAACAAGACATTCTAGTTCACTCTGTGCTTCTCTCAAGGCTGAAGTGAGATAGGTTGCCAGTAAAACGTGGTAATGCTTTGTCTCTGGTACTCATAGAAATATACACATCCTTACGTAGGGACATTCTCTCAGAACATCAGCTGTTTTATTATAAAAACAATTCTCTGTCCCATACATGTTAGAGGGAGATTCCAGCCATATGACCATGCCTGTACGCCGATTGCTGAATGCTTTGCTACAGCTGCTTATGCAGACCTCAGGCGTTTGCTCAGGTATGGGGGATGATATCTTCCCAGGGGAACCTGAGGGGCAGAACTAGAGCTTAACATGCTGTGCTCTAATATAGCCTAGGTAGGAATTAGTCTATTGACTCTAGTGACAATATGGCAGCATTACTTCTATGCTTTACTCTCCTTGTCACAATTTTAATCCTGTCATGCTTTATCATCCTGGTTATTGCAGTACATGCTTTATTGCTAAAGATGCAGTTGCTTCCTTAAAACCCTATTGAAACATACACTGCCTCTGTTCTTCATTGTGTATGTGAGACCAATGTAACTGAGAGAAACAAATGAAATCTGAGTGACCACGATTTCCCATAGGAATCAATTGTGTATGCATTTGGCTGCCCAATCATCCCTGCTCTTGTGCAGAGATGAGGCACTGCTGGTTAGCCAGAGCAAACCCCGGATTGTGGCGGCAGGTGTCACCTGTAGTGGGTTAGACTCAGGTTCCCACACCTCAGGCGATTCTGCCGCTCAATTCCAGTAGTCTCATTAGAATAATGAGAGCCTACGCAACAAACCATGCCCAACAGGGCACTTTCCTACATAATTCCCTCCCAAACAAAAGGGGATGAGACTGACCTTTCCCAAGAGAGTCTTCATTGTCTAAATGGAAGAACATGGGAAGTCCATCTGCATTGGTATGGGCAGTACCAGGTCTATGTTCCGCTGTAAAGTCCATTCCCTGTAGGGAGATGGCCCACCTCAAAAGTTTAGAGTTCTAATCTTTCATTTGTATTAGCCATCTGAGAGGTCGGTGGTCAGTTTGAACAATGAAGTGAGTATGAAACAAGTAGGGTCTCAACTTCTTCAGGGACCATATCACAGCAAAGGCTTCCCTCTTGATGGCAGTCCAACACCTGGAGAGTAACCTCCTGCTAATAAAAGCAACTGGTTGGTTATGGCCCTCATCATTGGTATGAGATAGGACTTCTCCTATCCAATGTTGAGAGGCAGCTGTCTGCATAATGAACTGCTTAGAGTAGTCTGGAACTTTGAGAACTGGTGCTGAGCACATTGCCTCCTTCAGAGTGTCAAAGGCCTTTTGACAACTAACAGTCCAGTTTACTTTCTTGGGCATCTTCTTATAGGTCATTTCTCTGAGGGAGATCAGAATTGATCCATGCCCCTTCTCAAACCTCCTGCAGTTAGCAGTCAAGCCAAGGAATGCCCTGACTTGAGTCTGTGTTTTGGGAGCTTCTCAAACCAGAATTGTCTGGATCTTGGGTTGTAAAGGTTGTGCTTGGTCTCTATCTACAAGGTGGCCCAAGTATACAACAGTACCCTGCCCTATCTTGTGTTTGGATGCCTTGATAGTGTGGCCTGCAGTTTGAGAGGCTGCAAAACCTTCCTCAGGAAGACCAGGTGATCCTGCCAGGAGAAGCTAAAGACAGCAATATGATCTAGACAGAACAACAAGTCAGCAAGGACTTGCTTTTCCAACCTTCAGAAGGTGGTAGGGACATTCTTTAAACCAAAGGGCATAACAGTGAGCTGATAATGTCCATCAGGTGCAGAGAATGCAGTCTTTTCTTTTGCTCCTGGCACTATGTGAATTTGCCAGTATATTGCAGTTAAGTCAAAGGTATTGAGAAACTGTGCTACACCTAATTTGTCTATTAGCTCATCAGCTCTTGGAATAGGGTGAGCGTCTGTCTTGGTGACAGAATTGAGAACTCTGTGGTCCATACAGAACCTCGTTTCTTTCTTTCCAACCTGTGGATGAGGCTTGGGGACTGAGACCACAGAATGTCAGAGAGTTCAGTAACCCCTAAATCCAGCATCTTGTTGACTTAAACTTTGATGCTCTCCTTAACTTGGTCAGACTGCTGAAAGATCCTGGATTTGACAGGCAAGTTGTCTCCAGTTTCTACATCATGGGCACGCCAGTGTGTCTGTCCAGGGGTCAAGGAGAAGAGCTCTGTACATTTCTTCAAGACTTGCCTACAGTCAACAGCTGTTGGGCAGTGAAGGTGTCTGAGTAGACAGCTCCATCAACTGACCCATCTTTAGGGTTGATTCACTCTCTCCTTCCTGTTCCTCAAGAGTAACCATCAACATGGTTACAGCAGTCCTGTCACAGAAAAGCTTGAGGCGGTTCACATGGATCACCCTTTTGGGTGTCCTGGTAGTGCCAAGGTCTACCAAGTAGGTGACCTCACTTGTCTTTTCTAGGATAGGGTAAGGGCCACTCCACATGTCCTTAAGTGCCCTGGGAGCTGAAGGCTCCAGAACCCCTACTTTCTGCCCTTGTGTAAACTCTACCAGTGCAGCCTTTTGGTCATACCACTGCTTCTGGAGCTGTTGGCTAGCCTCAAGGGTTTTGGATGCTTTTTCCATATATTCTGCCATCCGAGAGCTGAGGCCAAGCACATAGTCCACCACATCTTGCTTAGGCTCGTGGAGAGGTCTCTCCCAACTATCCTTCACAAGTGGTCCCCAATCCGAGTGACCAAACAGAAGCTCAAAGGGGGAAACCCTACTCCCTTCTGAGGCACCTTTCTGTAGGCAAAAAAAACAAGCATGGCAGGAGGACATTCCATTTCCTTTTGAGCTTTTCAGGGAGCCTCATGATCATGCCCTTCGATGTCTTGTTGAATCTGTCAACAAGTCCATGGTTTGTGGATGGTATGGTGTGATGAACTTGCAAGTCACCGCACACTCATTCCACATGTACTTTAGGTAAGCAGACATGAAGTTGGCACTTCTTTCAGAAGCCACCTCCTTAGGAAACTCTACCCGGGTAAATATACCAATGAGTGGCTTGGCTACTGCAGGAGCTGTAGTAGACCTAATGGGAATTGCTTCAGGATACCTGGTAGCATGATCCACTACTACCAGTATATATTGGTTCCCTGAGGCTGTGGGTGGTTCACGTGGACCCACTTTGTCCACACCAAACCTTTCAAAGGTAACCCCACCCACTGGTAGCGGAAATAGGGGGGCCTTTGGAGGGCCACCTACTTTGCCACTGGCTTGGTAGGTGACACCGGAGCTGCAAAACACCTTCACCTTTTGAGACATGTTGGGCCAGTAGAAATGGCTGACAAGCCTATTCCAAGTTTTAGTCTGACCCAGATGCCCAGCTAGGGGGATGTCATGTACTGAAGTGAGGATGAATTCCTGAACTGCTGAGGCACATTCACTCTCCTGGTTGCACCAGGTTTTGGGGTCTCTGTCCTCAGCATATGGGAGTCCTTCCTCCCAATAGACCTTGTGGGATCCACTGACATCCCCCTTCTCCTGTGCAGCTGCTTGCTGCCTAAGGCCTTCAAGAGTGGGACAGGTTCTCTGTCCCTGGCACAGCTAGTCCCTAGAGGGTCCCCCTGGGGCCAAGAGCTCTACCTGGTAAGGATCAAGTTACATAGGCTCAAATTCCTCAGAGAATGGTAAGACTTCTTCTTTGCTGTACAGAAGCTGGTCCTCACGTCTTCCTGCCTTTTCTCTAGGAAGGTTGGGCCATTATTCCAGGCTCCAACATTTCTTTTTCACCCTGTGCTCAGCTTTGTGCTCAGGTTCTCACACACACCATCTCAGGGATTCCCAGCATAGCTGCATGGATTTTAAGTTCTACCTCAGCCCAAGCTGAGGAATCCAGGTCATTCCCTAGCAGACATTCAACTGGGATTGCAGAAGATATCACTAGCTGTTTTGGGCCAGTAACCCCTCCCCATTCTAAGGTCACCATAGTCGTGGGTTGGACCTTAGTCACATTGTCAGCATTGGTGACTAGAAAAGTTTGTCCAGCCAGATACTGGCCTGGGGAAACTAGTTTTCTGTCACCATGGCACTGGCACCTGTATCCCTCATGGCTTCTACCTTAGTCCCATTAATCATGGGATGCTGTCTTTATTTGTTCATATTGGGGGGGCAGACAGCAAGAGTGTCAACATCTACCCCACCCTCAGAAACCAAAGTAGCTTCAGTGTGAAGCCTGATTTGCTATGGGGATACTGTTGATCCCACCTGGAGACTGGCTATACCAGTGCTAGCTGGTGCAGTATTAGGGGGATTCCTTTTGGGACAGGCCAAGTATCCAGTTGGGTATCCATGCTGTTTACAGTTGAAACACCAGACCTTTTTGGGATCAAAGTTTCTACTCTTGTACCCATATGAAGATTGTGAAGAGGCTCTGGGCCCACCCTTCTGCTCAGGTTTTTTGGTGCCTTTAGAATACCGTTTACTTTTATCCTTAGGTGTCTCACCACCTTGCCCTGAGGAGGCTTTGTAACCCCTTTCTTTTGTTCACCCCCAGTGGAAGTCTTGGTCACCTGAGTCTTGACCCAATGTTCTGCCTTCTTTCCCAATTCTTGGGGAGAAATTGGACCTAGGTCTACTAGGTATTGATGCAACGTGTCATTGAAGCAGTTACTTAAAAGATGTTCTTTCACAAACAAATTATAAAGCCCATCCAGTTATCCAACTGCCTAGTGCTTTCACTGAGTAGTCTACAAAATCAACCCAGGATTGGCTCTAGGTTTGTGAGCCCTCCTGAACCTAATTCTATACTCCTCAGTGGTGAATCCAAAGCCCTCAATCACGGTAGCCTTGCATGCGGTCATAGGATTCAGCATCTGCACCAGTGAGTGTGAGGAGCCTATCCCTACACTTACCAGTGAACAGTTCTCAAAGGAGAGCTCCACAGTGAGACATTTTCAGTCTTCTGGTACCACAAGCCCTGTCAAAGTCTGTGAACCACTTGGTGATGTCATGACCTTCCTCATACTTGGGGACAATCCTTTTGGGGATTTTAGGAGTGTCATAGTCCTCTCTGTCCCTAGTTACTTAGTTGCTGCCACCACTAATGAGTGCTAATCCCATTTCTGATCTCTACCTTTCTACAGCAAGGAGCTGCCCCTCCAGAGCTAATCTTTTGGCCATCCTTGTTTAAAGGAGGTCATCTTCATTGAGGCTGCTCTCAATGTTCTCAGAGTGGGAGATCCAGATCCTGTGAGTACTATCCTTGGAGTGAGGGGCATTTGGACCCTGTCCTCCCTAGTTAAGTTAGGAGGTGGGGTCATCCTCCTGATCCCTAACTTCTTCCCCATCTGAGGGGAGGTCTTCCTCCTAAGTAGGGTGTTCCTTTGAATATTTTGTCAAGAGCTCCTGGAGCTGAAACTTGGTAGAGTTGGAACCAGTTTAAATTTTTCTTAAACTACAGAGGGACCTTAACTCCTTCATCTTAAGATGGAGGTAAGGGGTGAGGTCGAGTTCCACCACCATGTCCTCTGAGCTACTCATTTTGCTACTAAAGCTGTGGATTACTTTTAGGAATTAAAAACGAATTCAAGCTACTTACCCCTAACTATGGTAACTTTTAAATCTAAAAAGGAAATGCTAAAGGGGACTTAACCAAGGCCTAAGCAGGACTTTTAAAAAATTTAGAAAATGTTTTCAATTAAAAAATCTATTCTAAAGGCAATTTTAGAACGTAGTTGTGTGATCAGATATTGGCTGAGTACTCCAGCAAATGCAAAGCCTTAGACCCCACCGCTGATCCACCAATGTAAGACGCTGGCTCTGTATATACTATACCAAAATGAGGTATAGTGTGCACAGAGTACAGGGGTTCTCCAGAGACTTAAGAGAGGCTAAAGTAGATAATACTAATGCTCTCTTTTGTGGTAGTGTGATCAAGCAGTTAGGCTTATCAGAGGGTAGTGCAAACCATCAAGAAAAAGTGCGCACGCTCAATGACTAACTCCAGGCCAATTGTTTTAGATAGCAAAAATGTATATTGTTACTTTATTACTAGTACCAGAAGGTCTTTGTTGCAGGTAAATACAGTTGTAGATAGGTTTAAGCATATGTATCAAACGTACTTTGTTTAGTTTTCGCAGGTAAAGCAGTTTACAAGGAAGTAACACTTTTCAATTTCAAAAGTTGGCACACTGCAATTTTTCATATGAGTCAATAGAGTCCGGGGGGGAAATTGTTAGCACAGTTAACAGGTAAGTACACAACTTACAATTCCAGTCTTCGGGGGTTAGGATGCCCACAGGTCAAAGTTTAGGCTGACTCCAAAAGTGCACCCCTAGCAACACGGGGCAGGCTGGGTGCAGAGGTCAAAGTTGGCGTCGGGATTACAATGGAATCCTATGAGGACAGGGAGAGCTTGGTAGAAAGCAGATTGCAGGTAAGTACCTGCGGTTCCAGGACATGGGCCTGGGGGTTTAGGTCAGCAAAGAGTAGGCCACAGGGTCACACCAAACACACACACTCAGTGGCTCAGGGGCGGCCGGGTGCAAACACAGGGGCAGGTTACGGAATTTCAAAGGCTGGACAGGTAGGGAAGCCGCCTGCTGGATGTTACTGGACCATTGATCAGATTCCCCAAGGCCAGGGGGCTGCGGGTGCAGGGGTCTCCTTGGGCGTCAGGTATCTTCATCGGCCCCGGTCGCAGTCAGTGGGTCCTCTGGATTCAGGCTGCAGGTGTCATTGTGTTCGCCAGGGGGGGTCAACCCAGGGTGGACTCAAAGTTGGAATTGCCTGGGGACCTTCTCTGGACCGATGGACCACCTGAGCTTGGGCAGTGGGCATCGGGGGCAGAGTGGGCAGGGCTTGCGGATCCGGGGCGTTTCTGGACTCCTTTGGAGGTTTCTTCTGGACAGGGCCACTGTCCTCAGGAGTTCTTGGTCCTCCGCTGGGCAGGCTGTCCTCTGGGGGTTTGTAGAGGTTGCTGGTCCTGCATGATGTGTCGCATTCTTAGAGCAGGGGTCTTTGAAGCTGCAGGCGGGCCGGTAGGGCTGGGGCCAAGTAAGTTGTCATCTGGTGTCTTCACTGCTGGGGTCGGCTTGGCAGTCCTTCTTTCCTCTTGAGGTCACCAGTAATCTGGTGAGTAAGGTTCAGGAGTGCCCATAAATACTAGATTTAGGGGTGTTATAGGGGTCCGATGGCAGAACCTTCTTCTAAAAAAACCTGTTTATTTAGGCCATAGCCTTTTAAACACTATTACAACACATAATCACAAAAAATCCACAATTAAATACTAGATCATAAATACAATAAAACATGTCCTAACTATATGAATATACCATATACAAAACCCTATAAAGTAATTGTTCTTCCTCAACCTGGTAAATAAATCACATTATTGTCTCTCAACGTTGTATCCACGGTGATTAAAAAATCGACCCATCGCACATGTCACCTCCAAAAATCTCATGTCCATTAAAAAGTCGATCGCTTGTCCTCTTTCTCTAATGCTATATTTTAAAAAATAGGTTTTAAGTACTTTTTCCATTGGGGTAAGAACCACAAGCAATCAATCAGAATATGGACTGAATTCATTTTCCCATTAAGACCACACTGACAAATTTTCTGTTCATTTTGCAAACCCTCCTGGTTACCTGACATAACGAAATGTATTCCACAGTGAAACCTTAATATGCTGTGACTCATCCAAATATTTGGAATCTTTTCCAAATTGGAGAAGATTCCATCATTCTCCCAGGAGTTTAGAAATGAGAAACTGAGCTTTTATTATCAGGCACAGGAGATCCTCATTCCTGGTTGGAGGGAAGGGCCCCCACATTGTTTATCAAATTTCCTTAAGCCCGCTGTTGACACCAGTGCCTAATCTTGTGAGGAGGTGAGATGGTCCTTCCAATCTAAACTCTGGGAGAACCATACCCCTAGGAATTTATATTTACTCCCACTCTCTTTTTTTATTATTAATTGCCCAACTCATACTCTTCCCTTGCTTACCTATTTTGAGCACTTTCATTTTTTCCATATTTCTTTTCTTGTTTTTCCTTCTTCAATAATCCCCAAATATATTTAATTTCCGTTGCAATCCGATTCCTGTCCGATCAAAAATCACCATATCGGCCCCATACAGAAGACAACAAATATTTTTGCCATTCATTTTAAGACTAAAAGCATTTACAAACATAGAACTTCAGGTAAATCGGCATGAAACAGGGAAACAAAGTAGGGGCCAAAACACATCCTTGCCTGAGACCATTTCTTAAACTGATTTACCTCTAGAGTAAGCCCACACTATCTAGCTCCACTTAAGCCCAGTTGTACTTGTTCAGTTCCTTGAGAATTAAAAGCAGATCTTTCGATATTCCATTTCCTTTTAATACCTCCTACAACAGCACCCGATCAACCGTCTCAAATGCTGAGATAAAATCAACAAAACAACAATAAAGTACCCACTGCTCTATAGATTTCTTTTCTATGGCCCACAAAATCAAGTGACTTTCCTTGAAACCACCTTGCTCCAGAGGTATGATAGAATTTACATCCACCCACTCCTTAATCATCTTCAATAATATTTGGGAAAAAATCTTAACACCTATGTCCAGCGGGTTAATTTGCCTATAGTGTCCTGGGAAAGTATGATCACTTTTTTGTGGATTGGATTTATCGCAGTCCCTTTCCAACTCTCCAGAAATCTTCCCGTTGCCAGGATTTCCTGGAAAACAAAGTGATTCTGCCTGGCCCACCATGCAATATTTGTTTTTATTACCACTGCCGGTACAATATTAGGGCCAGCAGCCCTTGTGAGTTTTATCCTCTCAATAGTTTCCTTAACTACTAACTCAGTAAACCCCATCTTTGTTTCCTTCTCAATACTAAAAGTGTTGTTACTCCCCTCTGCCGAAACACCATGATTATATGTCTCAACTAGAAATTTTACCCACACATCCTCTCCTGCCTGTCCCAGGGTCAGCTTTTGGGAAACACCTGTCCCACACTGTACTAATCTCCAAAATTTCCTAACATCGTTAGACTCTATAGTTTTTAACATCACATCCCAACATTTTGCCTTTGATTCCCTTTCCTCACGTGCTACCAAAATTCTAAATTCCCTTTTTAAACTAGAAAGCTGTCTTTTCCCCCACTTTATTTCTTACACGCCTTTGGTACCTTTCCAGTTTCCTAATATTACATTTTAATATCTTACATTCTTTAACGAACCAGTTATTTGTTTCCTGCTTCCTAGCTTTTTTTTTAGAATGACCGATATTAAAATTCCTGACTTCGGGAGTAACCACCTTATTTATTGCATTGTTATACTCGATCAAAGGATCTAAGATAACCTCCCCAATATCTATATCACTGTAGTTATATTGCAATTCTGTCAATAAATGTAGGTGCTTTTCTGAGAGCTTTGTTGGTAAACGTTTTGAGCAATCAATATTCAGCTTAGGTCCCTCCTCTGTCTTGGGGCAATAACCATTTGGATAACAGTTCTTAACGGATAATGATAGCTCCCCTCCACCTGCAGGACCCCAAAGTACATCACCAGCATAAAGGCCCACATCAGTACAAACTCATAATCGATTGGGCACATCTGATTGCCTTGGATAAACGTTTTTCTACCTGGGATATCTGTGGGCACACGACCATTTAAATTCACTAATCCATTTGACAAAATGAATTCTAATAAAGCAATATCCTTACCAGTTGCCACATTATGCGGCATAGAGATAGGTTGTATATTAAAGGCAGCAGGCACTCCCCATACTTTCCATCCAGAGACTCAGAAAGCAGTTGATGATTAAAATCTCCCATCATAATAGTCAGGGTTTGAGGGTATAATTCACCCATAGCAATAACATCATCCTTGAACAATTCAATCCACCCAGTATAATCAGTGCTACCATACACATTTATATACATATTTAAGATGATAATATATTTCTTTCTCCTACCCACATCCAGCAGTTGTAAGCCACAGGCCATTATCCAATTACACCGTGTTTTAATCTGCCATACCCTCGAGGCAATTTGGGTCCAGACTAAGGTTAAGAATCCCATGGAGGGCTGACCTACGTTAATTTCCGTGGCCCCTTGATAATCCCCATAAAGCCATCTAATGGTGGGGGTTTTCTGCACAGCCAATTTTCCTGGGAATATAAAATAGAATACTGCCTTATAATTACAGCCAAGTTTCCTGGGAACATAAAATAGAATACTGCCTTATAATTCCATCAACCACTTGCCGTTTCCTTGCACTATTTAGCCCGCATATATGTTCCAGAAGAACAAACTAATGCTGTGCAGAGAGGCCTGCTCCTAATCCACCTCACTTAAATTGTGGGCTGCCTCCACCCGCTCCAAATAATCTTACCTGTTAGGTTGAAATGGAATCCCCCCTCATTTTCATTTTTATCCTCTGAAGGGATAGTGACCTTGATCCTGCCTACTCTGTTTTCCATAATTAATCTATTACTAGTAGGGCCTTCCTGCTGCCCCCATTTAACTTGGCTTGACTTAAGGCCACCATGATGATTCAAAAAACCTGGAATGTGACTTGAGGGATATTCCCCACCTATTACCCTGGCCGGCCCCCCTATATATTTTCACACCATAGACTTGTAGCTCACTTTCTGCATTGAGAATGATATCTCTCACCAGTCCTGAATACAACAGGAGCTTCGTAACGTCTTTTCCATCTGTATTCTGCAGGAAGCCTACCTGTTTCAAATCAGTTGTTAAAACTGCCTTCAAAACAGGGCACAGGGAAAATACTTCCAGAAGCTGTAACCTGTTTAAGGGGAGTAACTTCCTTATCCTTTTCCCTCCACATCTACCTGATATAGGCTCCAAGTAAACCCGTAAATAATTTGTTGCCTTCTCTGTAGCTTCAACACCACCCAACAATAGTCCATCTACATTGGGCTGCCCTCTGACACTATGCTCCTGTGTATCTGTACTTCTTATCTCACTAATATTCACTTTTATACTCGCCATCTCCTGATTCCAAATTTCACAATCATCTTGGGGTGCCTCCCTTTGCCCAACATTACATACCAGGTGCCTTTTCTGACATCTACCACTCAAGTCTACTTGCAATGTTTTAGGAATAGAATTCATGATCTTACAATTGCTAGCACTTTCCTCAACACATCCACTTGGTCTCCCCTGATAGGGTTGGGCTGACCAACGTTCCTTATTCCCTCCCTGCCTAATCTCCCGTGCCCTCTTTTCTTTGTTCTTTTACTCCTCCCTCGGGATGCCAAATAAGAAAGGATTCTATATCCATGCCAGCATCCCTATCTTTTTATTAACATTGGGCGTTTAGAAATGTATACGAAGGACTTCTCCTCTAATACTGAGGCATTAACTGTTAATCCCATATCACTTCCAACTTTACTCTCCTTGTCCTGACCTGCTTGCCTTCTCTGCACCTCAACAGATCTCACCAGATTAGGCATACAATTATTAATTTGCTTTAGCTCTGTGGCTATACACTGCAGGTAAACCTTATGTGCCTTCCACATATCTGAGTTCACTACTATAGCTTCGAGAATACCATGTAAAGTTTTTTGCATCAAGACCATCACATCTAAAATTGATGCTGAGGAGATAGGGTCAGCCACAAGATCCGATGAAAACATGGAGGTAAGATTTTCATCCTCAAGTGAATTGGACTTGGGGGCAATTCCCCCTGCTCTCCATTTCCCTGTGGCCAATGTCTTGAGTTTGGGGCGGGGCTCCACTTGCAATTAATTCCTCCATATCCAATCTTTCTTGACCCCATATATCTTGCTGATCCTCATGGAAATGAACGCTCCCGAAGGTCCTTACTGGGAGACAGGGTGATGATGATAATCTAGGTTCCAAGCAGAGCATATCCTCGTCCAATGTGGTCTGGGGCATAAAGTCCCCTATCTTCTCCTTGTATAACGACTGGCAGGTAGCGCTGTGGGATGAAAAGGACCTTTTTCCCGGCTCCTTCCTAGATGGTACCCCTTTAAAATGTTTCCCTACAAACTCCCTCTTAGATCTCAACATCGGTGATCCCCCTTGTAATTCAGCATTAGCCTCCTCCCATATAAATCCAGTCCTTGCATGGCCGGCCCCCCAGTGCAATACTCTCCTCATGATACTTTTTGTTTATTACAATTGGGGGTGATACTTGCACATTTAGCAGCCAGTAGCTATTGTACCTGAAGGTGGCTGCACCCTTCCTGTGACAATCCGTTTTGGGTGGGGGGCACATTCCTATCCCTATTTGTCACTCTCCTCCAAACCAATATGGAGGATTCTGCAAAGAGGGGTTCACTTCAGCTCCGGAGACCTTAGGGTTGGTCCCAGCTCAAGTGGTCACTCCTCGTTGTGTTTCCTAATTTTCCCGCCAGACCTGACACCAAAAGTGGGGCTTGGTTGGCCGGGTGGGCATCTCCACTAGCTGGAGTGCCCTGGGGCACTGTAACAGGAGGCCTGAGCCTTTGAGGCTTACTAACAGGTGTTACATTTCCTGCGGTGGGAGAGGTGTCAATCACCTCCACCCAGCGCAGGCTTTGTTTCTGACCCCAGAAAGCACAAAGGTTCCCACCCCATTGGGGTCAGAAACTTGTCTGTTAGTGGCAGGCTGGCACAGACTGGTCAGTCCTGCACTAAAGAGTTGGGAAGAATAAAGGGGACATCTCTAAGATGCCCTCTGTATGCATTGCACAATAAGTCCAACACTGGCATTAGTGTGGGTTTATTGTGCTGAGAGATTTGATACCAAATTCCTAACTTTCAGTGAAGCCATCATGGAGCTGTGGAGTTCGTAAAGACAAACTCCCAGCACATGTACTTAATATGGCCACACTGTACTTACGATGTCTATGAATGGACGTAGACACCGTAGGGGCATATTGCTCATGCAGCTACACCCTCACCTGTGGTATAGTGCACCCTGCCCTAGGGCTGTAAAGCCTGCTAGGGGGTGACTTCCTATGCCACAGACAGTAGTTTGTGGGCATGACACCCTGGAAGGGGTGCCATGTTGACTTTACCTTTTTCTCCCCACCAGCCCACACATTCTGCAATGGCACGGGGCATGTGCTTGATGCGGTGTCCCTTGGGTTTCACAGTACATGCTGCAGCCCTTAGGGACCCTCCCTGGTCACAGCGCCCTTGGTACCACTAGTACCTATTACAAGGGACTTAGCTGTGTGCCAATTGTGGGAGCAATGGTACAGTTTAGGGAAAGAACACTGGTGCTGTGGCCTGATTAGCAGGATCCCTGCACACACTCAGTCGAGTTAACATCAATATCAGGCAAACAGGTGGGGTGACCATGCCTAAAGGGGCACTTTCTTACACATACTCAGTATTCTTTGCAGACAGCCAAATACTCCCTGACTACAGTGCAAAATATCTGTGACCCATATCCTCAAGCATCTGTTTGATTTGTACATCTTATTTGAATATTAAAATTACTTGAATGTTTTTATTCAAGATTGATTTGACTATTTTTCATGTATAAACAGCTTAGCTTAATTCATGTACATAACTTTTTACAAACTATTATATATCTGTATATGCGCTTACTTTCAAATCATTCATACATGTTGCATCCCCATTACAACATGGGAACCACACTAACCTTGTCTGAAGTCCCTTTTTTCTTTATAGCCGACTCTGCCACACTATTTATTTCGCTGCTGGTCAAACTTTACATCATCTCTACTATTTAGTCTATGGCTGGCTAAACAGCAGCAATTATGTACTAATTTGGTAGTCGCTGGGTAAATAGCATAGATTTAACACTATTTGGCTGTCAGTAAAGACCCATGTCCATTAAAATAATATGCCACCATATAATTCCTTATGAAGAACAGGAAACATAAAAAATCATATGATTATGTTAATTTACTTATTTTAATACGAATGTGCTGATTGTGGCTTTTTACATCGAGGGCTCATGCTGTATTGGAGAATGTCCAGTCTCATTCAGTAGGAATACATTTTGATGTTAGTGTTGTGTTGGTTTGCTGGTGCTTTAGGTCATTTCTCGACATGGTTGGTTGAGAACATGCTTTGCAGGCACCAGTGAACAAAGACAGCTTGTCCATTTTAGACTTATATAAATAAAATTATATAATAAATATTAAATGTATCGTGGAAAAAGCCACTATTTTAGTCATTGTTTGCAAATAATTGATACTCTTAAAGTTCTATAAAACTATGGGAGCATATAAAACACTATTGTTTGTAAAGTTCGGTTATCAATAATGTCCATTGAAGACTGTATTACCTGCAACTGTACTGATCAAGATTAATATTGTTTTAAGGAACATTAATCAAAATGTTCATATTTGGCAGCAGTAGCAATGCAGGTTGGCGTTGATTGCTATTGGTTCTGATCTGTTCACTTTAATAGTAGTTTTCCAAAGTTGGTCAGGAGAATTTATGTATTTGCACACACTCCCAGTAACAACTGCTATCCACCATTCTCACATATGACATATCCTTCCCTGTCAGCCAATCACCATGCTATATACTTTACAACAAAAACCACCACTATTAAACACATGCAAGCTACTCTACCCTCTGCTCCACCCTTCTACACACTACTGTACCTCAACCCCACTCACATGTACTCTCCTACTTCAACACAATTCCATTAATAACAACTGCTAATCTATCTTGTGAACCACGTGACCCTTTCAATTCTCAGACCATCAAACATCCTATCTCGCTCTAACATCTAATGTTGTTCTCTGTCTGACCCCTCTCTTCAACTATTCCTCATATCTGGAAATATCCAACTTGATTCAGATCTGCAGTGGTCCTCCATCTTGTAAAAGGCCACTACGTGCCTTTCCTCTTTCTCCAACTATCACCCAGTGTTTGTAGTCCAATATTTCTCTAAGATAGTGCAACATTTTCTCTTTAATTGCATTACAACCTACTTAATCCCCTGCAATCTGTTTTCCACACGCTTCACTCAATGGTGACTGCAATCTCAACATTTATACATCAGATGCCGATGGGTGATATTGTCAATACTGATGCAGACTACAAGCACAAAAGAACAATACATTGAACAATTGGATACTTCTGTGACCAATACTTCGAGAGAGTGTTTGTGTAAAGATTTTGGTCAGTTTCACAAAACTGGACTATTATGCCTTATGTTGCACTGGTAAGAGTTGCAGTGAGGGGCAATGCTCATTATTGCTTGCAGGCATTGAGCTTCAGTACTGCCTTGCATTGCCCTCTAGAGCTATGGATGTTTACCGATAATGCCTGGGAATTATTACTGCTAGGAGGCATTGATTAATACCTTGGCCTGCAGACATTTAGGTTGATTACTGATTGGGTTTTGATTGTTAATTATTGCCAGGGGCCATTCAGGTTCATTACTGCATTAGGCCACTGAAGTTCTCCACTTTCTGGGGCCATAGATGTTAACAATTGCCTGGGCCTGTAAGGCTATGTGTGCCCTGTGGCCACTGATGTTCATTACTGCTTCATGCCACTGTTGATTCTTGTAAGTGATTAGGGAAACTGATGCTCTTTACTGCCTTGGGTCATTAACGGTCATTGCTGCCCAGGGTAATTAAAGTGCATTACTGCTTAGGTCTCTTTAGCAGTGACGTAACAAAACTTGATGGGCCCCTCTGCAAAGTACTTAGAGGCCCTCCCCCCTCCGGACTCACTCAGTAGCTCTCAAGCCAGGACACTGTGCTGAGGGGGCCCTCTGGAGCTGGGAGGGCCTCCCCGCACTGCTGGGCCTGTGGGAAGATTTATTCCGGCACTGCTCTTGAGGTTCATTACTGCCTGTGGTCATTGAGGTTGATAATGCCTGTAGCCAGTGAGGCTCCTTGGGTCTGTGCATGGATGTCTGTAGGTCTACATGCGTGAGTGCCCATTTACCAGCTGATCTGTGTCCATAGGTGTTTACAGGTGTATTGTTTAGTATGTGAATGATAACTGTGGTTTTGTTGTTCTCTATGTGTGTATATATGTGGTATTTGTACAGCATAAACCTAGCCAGGGTCAAAGTCAAGCATACAATTAATAATTGATAGGAGAGGTAGATAGTTGTTGGATTGCTGGTGCATTGTTGTGTAGTGTTAGTCAAAGAGCTGTGTCTTCAATTCTGTCCTAAATTGGAGCAACAGTGGGGTAGTCTTTATGGAAACAGGAGCGTTGTTCCAGATCCTGGGTGCAGAGATGGAAAGAGGCCAGGTTACTTGTTTTTTCTCTTTTTTATTTTTACTCTTCTTAGTATATCTGGGTATGTGCATTCATATAGTATCTATGTTAATAGCAATGTGGATAGTGCATGTGACTGTGTTTATTTTGATAGCTCATGATGAAAACAAAATGCCAGGGAATCTGGGTGTAGCGCACCCCACCAACCTAACCTTGGAAGGGTGGATAAGGTTTCGAAAATGCACCTCATACCCCTCTCCCTCACTCTGCCTCAGATCGGCCACCGGGACACTTTATTTATCGTAGTGGAATTAACTGAAATTGGATCCACCAGACACCAGTGTCTCGGATTACTTGTATTATGTCCAATCCTTTGCTGTTATTGATCATGTGCATGTTTAGCTGTGGTTTACTATTGTTTGACTCCATTATTAATGGGGTGAAATGAAAATACTGTACGTACTGCTGAGGTGGTATCCGCCTTACAAACAACTATTATTCCAATTGAAGGTGGCAATTATGTTAGGTAGTCTGAATGCTGAATAATTCAGCCCTTTTGACATTAAGGATTTATAGCATCCCTTTCAAAGTCCCTTGATTCTGAGTTGCAATATATTTATACACACACATACCAGGTCTAGGTAGGGAGGCTGGGGGAAACAACTTACTTCAGTTTTTAGTTCATAAATGTATTCTTTCTTGAAAAGCTATTTTGCCTTAATAATCGTCATAATTGTTGTGTTATCGCTTTTCTTGTGCATTCGGTCTCTACTATTTTAATTTACACTCACTTCAAAACTAAGTGAAAATCCACGCATGCATAAAACATATCCTCCCAAAATGCCCCACCTGAGATAGATGAACACACAAAGCATGCTTAGAAGGCACCCACATTATCTTAAACAGCCCATTACAAGCAGTAACTCCTCTTAAAACGCTAAACTCCCTCAACATGTATGTGCAGAACCATTGACGAATATCGACATGTTAGGAAAAAAATAAATGAAAAACTGACCATTTACTGGTACACATCTATGACCACAGAAAAGTAAAATATTGAAAGGATCAATGCACCTACACCTGAATAATTAAATACTATTATTCCAGCAGAATGTGGATCAAGGTTTGTGCCGTGTCAATTCGGTGTGCAGATGTGCTGGCTACTAACCGTTTTGTCCTTCAGGTACATAGAATTCGATCTACAGATATCGTGGTGCATCTTCAAACTAACTGAAAATCCTGCACTTGTCGTACCAAAGTTACCAATGTTACCAAGAAAGTGGGGTCCACATTTTTCAAAACTTTGTGGAGCTTTATAAATGATAATCTACTTGTTCATGAAAATCTGTGCCGCAAAGCACTGTATAACAAACAAGTAATTACTAATAAAGTTTAAAAAAAATATATTGTGGCCATCAATGGTTTTACTAGTTCCACCTAAATTATGTGATTTCGTTTTTACTGAAACACTAAAACTGTTTGTAGAAAAGACAGACATTTCACAGAAATAAAAAGGGAATCCTAATTATGTATTAATTTAAATTATAAACATCAACCATAACTCTTTCATCAAAACCCAATCATAAGGTGAGAATAGATTATGCCTATTCTTTTCCCCAGCAAGGGAGCTTCTCAGTAATATTGGAACATATGAATTCCCCAAGCTTAAATCAGTTTCTTTAAAGCATAATGTGTAGATATGGTACTCTCAGCTGAAGCTAATTCGATTGCATGATGAAATATCGAAAAACTGTATCCTGATACAGAAATATTGTTGTCAACATTGTGACAACCAAAATATGAAGTTTACATACATATAATGTAGAGCACAAGAATAAGGAGCATATAAATATTGTGGACTTACAAATATCGACATTACATTGGCAAGCATATGTATTTCAATGTAAGTAACAATTTTAATGACGATTTTTTAAAAACGTTAATACTTTTAATACATAACATAAAAATAACGTATATTCACCAATTTATTAACTTAAAAAGGAATTTCAAAATATATGTAACTTTAAAATATGTTTAACAATTATTTTAAAAACTAATCGTAGGTGATAAATTAAAAGTACATTTCATTGTAAAAATACATTAAATTTGTAAATAAATGATATATTAATTTATAATAAGTACTAAAAGATATGCACATGTATAATTATTTAAACTTTTTATAACGTCTTAATCTTTTAAATACTACAGCACATAAAAAGTAGGAACCAAAATACTGAAATCAGTAAAAATAAATGAAATACCCATGAAGAAGTGCACAATGGTAACTAACTCCAATTTAAAAACCTTTGAAAAATAAACAAGTTAAAAAAGCAATTCAAATACATTACACTAACTGCAATCATACAACTATTTAGCACATCACATACACTGGAGAATGCACACACGTTGGGGGGGGGGGCAATTTGATATTCTAACTCCAGTCTATCAGTTGAAAATGTGATTTAGTTGGTGTGTCTTGATTCCTCATGTAGTGAGGTATGCATCCATGCCCCTCACATTCAGATGTGACTTTATTCAGTAACACAGATGTCTGAAACTTTGCTTGTGAACTTAATTGAGGCCATCACTTAATTATGGCCGTCACAAAACATTTTGGGGGTGATTCTAAGTCTGGCGGGCGGCGGAGGCCGCCCGCCAGACTTCCCCCTCCAAAATACCGCTCCGCGGTCGAAAGACCGCTGAGGGTATTTTGGGTTTTGCACTGGGCTGGCGGGCGACCGCCAAAAGGCCGCCCGCCAGCCCAGTGCAAAACACTCTTCCCACGAGGACGCCGGCTCAGAATTGAGCCGGCGGAGTGGGAAGGTGCGACGGGTGCAGTTGCACCCATCGCGAATTTCAATGTCTGCAAAGCAGACACTGAAATTATTTTTGGGGCCCTCTTACGGGGGCCCCTGCAGTACCCATGCCATTGTCAGAATCCTCCATGGCGGCGCAGCTTGCTGCGCCGCCATGGAGGATTCATATGGGCAGCGGAAAACCGGCGGGAGACTGCCGGTTTTCCACTTCTGACCGCGGCCGAACCGCCGCGGTCAGAATGCCCAGCGGGGCACCGCCAGCCTGTTGGCGGTGCCCCCGTCATTTTAGCCCTGGCGGTCTTGGACCGCCAGGGTTAGAATGACCCCCTTTAAGTCTCAACTGTCATTTAGAACAGGTCACAAAGGGCCCTAAATTCACAAACAGTCCATAAACTATTAAAATCACAAGGGAACACGACTCTCTCTCTCTCTGTCACTCAGACTAAATTAAAATTGAAAAGCGACAGACTCTGGGTGAATCTCTAACTTCATAATAAGTTTGGTGTAATTCTGTTCAGCTGTTTGACTTGTGACAAAGAACAAAAATGTCTCTGGTACTTAAATGAACATTGTTACTTTTGATTTGCACAAAGTACCTTTGGCCTCCCTTGTCCAATCTTCGCAAGATTTGAAATGGGACGCTAAACTTTAGAAACTTCTGCCAAAAATGTACCCAAATTGAGCAAAGCTAACATAACTCCCTGGGGGCATAAATAATCATTACTTTGAGAGGCCATTAATGCATATTATGCATGCAGACATTTATTCTATTTAATGCATAGGCCCATTACTGCTTCTTACTACCTAGGGATTTTGAAACTTTTTACTGTGCCTGAGGCCATTCATGTTCATTTTTACAAGGGACCATTAATGCTCATTGTCACCAGAGAAAATTCACAGAAAAAGTGACTGGGGACATGTATCAGGGGATGAACATTTTATTGCACCTGGAAATCAACCATCATGTAATTGTGACCTCAACTTAAACAGCTATTTTCACAGCAATCGTTAATTTGCAAGGGTTAGCATTAGGTCTGAAAGTTGGCAAGCTTATGTCAATAAGAGACTGAGGCCCTGAATACGAGAGTGGCGGTCTGAAAACTGGCACACTCACTGTGGCAGTCTTACCACCACAGACCTGGCAGTAAAGACCACCGCATTACGAGTCTGGAGGTTTGGCCTAAGCCAAACCGCCACAATGCCACCAGTACCGCCAGGGCAGTTGGATCGCCGGGCCGGAGGTTAGCACCCGTAAGATCGCTAGTGGTATTACAACTCGACAAACTGCCAGGGTTTCTGTGGCTGTCACCCTGCCATAAAAACCCTGGTCGTAACACACCAGGCCACAGGAATCCCCATTCCTGCCGTCTGCACATGAACCCCCACATGTCCACACACCTGCAAACACCCCCCACCCATCCACACACTTGCAGGCACACACCCCAACCAAACGCATACATCCAAATACCCCCACTCGCTTGCACACAGACACGCACCCTCACTCATCAACACATCTTCATGTACGCACCCCCACTCATCAACACACTCATGCATGCACCCCAACTCACCAACACACTCCCTGACATACACCCCCACTCACCAACACACTCCCTGACATACACCCCCACTCACCCACACAAACACCCCTACTCACACGCATCCCAATACACACACCTACTCACTCGCATCCTGACACCCCCTCACCTCTGCTTCCATTCAGAGATACACACACACACATGCACTCATGCACACCTATACCGCTAAACATACACACACACACAGCGCACATGCCTAAAACATCACATCCCCCACCCCCCTTTCAGACGGTCCACCTACCTGTCTCGGTGAGGTGGTCATCTGGGAGGAGATGGGTCTCGGTGTTTTCAACCGCCAGCACCGCACCACTGTTCAGGAAACTGCTGCTCCGTATTACGTATCATAATATAGCAGACGGAGTCCTGTTGGCATAGTGGTGCTGGCGGTGGAAAATACCTCTCTTCTGCCGTCATAATATGGCGGTCTTCTGGTGCCCGCTACTTCAGCAGTCTGTTGAAAAGACTGCCAAAGTCAAAATGAGGGCCTGAGTAAGTGTGTTGCTGCGTATAATGGACTTTAAAGGACTTTGAATAATTCAGTTAGTACCTTGGTAGAGCCACTTGATTTTTTCTGTATATGTACAGGTATTTACTCAAAGCATATGATATTCACCAGATTATGAATATATGTATTATGTAGGTAGTATTTGCATAATACAGACATAGCTGAAAGGGTGCAAAGTGCTGTATATGGTTGAAGGCTGAGATACAATCAGAGAATGAACCTAATCATGGTGTCCTGAGTTTGGGATGGGAAGTCGACTACTAACTGGCTTGTCATATAGGTGGTCATTACAACCCTGGCGGACGGTGTTAAAGCTGCGGTAATACCGCAAACAGGCCGGCGGACAAAAAAAGGGAATTATGACCGTGGCGGAAACCGCCAACATAGACAGCCACTTTAACACTCCGACCACCACGGCGGTACAGACAAGCAGCGCGGCGGTCACCGCCAACAGACAGGCGGGAGACAATGTACCGCCCACAGTATCACAACCCGCCAATCCGCCACCTTTTCCGGGGCGGATTCGCCGTGGATAAAAACACAGCGGAAACAGCTTTTGCAATGGGAAAACGCTCACCTTAACACACTCCACGAGGAAGGAGGCCACCATGGAGCCTGAACTACAAATACTCCCTGCGCTTTTCTTCCTGCTCCTCTACGATCACCAGCAACGTAGGCGCCGAAGACAACGGTGAGTACTGCACCTACGCCATAGGGGAGGGGGGAGGCAAAAGTCAGGGGGACACACACGCAACACCCCCACCCCCAACCCGACCCTCACCCACTACAACACACACACCAATGCATTTCGAAACAGCACTGTAACAACCCACAACCCCCCCGGAAGAATGCAAAGACAAAAGGAAATCAGTTCAAACATTGTAATGTATCAAAATACAGTAACCAAATATATACAGATATATATAAACATTCGAAAATCATACATCACGAGTAGTACTGCAGGTATGCACATATCAATGTCCGTGGACCACTGGCCCCAAAATGCATGGGCGAGGCCCACACTAGATACCTGTCCACAAACAGAGAGAACACTGCAGGGGCATCAGATAGAAATACAACAGGCACCTCAGGGGGAAGGGAAGGGGGGGCACCTCAGCCGGATTAGAGCACCATGCCAGATCCACGACGGGGCTCAATGCCCATTGATGTATCCTGGGGAGTGCAAAGCCACAGTCTCTCAAGTCTCTCCAGTGGGTGGTTTGCCCACTGCTTTATCCTGGGGAGTGCAAAGCCACAGTCTCTCAAGTCTCTCCAGTGGGCGGTTTGCCCACTGCTTTATCCTGGGGAGTGCAAAGCCACAGTCTCTCAAGTCTCTCCAGTGGGCGGTTTGCCCACTGCTTTATCCTGGGGAGTGCAAAGCCACAGTCTCTCAAGTGGATGCAGGTCTCCACTGGTTCTGGAGGGGGACTGGTGCCCAGAGTGCATCACGCTCCCCGGGACGGTCCCAGTTCCATCACTGTCCCAGCTGCACATGGGCTAACGATGCTTGATTTGGCGGTCTTTGCACTGTTCAGCGGTCTTCACCATGGCGGTCTTTGCCCTGTTCAGCGGTGCTTGCCTTTGCTGTCTCTGACCTGTTCAGCGGTGCTTTGCCATGGCGGTCTTTGTCCTGTTCAGTGGTGCTTTGCCCTGTTCAGCCGTCTTCACCATGGCGGTCTTTGCCCTCTTCAGCGGTGCTTGCCTTTGCTGTCTCTGACCCGTTCAGCGGTGCTTTGCATGGTGGTCTTTGTCCTGTTCAGCAGTGCTTTGCCCTGTTCAGCCGTCTTCACCGTGGCGGTCTTTGCCCTGTTCAGCGGTGCTTGCCTTTGCTGTCTCTGACCTGTGCAGTGGTGTGTGGCATTACGGTCCCTCAGTGCCCAGCGGGGCTGTGGCTGCCGGGGCCCTCCAGGTCACTGATGCTGGCGGTGGTCTCCAGACCAGTGACGATACTGCTGCCCTCCAGGGCACTGACTCTGGCGGTGGTCTCCGGACCAGTGACAATACTGGTGCCATCCAGGGCACTGACTTTGGAGGTGGTCTCTGGACCAGTGATGATACTGCTGCCCTCCAGGGCACTGACTCTGGCGGTGGTCTCCGGACCAGTGACTATACTGGTGCCCTCCAGGGCACTGACTCTGGAGGTGGTCTCCGGACCAGTGACGATACTGGTGCCCTCCAGGGCACTGACTCTGGCGGTGGTCTCCTGACCAGTGACGACAGTGCTGGCGGTGGCATCCCGGCCGGCGTGGAGGATGGCGCCCTTCTCCGCCGTGCTGCTCTTACCAGACTTTGGAGACTTCTTCTGCCCCTTCACCACCTTGGGAGGAGTCACAGCTGACTCGGCACTCCCCCCGGGACCCTTGTGAGCTGTTTTGCCGGAAGGAGTCTTCACCCTCTCCCATCTGCCACTTTCCAACTTAAGGTGCTTTACAGGGGGTGGACTGGCAGTGCTTTGGCTCCGCGTCACTCTGGATGCCCTGGTGGCCGGTGCACTCCACACACCTTTAACACGCACCACTGGTACCAGACTTTTTTTGGCTGAGGTGCTACTACGGGACCTATGAATTGGAGAGGTGGGGGTGGTGGGAAAGAGGTCAACGTTGCTGAGGAAGAGTTTTTGACGAACACTGGGATGGGTAGCTGGAGGGGGTCTGGGAGTGGAGGAAGAGGAGGTGGTTGTAGGAGGTGTAACTTTAGGTGATTTGGGTGCAGGTGCAGGTACTGGAGGCTGTCGTGAGATGGATGGATGTTGGGTGTGTGGGTGCCTGCGTTTGTGTACTTTGGGAGGGTGCGTCACAGACACACTGGGAGTGGACACAGGGGATGTGTAAATTGTAGTGGGGGTGGTGAGTGCAGATGAGCGGGGTGTGGTGCTGGGTGTTCTGGTGCGAGTCCTAGTGCCTGTAGATGTAGTGCATGCAGGTGAGAGTGTAGACGACACTGAGAGGGAGGAGGGAGACGAGGGGGACACAGTGGAGGCAGTGGATGTTGCTGTGTCTGTATGTGGGTGATGCTTGTGTGAGTGCCTGTGGGTTGTGTGGTGCTTATGTTTGCCTGAGCTACTTTTGTGTGTTGAGGTGTGTGCATGCTTGTCTGATGGTGTGCTTGGGGTAGGCTGGGGTACAGGGGACTGGGTCTGGGTGGAGGAAGTTGGAGGGGGGAGGCTAGACACAGGGACAATGGCTGCCATCAGTGCTGAGGCAATAGATTGCAGGGTTCGATGAAGGGCAGCCTGACCAGAATGAATGCCCTCCAGGAATGCATTACAGTGTTGCAACTCCCTTTCTACACCCTGGATGGCATTCACAATGGTAGACTGCCCAACAGTGAGTGACCTGAGGAGGTTAATGGCCTCCTCACTGAGGGCAGCAGGGGTGACTGGGGCAGGGGCTGAGGTGCCTGGGGCGAAGGTGATGCCCACCCTCCTGGGTGAGCGGGCACGGAGGAAGGCTGAGGGGCTGCTGGGAGGGCGTTGCTGGTAGGAGGGGTGGCGGCTGTACCTGTAGAAGTGGGGGGCACAGATGGTGCCGCCACCACAAGGGAGCTTCCATCGGCGTACGAGTCCGTGTCGCTGTTTGGTGATCCGGTGACCGAAGTGAAGCTCCCCTCGCCCTCCGTCCCACTGGTGTATTCTGAGTCTGTGGTGTGGCCCTCCATGGCCATGTGGGATGCAGCTCCCTCGTGCTCCGGTGCCACTGTACCTCTGCCTGATGATGCTGATGCACAAAAGAATAGGGAGAGCACAAAAAGGGGGGGGGGCGACAGAAGAAAGACAGGTTGAGTGTTTGGCTTACCGCTACCTTTGGCGGACAATACAAACACAGCAGCCCCCTGCACTACGCCGTGCTCTTGGCCCCTACAGATGCAATTCCTGGGATCTGGCCTACATGGCTATGGTGGACATCTGCACACATAGATGACACAGGGGCATGTCTACCTGTACTTGGCACTCTACACAGGTGGGGTGGAGCGCCACATGGCCTGCATTCCGGAGGGGCCTAGCCTACGTAACTCGCCCTGGCCTAGGGAAACCCACAGCACTCCTCCTCCACCCAGACCCCTCCACTGCGCGCAAAGTCAGCAGAATGATAGTGTACTCACCCCCTTGTGTCTGCTGCGATGCCCTCAAGCACCCATCCAACTCCTGGTAGGCCACCGCCAGGACCCGGTACATCAGGGGGGTCATGGAGCGACGGGCACCCCTCCCACGTTGAGAGGCCATACCCAGCTGAGCCTCCGCCGTCTTCTTGCTCCACCCATCTTTTACGGCAGTGGGTGCCCCGTCTCTGGTGGACCCCCAGGGTCCGGACGTCCTTGGCGATGGCATGCCAAATGTCCTTCTTCTGGTGGGCGCTGACCTACATGACATGTACAGGGGAAGAAGAGAAGTCATTACCAACTGCACTGTCGAAGTGAGTGGCCCCCATCCCTACCCTTGCCATGTGGCACATGCCTTCACAGTCCTTCATGGTCGCTGAACTCTGCCCCCTTCCTACTGACATCCAGCTCTCTCCACCCAGCATAGCCCATACAACGTGCTCCCAGTGTACTTACCTGTTGGTCTGGAGGACCGTAGAGTAGCGTGTACTGGGGGAGGACCCCGTCGACTAGCTTCCCCAACTCCTGAGCAGTGAAGGCAGGGGCCCTTTCCCCAGACGCAGCAGCCATTGTCTCTTCCAGACCGAGGTCACAGCAGCACTTGCAGTCTAGGTCCTCTCCTGTCGAAGATCAAGTATTGAGTGATTGAACAGATAGAAAATGGCGGTAACGCCCGCGGTGGTGACGTCCGCGGCGGTGCGTATCATCACCGCCGGCGCACTTCATCATTGGCTCCTGGGACCCATAGGGTCCAATGTTAATCAATGCAGCATTGCGCCGCGGTCTACGACCGCCTACCGCGACGGTGTACAACGCCAGCGCAGATACCTCACATCCCATTGTCCCACTTTAGAGGTCAGGCAGCCGCCATTTCAGGGGCCCAGATGGCTTAATTTACTACTGCATCACACATACCTAGGCCTACACTCAACACACATACAGGAAGAGTTTTGTATTTGGTGTTGTGTTCTGTGTAGCTGTGGGTACATACCTGGGAATTTGTTGACTCCGTGGTCGCTGTTGTCCTTCTTAGTCAGCTGGGACATTTGAGGAGATGGCAGAATCCTCCGGTGTACCCGACCGCTGGTGGTCTTTTTAACAATGGAGGAGCGACATTTGATCATCACCTACAGGTTTGACCGTGCCACAATCCAGGAACTGTGTACCCAGTTGCAGCCAGACCTGATCTCACCAATCCGCCATCCCACAGGAATACCTCCTGAAGTGCAGGTGCTATCAGTGCTCCATTTCCTTGCAAGTGGATCATTTCAAACAACAGTGGCCATGGCATCAGGGATGTCCCAGCCTATGTTTTCCAACGTGTTGTCCAGAGTGTTGTCTGCCCTGCTGAAACACGTAAGTAGCTACATCGTTTTCCCTCAGGTGGAGGATTTGGCTACAGTGAAAGGTGACTTCTATGCCCTGGGACATATCCCCAACATCATAGGTGCTATTGATGGCACCCATGTAGCTCTGGTCCCCCCACACAGGAGTGAACAGGTGTACAGGAACCTGAAGAGTTATCATTCCATGAATGTACAGATGGTATGTTTGGCAGATCAGTACATCTCCCAGGTAAATGCTATGTTCCATGGCTCAGTGCATGACACCTACATCCTGCGGAATAGCAGCATCCCGTATGTGATGGGTCAACTCCAGAGGCACCGGGTGTGGCTATTAGGGGACTCTGGTTACCCCAACCTGTCATGGCTATTGACCCCAGTGAGAAATCCCAGGACCAGGGCAGAGGAATGCTACAATGAGGCCCATAGGCGGACTAGGAGGGTGATCGAACGCACCTTCGGCCTCCTGAAGGCCAGGTTCAGGTGCCTCCATATGACAGGTGGTTCCCTATTCTACTCATCAAGGAAGGTGTGCCAGATCATCATCGCCTGCTCGATGCTTCACAATCTTGCTTTGCGACGCCAGGTGCCTTTTCTGCAGGATGATGGTCCAGATGACGGTGTTGTGGCTACTGTGGAGCCTGTGGAGCCTGTGGACAGTGATGAGGAGGAAGCTGAGGAAGAAGACATAGACAACAGGGAGTCAGTCATACAGCAATATTTCCAGTGACACACAGGTGAGAACAATTTTTTTACTATTACATTCCCTTTCACACTTTTAACTCTATCCTGTCTGTCGATTTCAACCAGTATATAGTTGTACATTTCCATTACGGTTTCACAGGTGTGGTTACCAACGTGTGTCATCTGCTTGCATCCTTCAAGGACTTGTGATGTGTGACATAGGTTTGTTGGCATTACATTTGAAAACGCATTTTGTCACTGTCATTGCTAATGCACATTTTCAAAATCACAGACTGACTCCAGATTGTTTTGTGGTTCAAGGGTGTTTATTGAAGTACTAATTATTGGATGGGTGATGGTGGAGGAATGTCCATGGCAGAGTCCAGTGTATTAGTCACACAGGTGCACTGCCCATATGGGCACAGGAAGTGGAGCTGGGGCAGTTCCAATCTGGACAGGGTAACAAAGTGAGACAGTGGGAGGACAATCAGGGTGGTCTAATTTCCTGGCGGGGGTCTTGCCATCTTGCTCTGCCTGTTCCTGGATCTCAGGGAACGCTTGCAGGGTGGTTCTCCGTCTGCAGGGGGTGGGGTGCTGGTGTGGTGGTCCAGTGGCGGGGCGTCCTGTCCACTAGTGCCGGCGGAGGTGGTGGGCAGTTCATCGTCCATGCTAGTGTCAGGGGCCCCTTGGAGTGCCACGGTGTCCCTCATGGTCTTTTGTATGTCCTTCATTACCCCTACAATGGTGCCCAGGGCGGAGCTGATGGTTCTGAGCTCCTCCCTAAACCCCAAATACTGTTCGTCCTGCAGGTGCTGGGTCTCCTGAAACTTGGCCAGGACCGTAGCCATCGTCTCCTGGGAGTGGTGGTATGCTCCCATGATGGAGGAGAGGGCCTCGTGGAGGGTGGGTTCCCTTGGCCTGTCTGCCCCCTGTCGCACAGCAGCCCTCCCAGTTCCCCTGTGTTCATGTGCCTCCGTTCCCTGGACCGTGTGCCCACTACCACTGCCCCCAGGTCCCTGTTGTTGTTGGGGTGGTGGGTTACCCTGGGTTCCCTGTAGTGATGGACACACCGCTGATTGACGTGTCCTGGGTACGGAGGTATGGGCCCACTGGGTGGGTGCTGTGCTGGTGTTACCAGAGGGTGAAAGGTCAGTGTTGGGCTGTGCCTGTGCAAGGGGAACCGACTGTCCCGAGGCCCACGATGGTCCGGGCTGGTCATCTGGATCCAGTTGGCCAGAGCTGCTGTCGTCACTGTGGGTGGAGTGCAGATGGAGTGGACCCTCCTGTGTGGTGACATTACGTAGTGGTCCTGCAGGGGTATAAGAGCATGATTATTGCGTGTGTGTGTGTCATGGTGTGCAATGGGTGGGTGTGCATGTACCCCAGTGCAAGCATTCATGTGTGGGGGCTTGTATGATGATTGTTGGGGGGTTGTTATGGGTATGTGCAGTGAGCATGCTTTAGTGCTGGGTGTCCATGCTTAGTTGTGTCATGCAGGGCTTGGTGTTTGGATGTGTGGTTTGTGTTATTAGTACATTAGTGAGGAGTTGGAGTGATAGGGGAGGGGGTGAGGGTGGGGGTGTGTGATAGCATGCAGGTAGGGTGGGGGATCTGATAGTTAAGATTTGACTTGCCAGTGTCCATTCCTCCACCGACTCCTCCGAGGCCCTCTGGATGCATGATGGTCAAGACCTGCTCCTCCCATGTTGTTAGTTGTGGGGGAGGAGGTGGGGGTCTGCCGCCATTCCACTGAACCGCGATGTTGTGCCTGGAGACCACGGAACGCACCTTCCCCCGTAGGTTGTTCCACCTCTTCCTGATGTCCTCCCGATTTCTTGGGTGTTGTCCCACAGCGTTGACCCTGTCGACGATTCTTTGCCATAGCTCCATCTTCCTGGCTATGGAGGTGTGCTGCACCTGTGCTCCAAATAGCTGTGGCTCTACCCGTAGGATTTCCTCCACCATGACCCTGAGCTCCTCCTCGGAAAACCTGGGGTGTCTTTGGCGTGACATGGGGTGGTGTAGGTGATGTGTGGGGTGGTGTATGTGTTGATGAGTGTGGTGATGTGTGGTGGTGTGGGGTGTTTTGTGCGTGGATGTTGTATGGGTGATGGTGTTGTGTGCCTCTGTGTGGTGGGGTTGTCTATTGCTGTGCTATCTCTCTGTCACCTTCGTCTCAAATTTTTGGTCGTAGGGGTTTGTGGGTGATGTGGGTGTGTGTTTTATATTGTGTTGGGTGTGTGGGAGTGGTGTTTGTATGTGTATCAGGTGTGTGTATTTTGAATTGTCCAATGTGGCGGTGTTTTGGAGATGTGTGTGTATTTTGAGCGCGGCGGTGTGTACCGCCAATGGAATACCGTGGTTGAAAGACCGCCGCATGGATTCATGGGTCGTGATAGCATGGGCGTGTTTCTGTTGGCGTGACGGTGGAGGTTTTGTTTTCGCCAGTTTATCACTGACCTTTAGTGTGGCGGACTTGTGTGGGTGTCTGAATTTCGGCGGATTCCGAGATGTGGGTCATAATAGCTGTGGCGGAAATCCACGGCCGCGGCGGTGTATTGGCGGTCTTCTGCACGGCGGTAAGCGCCTTTTACCGCCAATATTGTAATGACCCCCATAGTGTTCTTAAAGATGTGCTTCATCAGCTTTTTTCTAAGTTGAAGAAGCATGGTTGCAGTATAAAGCAATGTCAATCCAGATCCTTGGTGCATAGGAGGAGAAGGCCTGCGATCTGCTTTTCTTTCATGAACTTCTTTATCTGCAGTCTAAGCATGTCATTGCTTTTGATGTGCTTAGAGTCAGAGATGGTGAGCTTGTCAGTCACATAGGCAGGGGAGCCGTTCATGAAGCAACTGGCCTTATAGGCATAGTGCAAAAAGTATTCTCTTTCAGTACCATATTGGAATGAGTTTAATTTTCAGTCTTTGTTTTGCATGAAATTATCCCATACTTAAATCTCCACTGCCCATGCACAAGGGGAGACTCTATTCATAGTTTATTCATGGATATGGATCCAAGTAACCTGAATGAATTTCAGGTCTGAAGCTGGGGATGGGTTGAGAGTTTCCAAAAGGTTTTGAAATGCACTATGTTGAATCTGCAGATATAACATGGCCTAGAAGTGAAAGAAAAACTTTATTCGGTATGAAATAATTCAACCCTTAAATTACATAAACAACAATAAATAAGCCATAATATCGATAAAACAATAAAATAACAATAATCATAATTTAAAAGACAGATCAAGCTCGATACCAAGGATAATAATCTTAAAAAGTCCATTAGAAAAACTCTAGGTTATTACGCCAAGTAATGGCTCCCCTCAAAAACAATCCCAAAAATGGGACAAGGTCTGCAGGGACACCTCGTCACAGGGTCACGGTTTGATAGATTTTACACCATACTGACCTAACGGAAAGCAGAGATTATTTCTAATGATCCCCAAACGGAATCAAGTAATAAGAGTCCTTTCCCTCAGGTCATTTATTGCTAGGAGATAGGGCTCGGGACCCACCCCCTTCTTTAACATAATAAAATCCCTGACCGATTGTTTCCCTAGTTCCTTTCCCTCTCTTTCAGCCCTCCGAATTCTTAAACAATTCTCCTTCACCCAATTTTTATCCTGGCTAGTCAGACCCTCTGGAGAGTCAAACAAAATCCGGCTACCCAAAATCCTGTGCTACCTTTCTTATATACATCAGCCAGGGAATGCATTTTACATTATCACAGGCCAAACAGTACCTTAAAATCTCTCTATTAAAAACGGCAAATTCATTTCTCCAAATCGAAATCCATAACAAAAGGGGAGCCAACTGAATAGTATCTTGCACACACTCAAGATCTAATTCTAAATGCAAGCAAAAACCAGAGATATTTTGGCCAACACCCAATAGTCTTCTACAGATGCGATTTTCTTCAATAATGGGCATAGGGTCTAGAAGTAAGTAATAAAGCAATAGGGTGAAAGTAACGTCTTTAAAACAATAGGGTGAAAGCACCACATATTTAAAGCAAGTAAAAGCCATCACTGCAGGGTACAGTTTAAAAAAATCATAATTCTTCAGCAGCACAATTTTCATTCCCAAAAAATAGTTTACAACCTATTACAGACTCTTCCAAAGAAAACGAAGAATCTGGAATTATAGGTTCAACAGGTAAGTTTAATAAGTACTATCACCAACTTTCAGCACAATACCTGCCAGAGCTTTCTAGCCAAGAGCTCCAGCTAATCAACATTCCATTTTGGAGAACTAATGGAAAGAGTGAGGGGGAATAAAAGAGTGTGGAACATACCAGCAGAAGGACCTGGAAGGATAAAGAGAAGGAGCCTAATAGTGCACTTTAGAAGATGCAACACATCTCTTCCCTTAGGACTAATGAACTCCTCTACATGCAATAGGAAATGGAGGAAGAAGCAATAAGGAAACGTAGCATAAATAAGCTTATCCAGTAATTATGGAATGCTTCTCATGTCAAGTATATACTGATGGAACAGAAGAACAGAAAGGCTGATAAACGTTTCAGTGATGCAAACAAGGTGCAAGATAGGGCCCTTCTTGCTGGTGCACAATGACTTATTATCACAGCCTCTGTGATCCCCAGTACAATCAGTTGGTAGAACATTGCACTCGCTATTTCTTTAGCTGTTGATAGTCACAATTTTAACTAGAATTATTTCTTGGATCCTTGGGTTGTTGGTTCAATATAAATCACACAGGATGTCAACAAAAACGGGGATTCAAAATCCAGAACAGAGAACCTGCAATTTTAATAAAGCTAAGATAATTTTAGCACCCAATGCTCAATTAAGATATCAGGAGCCTGCTTATAATGTTAATGGGCAAGTGATATCGTAGTTTTAGTAATGATTGACCACAAATTCAGTTACTTCACCCCGTGCATCGAGGACGCTCAAAGGTCTTTGTAACCCAGCCGTGCACATTTTGGGAACACTGTAATATCCGGACACTGCTGCATGTCACTGCAGAGCAGTCGAGCAAGGAACTACCTGGACAGCTGGATGAATTACAGCAGGGAAGTTCTGCTGCCACAGCAATGGGTATGTCCGGCTCTCTTAATGAAGGGAGTTAACGATTGACAGTGATAGAGCGGTCCGTACTAATCATTTTACCTGTGTTCGGACGCTCTTTAGGCCGATGAATCTTTTGACTAAGTGGGACTCTCTGTACTCTATATCGATCAACTTCCTTAAATCAATAATTAATAACGAACATAAGCAATACCTTGATCAACATAACACTTGACAATTAATCCAGAATACATTTCGGCGAACCCTGACCTTTCAGTCAGGAATAACCACACCAGTTTATTCAAAGTTAGTGAATTTTATTTCCCTATATTAACAAAGCTAGCACAATATAGATGTGTCTCAACACCAAATGATAAACATATATGGACATTAATAGCTGTCCATAACGGCGAAACAGGTGCAATCTATGTAGCATTTGAATCACAAGGCATTCGATAATAGCAATGCAAATCACTAATACGATAATCTGTAACGAACTAATTGCATACATTTAGTCAGCATAACAAGGTCTCAAATTGCATCGTGCAACAAAAGGGATCCTCATCTAACCTCAAATTAGCATCGGCATGTGGGACTTCATGCAAAAACAATTTAGCAACATTAATTTAGAAAAACTCCTAGCTAGGGCTCTTATCAAAATCAGCAGTTGGTTACCTAAAGGAAACACAATGCAATTTAAAAATTTCCTTTCATATTTACCAATTACGATCAGCATTCAAGGAAGTCTTCGTCTCACAGGTACCGTTTCTCGATCAGCGTGGGTACCGTTTTGATCAGCATGGGACGGGGCAAAGGGGCAGGGGTGGACGGGGCAATTGCCTCACGGCGGCAAAATAAAACTACTACTTCATGTAAAGGGATCAAAGTTAAAGTCTCTAGGGCAAGAATCATTTAAAGTCTCTTTCTCTCGATTAGAGAAAGCATCAGAGTATCTTTCAAAATGGCGTCGCAGCAAAGTGGGCCATAATAGCTACGGAATGACGCGATGTCGGGCAATAGCTGGTAATGGCTGATAATAGCTACTTTCCTCTCGTGCACCTGGGTTTTATAGACAACAGTTCAAATCCAGTAGGGTCTTCCATTGGAGGGTTCATAGGTTAGCTTCAAATTGTCCAATCAAAAACGACAGTTCTCAAGCTTTTACTTAAGCATACATTATCCTTGGAGATGGGTACGCAAGTTGCAACATTTTATACCAATTAACTCACTTTCAGAGCTTCCATTGTCCGCACCTGCAGATCGACCTTGGAGTAAAGAGAAAATATGCCAGGCTGGCACGAAACCTTAAGATAAGCATGTGAACGGTCTCAGTGGAAAAGTACAGCTTCAAGCAAAAGTACACGTTTAATAGCACATTGGAAAAATACGAGCATCTAAACCGTGAGACCAGGCCACTAGGCCGAAGCCTGCACTAAAGTAATGCTAAGCTAAAACATTTCAAACAAGCAAATCATAGCACACGTTTATGATTATGTCGGATTAGTGCAATTCTAATACACCACGTTATATAAAGCACGCTTATAAATGTTGGCAAACTACTCTGAGAGCACATTTTGTCCCCGTACAATCTTTATTAGTTCGGTTAAAGTCACACATGATTATTTCACACTACGTTTACATGTTAATAAATGTAAAACCTTCATTTTCTGCTTCATCAATCCCTCCTCTGATGACTACTTGTCATCACACCAAATCATGCCCACAAATTTTATTCCATTAAAATTCTGTCAGTTCTCTTTTCCTTTTAGTTCCCCTAGTTTGCGCTTTGTATTCTTCTGCCATTCTTTTCATAATTTTCTCTTCTTTTCTTCTCTTAATTCTTTCCATAATCATTATTATTCCCCTTTTTATTCCCCAAATTCCAAATATGCAAATTATCACTATTAAAATTCCCTCTATTATTTTTAACAATATTCCATTCCAAATTCCCCCAATCCAATGTCCCACTGAAACAATACCTTTTCCAACCTTCTCCCACACTCCTGGTTCTTTCAATTCCTTCAAATCTGCACTCTCTTTTGTTAGATTAGCAAGCATAGTTTTAATTTTCACACTATTGTCAGGAATATATGTACAACAGTGTCGTGCACCAAGCATTTTGCAAACGCCACCATCCTTTGCTAAAAGAATGTCTAAAGCAAGCCTATTTTGAAGAGTCATAGCTCTTTCCGCTGCAAGTTCAGCATCTATCAGGATTATAGCACCTGAAAACTTCGTCAACATGTTATCCACTATAGTAGACAACTTTCTTATTTTGATGGAATTCAACACGACTCCCAACGAAGGAATCATGGCTCCAAATATATCTCCTACCACAGCAGCTGCGGTCTCTCTTTTCTGGATACGATGGGATCCAGATGTCTTTTGAATCATCGATAGGTCATCCAGTTGATAAACCTTTGGGAACACTATACCCAAATAACATCTCCCCCACCATCCCTTTGGAAGACGATAATAGGCATTATACCCACAAATGTAATATACACCTGGAATGACAGGGTCAAGTCCGTCCATCATGAATGTCCATTTGGCTTTAAAGATAAACGTATGTTTACACTCACTCGCTCCTACAAAAATGTTGTCATAATAAGATTCACCTCGATATATACAAAATTTCCCTACATGCCAAGCATCTAAAGCTATTTTCCCTTGTGTCTTTATTGCAGCAAAATCATAATTATCTACTGAAGTCCTCTTATGTAGCTCCTTTTCTAATTTCGCATTCATTTGTGCCCTTCTATCATCTGTGCGATCTAAAAAGCTTATTTCTATTGCAGAGAGCGAGCAGGTAAGGTTTTCCCTATGAGCGTGAGCCGTTTCAAAAGGTTGCATTGGCTCGAAAAATTCCCTCATTATTTTAGCATCCCAATCTTTAGCAATCTGGCTTAGCTGCGCTATTATAGGAACATATGCAAAGGTAACATCATAATTTGAGTAAAAATACTGTATGTTAGTTTGACCATAAATTCTAGACATTACTATACTACATGTAATCCCGTATGTAAGAGACATGTGGTGATATGTCACCCCTTCCTTCACTGATGTCGGTATCTGTGTACACACATAACAATCTTTTGCATCCATAGTTTCAACATATTCTGTTAGCAAGCGATAGAAAACGTTATACGAAAGCTCTTTCTTATCGTGCAAGAGTCTCTCATCCAATGCTAGTCTTTTCAATGCGGTTAGTTCGGTGACAGTAACAGGAGCAAGAGTAGAAGCATCAATTCTCTCATTCTCAGTCTTACCATGTATTCCAAGCACAATTGCCATTATTATTAGTACACATGCAATTATCAAGCCTATACACACATATTTACAATATTTCTTTCTATTGTTTTGCGTCATGATCTGTATAGAATCAGAGAGCTAGAAGCACTTGTAAATGAAACTATTTAGCAATTCAGTTACAAAGCTGAACGAGCGCAATTTTCACACAGTTTTCTTCAAGAGGCCAGTCACTTATCGGTTAGCAGCATTTGTCTCAATTCGGCAATAACTCAGTCTTTATCGGTTTAGCAAATGTCTCATCCGGTTTAGCAATGTCTCAGCTGGTTTTATCACTTTAGATTGTAGCAGGCAATGTCATTTATCACCCTTTCAATCAACAGAGTCCATAAAACTTTTCTTTTCTATTGGTATCTCTTCTTCTTCGTTCTCGATGCTTAGAGATACAAACTCGTCAGTCCAATCGTCATTGACTACATATGCCCATTCAGGACCGGAATATCTCCTGTTTGGTATCCTTTTCCTTTTCAATTTTGCTTCTCTTTTTGATTCTGCTTCGCTGGTACTTTCCTCTTTTGTCAAGTCTTTTTCTTCACTTGAGGATTGTTCCACAACAGTCACTTCCTTTCTTTTCCCTTTCACTTTTGGCCTTTCTCCGTCGTTCAAACTTTCTTTAGTCCTTTCTTTTATTGGTGATATACTTAGTCTCCTCTTTGCACCGTGTCCATTTGATGGACCTGCGATCTTTTCTGAGGAAGCTTGAACCTTTTCGTTCTGTTCTGCCTTGTCCCCTCCTTCTGGGGAATCAATCACGTTCTCTTTTTCTTTTTCTATACCGTCTGCTTCTGGGAAAACCCTCCTCTGATCAGGCTCTCCTGCTTTTTCACCTTTTTCGAGCCCTTCGTCACCGTTACTTTCATCAGGCTCTTTATCACTTTCAGCTGCTTCAGGTTCTTTGTCACCTTCAGCTGCTTCAGGCTCTTTGCTACCCTCAGCTGCTTCAGGTTCTTTGTCACCTTCAGCTGCTTCGTCGCTGTCTGAACTTTCTCCTTGGTCTCCCCCAAGCGAATTGGTCTCTTCGTCCTCAGAGAATATCTCCCTCTCTCCCGTTCCTGCCTGTTCGCTTTCAGTTCGGTTTTGCTCTGTCTCAGCACTCAGCACTGTTTTGTCAGGCACAGGCAGTTTTAGCGCTTCAACTTCCTCATCTGTGGGACACAACACCTTCTTTGTGTGACTGGCGTGAATCCAGTTGGGAACCCCCGCACACTTCACAGCGGTAGTTGTCGTCAGGATCACTTGGAAAGGGCCTTTCCAACGGGGTTCCAGACACGACTTTCTCACGTGCTTCTTTACCACGACCCAGTCACCTGCTTTCAGTGCGTGTCCTGGACCTTGGATCGGTGGCAAGGTGGTCGCTTCCACCTGGTGAGAGAAAGAGCGAACCACGTCAGCCAGACCCTTGCAGTAGTCTAACACCATATCATCTGTAATATTCAAAAGCGCGTTTGCGGGAACTGCAGGAAGTCTCATAGCCCTGCCCATGAGAATTTCGTGCGGAGACAATCCAGTCTTTCTATCAGGGGTGTTTCTCATTGACATTAGCACTAAGGGCAATGCGTCAGGCCATTTCAAGTTTGTCGATGCACATATTTTCGCCATTCTTGATTTCAGTGTACCATTCATTTGCTCCACCAGTCCTGAGGCTTCAGGGCGATCGCTACAATGTAGTTTTTGCTCAATGTTCAGCGCTTCGCAAAGTAACTTTATCACCTCGTTATTGAAGTGACTTCCCCTATCTGATTCTAAAGAGATCGGGAATCCGAAACGTGGTATTAACTCTCTCAACAATAGCTTTGCAACTGTAAGGCTGTCATTTCTACGTGTGGGGTATGCCTCAATCCAATGACTAAAAATGCACACAATCACCAACACATACTTCAGACCTCCATGCACAGGCATCTCAATGAAGTCCATCTGCATACGACTAAAAGGCCCGCTTGCCCTACCAATGTGGCTCGCGTTCACAACTGTTCCCTTTCCTGGGTTCATCTGCTGGCAAGTGACACATCGATGGCAAACTGCTTCTGCAGCTTGACGAAATCTGGGGTTAAACCAATCAGTTTTGAACAATCTTATCATGGCATCTCTCCCTAGGTGAGCCTGCCCATGATAGAACCGCGCAAGCTGTGATAAGAGACTATTTGGCAAAACAAATTTTCCCTCATTTGAAACCCATAACTCGTCTGGTCTCTTTATACATTGTGATTTAATCCAGGAGTCTCTTTCATCCTCTCTGACGCTATTCTGTAATGCTTTTAATTCATCTATTGTATCTACGACCTTCAAGGCAAATGCTTCAGCTGGTTCGAGTTCTGGCTCACTTATCGAATTCCATTCATCTCTGAGTAATATACAGTTCAAGGCACAAAATCTTGCGACCTGATCCGCATATGCATTTCCCAGAGAAACATAGTCCTGTCCTTTCGTATGAGCACTACACTTTACCACTGCAACTTCGGCTGGCATTTGAATGGCGTGTAACAATTCCCTTATCCTCTCCCCGTTCTTCACTGGGGATCCTGAAGAAGTCAGGAAACCTCTCTGTGACCATAGCTGTCCAAAGTCATGCACAATCCCAAACCCGTATTGACTATCAGTGTAAATGGTGACTTTCATCAATGCAGACAGTTGACATGCTCTGGTAAGGGCTACAAGTTCTGCTACTTGTGCAGAATAGACTCCTTGAAGCCATCCCGCTTCCAAGACCCCTGTTACAGTACATACAGCATATCCTGCTTTCAAAATCCCCATCCCGTCTCTTAGACATGAACCATCAACAAAAACAATTTGGTCATTTTCATCAAGCTTAGTATCCTTAATGTCAGGTCGAGGTTTTGTGCAAAATTCAGTCACCTGAAGGCAGTCATGCTCGACGTCTTCAGCGTTCTCAATTTCGGCATTTTCTCCAGGGAGCAAGGTTGCTGGATTCAACGTAGTGCACCTTTTCAGCTGCACATTCGGTGAGCCCAGAATTATCGTTTCATACCTTGTGAGTCTAGCTCCTGTCATGTGCTGCGTTCGGGAGCGGGTCAAAAGTATCTCAACTGAGTGAGGGACCATGACTGTTACTGGGTGTCCCATCACTATTCCTTCACTCTGAGTAAGGCTGATACCAACTGCTGCTACGGCGCGCAAACACCCTGGGAGTGCTGCTGCGACCGGATCCAAAGTAGCTGAAAAATACGCTACTGGTCTGTTTACGCCACCATGGGCTTGAGTCAAGACAGACAGGGAACATGCATCACGTTCATGACAAAACAATGTCAAAGGCTTTGTGTAGTCAGACATACCTAAAGCTGGAGCCCTGCACATGCATTCTTTCAGTTCAACAAAAGCATCCATCTCAACTCCTTTCAGCTCAATTTGATCCAAGGCATCCTTCTGGGTCAATTTCAGTAAAGGCTTTGCTAAAGTCGAGAAGTTGGGAATCCACTGGCGACAATAACCCACCATTCCCAAAAACTTCCTCACCTCCCTCCTTGTCTTTGGTGGACTCATTTGAAGTACGCTTGTTATTCTTTCCTTCATTATTCTCCGTGACCCTTTCTCTATCTGGTGACCCAAGTATTTCACTTTCTTCTGACAGAACTGCAATTTGGAAGGAGACACTTTATGTCCATTCCTTCCCAAATTATTCAACAGAGCAATGGTATCGGCTGTGCAGCCACTTTCTGTCTTTGATGCAACCAGTAAGTCATCAATGTACTGTACTAGGGTTGACTCGAATGGCAATTCTAATGCTTCCAAATCTTTCTTTAGAATCTGATTGAAGATTGACGGTGACTCAGAAAACCCTTGAGGAATTCGACACCAACTGTACACTCTGTCTAGGAATTTGAAACAAAAGAGAAATTGGCTGTTCTCATGAAGAGGCACCGAGAAGAATGCTTGTGACAAATCGATGACTGAGAACCACTCAGCATCGCAAGGGACCTGGAACATTATCACAGCTGGATTCGGTACTACTGGGCAGCATTTGACTATGATGTCATTTATTTTCCTCAAGTCCTGCACGAGTCGGACCTTTCCACTCGGCTTTATTAGTCCCATTATTGGTGAATTACATGGACTGCTTAACACTTCTTTCAGTACTCCCTGTTTTACAAATTCGTCAATAAGTTGGGCAACTTTCATGAGGGTGTCTTGTGCCATGTGGTATTGTGGGGTCTGGGGAAAGATTGCATTGGGCTTTACAGTCACTTTCACTGGTTCCACTCCTTTCATCAATCCCACCTCTTTCCCTGTCATGTCCCACACTTCCTTTCCGACTGTCTCCCGTAATTCGGCTGGAATATCTTCTTCAGTTATCATCGGGAAAAGACAAATCAGAGGATACTCCTCATCTACAGTTTCCATCTCATCCCCCTCTACACTGTCCTCTTCTTCCCCATCACTGCTCGTCTGTATTGTTATTCCTTCGTTCGAACACATGATCGAACAACCCAATTTGCACAATAGGTCTCTCCCTAATAGTGCTATCGGGCTTGAGTCACATACCACAAACTGATGTACCCCTTGATAGTTACCGATGCTGACTGGTACCGGATCTGTTATTGGGTTCGTCAGATGTCTGTTTGCTACTCCCACCACTTGAACTGTCCTCCCTGAGAGTGGCAAATTTGGTACTTCACTGCTCTTAACAGTTGAACGTGTGGCTCCCGTGTCAACCAAGAACGAGACACGATGACCCATTACTCTTCCCTCTACGTACGGACCCTTTTGATCAACTTCCAAGGATGCTGCAAGCACACAATCTCCTTCTTCTTCTGAGCTTTCACTCTCCCATACATTGTTTATTCCACTCTCACTGTGTAGTGGGAACTGTTGCACGGTGCCATTTGTACTCATTACCTGACCCGAGACCTGTGGAGGAACCATCACGTGCTGCTGACTCATTGGTGCCAAGGGTATTTGCATTTGCTGATTAGGTACCATGGGTAACTGCTGTTGCATTGGCTGCATTTGCGTCATCTGCATACGAGGCATCTGCATCTGCTGCGGCTGCATAGGTTGCAATCCCTGCAATTTATTTATGGTCTGAAAATTTGGGTTTGGACCTCTCATTTTCGGTCCCCTCATTGTCTGAAATGCATTGACATCATTGTTTTGCTGACCAACACCTACACCTGCACCTTCCTGCACCACCATCGGGCACTCGCGTTTCCAATGACCTACGATTCCGCACGAGTGACACGGCATCACCTTCTTCATTGCCTGCACACCCGTCACAACAGTGTTCAAATCCGGACCATTATTCGCAAAACCTCCTCTGCCTCTGCCTCTGGCCTGTGGCTGAAACGCCGTGTTTCCCTGTAACTGCGGCTGCGGTTGCGGTATCTGCTGTTGGAACCCTTGCAACCCTTGCAGACCTTGCAAACCTGTCTGAGCTGCCTTAAGCTGCATCATCATCACCTTCTCTTTCAACTTTTTCTGTTTCACTTCAATTTCGTCGCTACAGTATTTCGCATAATTCAAGACTTCGTCAATCGGTTTAGACTGCCAGCAAATCAAATGCGACTTTATCATCTGACTTATCTCTGGCCTCAGCCCTTCCACAAATCTAAACACAAAATGAAGCATGTCCTTCGCCTCTATTGTTTCCGTGCCACTGTAGTTCTTAAACGCCTTCAACAACCTCTCATAGTAACTATGAATCGATTCTTTAGCCTCTTGGGCAGTTCGATCAATCTTCTGCCAATCCACATTTTTCGCGGCAACCTTCGTCTTCAAATGCTCAATCACCTTATAGTACAAGCTCATCACCATAGGTGATGGTGCACCCGTCTCCCTGTCTCTCTCTGGTTCACTTGTCGGCCAACCTACAGCTCTTTTGCAATCCTCCCACAAATCTGCCGGAACCACAATCTCAAAGAGAGTGTTCAGGTCTTCCCAGAGACATTTTGCAAGCTTCACAAACCTATCAGTCTGTTGATACCATTCGATCGGTTTCTCTCTCAGTTTGGGAAAATCGTCCGTAAAAGACTGAATATCGCTTCTGTGCCATGGTACATGTATTAATTTTCCCCCTGCTGTCTCCCTCATTGGTAACATGGTTACTGTCTCGCTGCTTTGTGGTCTTTTCTCATTATGCTCTGTAGCACTGTCCCTCCTCTTTTCCTTTCTCTTTACCCACCTGCTTTCCCACTTGTCTAAGCACCTCCACACTTGTGCACTCTGCAGCAATTCTCTAAGGTGCGCCTTCATGCCTGCTGACCTCATGTGTTCAAAACCTGTGGCCCCAAAATCCAGCCTGTAGCTCCTGCTCAAATGTTTTGTCTTGTCTATGTCAACCCCATTTTTGTCGGCTATTTCCTGCAAGCTTTTATGTACCTTGTTCACTTCCTTCGTAATCTTTGGACATAGATACCTCAACTCTTCTTCCGAGTAGGACTCTAACCTATTCACACCCACAGTCCCTTCCACCAATTCTTGTGCTTCCATGTTTAACCTCATCCTATTCAGATAATCTTCTCCTTTCCCACTGGCTGAGCCCTGTGTGGAATTCAAACTGTTGAACCACTGTGTCAGCTGTTGCGCATTCACCCCCATCAGTGTAGCGTTCACATCGACTGCCATTGATGGTTGCTGCAACTTTTCAGTGTTCGATGTTAGAGGTATTATCAGGGGGGGGCTCGACCTCACCAGTGTTGACTGAGCACACATGGGACTAAACTCCATCAAGGACCCAGATCCATTTGGCTGAGCCGCTATCGGAGTTATCCCTGGAGTGTTTTCTATGCACCTCCTTTCGGTCCCATTCTGCAGCATTGATCCCTGACCGCTCATACCTAAGTTAGGCTGACTATACAAAGGTACCGGTGGACCTACAGTAATGGGTAGTGATATCGCATCTGGGTTTTGTCCATTTCCCATGTTCTGAGGCATGTTCATTCCCACACCATGGGTCATCATTGCCGGCATGCCCATCTGACTCCCCGTCATTTGAGCATGTGCGTTTCCCCCCTGCATCTGCTTTTGGGGCATCAAAAACTGAGTTGCTTCAGCTTGTGCCAATGTCTGGTTGTGACCATTCTGTACTCCCCTTACGGTTTGTTCTAGAATCATTCCTCCACTGTTGTCACTGCTGTAGTACCCTGGCATCTGCGGCTGATAATTTTCTGCTGGTTTCAACATGGGCACATCTGGATATATTCTCCTAACCTGCGGTATCCTCGGGGTGAACAATAAACTCGGGTCCTTAGATCCCGATGACGCTCCTGAACTCTGGGTTTCACTGTTTCGTACCGGTGCCGGAGGGGCAGAACTGGTACTTGGACCTTGTCCATTCTCCGCATAAGGTGGTGGACGGTCATTCAGCAATTGCATTATTAACTCCTCATCCTCTAACTCCTCTTCTCTTCTCAACTTTTCCTCGTCCTCTTTATCCTTGGAACACTTCCTGTCTGTCTTACAGGTAGCTTTCTTACCTGCCTCCTCTTCTTCCTTAGTAATTGCGGGAAACAATTTTATCCCCTGCAATACATCTGACCTCCACACCTTCTGTGCATTATCCCACCTAGCATCCGCTAGTGTCTTTTCTACCTTTCTCATCCTGGTCTCAAACTTCTTCTGCTGTTGCTGTCTGGCCATTAGTTCCCAAATCGCTAGAGCCTCAAACTGGGCTGGCCTTGGAGGCACCTTCATGTCGTACATCGTGAATCTCAAATTCTCTAGGATCCTTATATTGAATGTCCCATGTATCGGGAACGCTACGCTCCCATGTTTCTGTCAGTTTGTGCCATTGCTTTAGCCAAAGACACGGAGCTACCCCCTTCTCTTCCATTACAATGTAAGCTGGTGTGCCCTCGGGCGGCGTCTCCTCTCCTACGCTCGCTTTAATGTAAGATTCCCCCTTCATCGCACTCCTAAATGCTTTAAAGAATTTCATTTTCTCGTCTTTTATTTCACAAAGTTTGTAATCAATAGGTGACTTTAATTCCCGGAATACTCTTCGCTTGCCTTTCCCCTTCCAATCGAGTCCCACGGACTGCGTCCAATCCGTGCGCGACCCTTCTCTGCAACCAACCTATCCCAGCGCGGCTCCTAGTGACGTCACACTCACACACACTGCGGCTGACAAAGCCTCGCGGCTAGTCCTCCTTCACTCAGCTCCTCACGTAACAACATCTAGCATGTATCGCGAGCAACCAAATAATAATAAAACAGATCTGTCGGTTTACTACAGGAAGGGTAACACAATCGCTTCAGGACCTTAGGGATTTTTCACTATCCTCAGCAGTTATTCCATCTTTCTCGGTCCCCACGTTCGCAAGCAAATCTGACCCGCAGACCTACTCTCAACTTGTCAATGATCTGTTCTAGTGCACTTAGAATCTTGTCAAAGCCCGAAGTCGAAGTTTCTTTCACTCCCTTACACACGTACCGACTCGTTGACCACGCCCGATCAACCTACTAAACCGCCCAAACCACAACATAAAACAACATACTCCGGAGTCTCTTGACCTCGCAGGGCCCGTCTCAACAACAACAACCACGTGGACCTTTTTATGCACAAAGCGCCACACGCACATGAAGTTCGACGACTTCCCTACTCTCACACTCGGAGTCGCACCTCCGCTATTTCTATGAAGTTCGACGACTTCTCTACTTCTACACTCGGAGTCGCACCTCCGCTATCTTCTAAAAGAAAAAAAATCCTCGCAACCTTTTCACACACCCTGCGGCAATAAGCTGTGCAAGCGCAAAACCCTAACTTCACTCATACCATCACTAGTACCGCCAACGCCGAATCCACACCTCCATTCTCTCCATTCGCAAGCTCCGAGATCCCGGGAAAGTCGCGGTGGACCTAGCCCATCATCATTCTGTCAATCTATTTTATCCAAGAAAAAAATCTAATTCAACTTCTCGAGTGGGGTCTCAAAATGCGTAACCGTTAATTCAACACCATGTACTTTAAGAGTACAGGGTCCCAAAAGACGAAACCGTCCTCTGCTACCATCTACTGATAGAGCGGTCCGTACTAATAATTTTACCTGTGTTCGGACGCTCTTTAGGCCGATGAATATTTTGACTAAGTGGGACTCTCTGTACTCTATATCGATCAACTTCCTTAAATCAATAATTAATTACGAACATGAGCAATACCTTGATCAACATAACACTTGACAATTAATCCAGAATACATTTCGGCGAACCCTGACCTTTCAGTCAGGAATAACCACACCAGTTTTTTCAAAGTTAGTGAGTTTTATTTCCCTATATTAACAAAGCTAGCACAATATAGATGTGTCTCAACACCAAATGATAAACATATATGGACATTAATAGCTGTCCATAACGGCGAAACAGGTGCAATCTATGTAGCATTTGAATCACAAGGCATTCGATAATAGCAATGCAAATCACTAATACGATAATCTGTAACGAACTAATTGCATACATTTAGTCAGCATAACAAGGTCTCAAATTGCATCGTGCAACAAAAGGGATCCTCATCTAACCTCAAATTAGCATTGGCATGTGGGACTTCATGCAAAAACAATTTAGCAACATTAATTTAAAAAAACTCCTAGCTAGGGCTCTTATCAAAATCAGCAGTTGGTTACCTAAAGGAAACACAATGCAATTTTAAAATTTCCTTTCATATTTACCAATTACGATCAGCATTCAAGGAAGTCTTCGTCTCACAGGTACCGTTTCTCAATCAGCGTGGGTACCGTTTTGATCAGCATGGGACGGGGCAAAGGGGCAGGGGTGGACGGGGCAATTGCCTCACGGCGGCAAAATAAAACTACTACTTCATGTAAAGGGATCAAAGTTAAAGTCTCTAGGGCAAGAATCATTTAAAGTCTCTTTCTCTCGATTAGAGAAAGCATCAGAGTATCTTTCAAAATGGCGTCGCTGCAAAGTGGGCCATAATAGCTACGGAATGACGCGATGTCGGGCAATAGCTGGTAATGGCTGATAATAGCTACTTTCCTCTCGTGCACCTGGGTTTTATAGACAACAGTTCAAATCCAGTAGGGTCTTCCATTGGAGGGTTCATAGGTTAGCTTCAAATTGTCCAATCAAAAACGACAGTTCTCAAGCTTTTACTTAAGCATACATTATCCTTGGAGATGGGTACGCAAGTTGCAACATTTTATACCAATTAACTCACTTTCAGAGCTTCCATTGTCCGCACCTGCAGATCGACCTTGGAGTAAAGAGAAAATATGCCAGGCTGGCACGAAACCTTAAGATAAGCATGTGAACGATCTCAGTGGAAAAGTACAGCTTCAAGCAGAAATACACGTTTAATAGCACATTGGAAAAATACGAGCATCTAAACCGTGAGACCAGGCAACTAGGCCGAAGCCTGCACTAAAGTAATGCTAAGCTAAAACATTTCAAACAAACAAATCATAGCACACGTTTACGATTATGTCGGATTAGTGCAATTCTAATACACCACGTTATATAAAGCACGCTTATAAATGTTGGCAAACTACTCTGAGGGCACATTTTGTCCCCGTACAATCTTTATTAGTTCGGTTAAAGTCACACATGATTATTTCACACTACGTTTACGTGTTAATAAATGTAAAACCTTCATTTTCTGCTTCATCAACAGCAACACTCAGTGAAGAACGTAGACTCGGTGGAGAGCACTAACTTTGATTTCCATGAGCCTGGTGTTGAGGATCGAATAATTCAGAAAACAAAGGAAGCTGACAGGTCTAACATGGTTACACCAGCCTCTACTCCCACCCCCAATCAACCATAATAACCCTAGTTTCAGCCATGGTCAGCAGCTCGGCAGTTGCAGTTCCTTTTCTAAGGAGGAAGCCTAGCGGACTGGGGTCAAGTGTGTTAGACTCATTCAGATTGACTTAGAGCTGTTTGGTGCACAGAGTAGGGAAGTTAATGATCAGACGGAAAGTTTTGGTGATCACTCGATCTAGAGATTCTATTTTCAACAACGGAGTTACAACTCTCCCCCTCCAATCGGAAGAAAAAGAACCATGTGTTAGAGAAAGATTGATAATCTCTGATAGTTTAGGAATGACTGCTAAAGCAAAGCTCTGCAAAAGGGACACTGGGCAGTAGATTGAGAAATGAAGATTCAGGAATGAAATTAAATTATGCAACAACTCCATCTACCCCCAATAGCATGGGGCCTTGAGGCACATGCCTATGGTAATTTATGTGCTGCTTTGACCACATGTCAGGTTAGATTGGGACAGAAAGTGGGCCCGTACAGAAAAATCAAAAATCCCCCATTGGTGAATTAAATAGCTAAAAACGTAGCCCATGTTTGCGAAATAAGGCAGTTTTGAACTTGTAAAGGCGCTGTATAAATGTTTTGCGAGGTATGGAAGGCTAGTCGTTTTGAGCTTGCTGCAGGCGATGTTTGTTTTAATATATCAGATATCAAAAGTATTATTCGTCCCATCGGACCATTAAACAGTTTGAAACATTTCAAGGAATGTGGCCCAATGAGCAATGAGCTAAAAAACAGGGTTTGATAAAGAAATGAAGGTTAACTGCAACTAGCAATAGGCTAGGCTCATACTGGGCTTCCTTGATACAACATTCGGCCCAGCGAGATATTACTAAGGTGTGCAAATAGTTTATTATATGATCCGAATTCATGATTCTTTATATCCAAAATCTACATTTATGCAGATTTTAACCCACAAACCCCACTTAGTGCTGGGAAAAAGTAACTTGAATGGCAACTTTTCTCCAGCCACATGTGGATGGTAAGGGGCAGCAGACACAAGCAAGTACTCAACAGAGGCATTTTGAAGTTGGTGGACACTCACATCAGACCTTTGAGGATATTTACAAGCATTCAGAATGTTTAATCCACCACTGACACACGTAACTTTGGTACTAATAAAGTCTGTAGTTTGTGTGTAAATGCGGTGTAATGGTTCCTCTAACTCCACCATATTTCCTGGGGGTACAGAAGAAAACTCTCCATGAGAAAATATCTTCCGCGCAGAGAAAGAAAAGCAAGCTAAATATACACATTTTCATCACACTTCCTCCTATAGATTGCCACTTGCAGACAACCCTTGCCAGTCAGTGTGAGGCCCTGGGAGTAATTCTGAGCATCTAGGATCGCCTAAAAGCTGGCGAGCTGCCCAAAACATATGATGCACAGAATTCGGACTTTTTTCTTACTTCTATGTGAATTATGCCCATCACCTCCACTTGTATCACACACAGTGCTATTATATCCATACACATTGCCTTCTTTTAACTTATTTTATGGAGCTTGTTGCATTAGACATGACATGCAGTACAAGGTGTATGATTAACCGTAGCAGTGCTGACTTCGCTCTGAAGTTTCACAGCAACCATGTGTCCTTAAAACAACGCTTTTGTATACCTTCTCTGTTCTCCTGCGTGCCCTTTGTGATACATGGATTACTTACTACTCCTTATCTTTGTGATGCAGGGATTACTTTCACTTCTGGATTCTACCCTCCTCCACCCCTCCATTACTCCAGTCAATTCAACTAACAAACTCACATATCCGCGGCTCAAATTAACTCATAATACTAAAATTATTCTCATATTTCCCTATACTAATCCACCAATAATTCCTTTTGTGTCCCGGAGTAGCGTGCTACTCGCCGAAAAACACTTTGACGCCTGGTCAGGGGTAGTAAGCGCTACATAAATACTATTACAATACAAAACAATACAATACGCTATCCGTGTAGCCTTTCCTTATGACTCTCTATATACCCACATAAAGCTATTTCCCGTCACATTTTATTCTAGACAATGCAATGTTATCTTCCCAAATCTTATTGAACATTTTGCAAGTCCACTTCCTGTTTACACCACTGTTTTGGAAGCCATGGACCAATCCGTGTTTTGCGTCTATTCCTTATGCATGAGAGGCAATGCATTTCCCCATCACTGTGCTACACCTGGCTTCGCAACTATTAGTGCGAAGTTTAGAAATAGTTTCTCGTAGCAGTTAACTGTTTGGTCCTCTGACAGGATCCTGGGTGTGTCTAGCCTCGGTGTCTCTCCAACTGCCTCGTCAATTCATTTCATCACTTTAGCCAGTACGCCTTTGCCTCTGGGCTTTTCCAGATTGTGTGTATGATTGTGATGGCCACACCATATCCCTGCAAACATGTCTGGGTTGGGTTAGGATTCGAATTTGTAGTTGCACCACGGAGATGTATTGCCAATTCAATTTTCTCAGTTGCACCAGGCGGAAACCCGACCTCAAGACACCTCTCTGGGATGCTTCAAGGTCTTTTCCCAGTCTCCTTACTCTACGTGCCTCATATCAACAGCCATTTGGGATTCAGGCCTGCATGTTCCTTTGCGGTATAATTAATCATCATTGTGATGTATATTGATAATATTGTTTTTTTATTCAACCTAGACTCTACAAAGTCTGTTCACAAAGATAAAGCTACCCATGAGAAAATCTAGGTGTGCAAATGTACTGTTACAATTGAGGTAATTGACTAATTTTTTGCTATGCACCATTTCTGAGTGTAAATTTACTACAAAGTGTAGACTTGCATATCTCCAGCCCCTGAAATAGAGGGTGGTGTCAAATGTAAAAGTGTAAAGTTACAACCTATAACATTTCACACATAGACATAGTCCTCTTGCCCCATGGCAAAGTATAGGGACAATTTTAAAAATTTATTAAAAAAGTTTAATAAAATAATAACACAATATGTATGTTAAGTATTACTGTACATTAATTTGTTATAATTATTGTAAACAGAAAATGCTGCAGCACTATTAAATTTGAATTAAGTATTTAATTCATTAAAATACATTACATTTATAAGTATATTTAGGTCTATTTAAATAAATGACTTTAACATTATTTCCAACGGGGTTCTACCTTAAGTACCTGCCTCCATTCTTTTCTATGAGAAGGTGGTTGGACACATGTGGTGCTGGACGTACTTCACATCTGAGCTGGAGAAGATTTACTACTGTTTTGTGTATTTTGGCTGTACTAACTTTAGAAGAACAGCCTGTGAATAGCAATGCACTTATGTTTTTGTGGGTGGGTGTCTGTCCTTCCATAAACACGTCCGTAGCCCTCCCTAAACCCCTCCACACTCCTTCCTAAACACATCCTTACTTCTACCTAAGCCCCAGTAAGTATTCCCATTTTTCAGCCGCCCCCGGTCACATTTACTTCTAAGTAGTAAATGTAGATGTATGAGTATCTCCCCATAGAAAAGATAGGAGAGGAGGAGGTGGAGGTTTGTGTATTGCATTTTGCAGCAAGTTGTAGTATTGTAGTACCACTTGATATACTACAAAATGTAGTTTACGAATCAGGCTCTAGGAGTTTACAGTGCATGGGGACGCTGCAGTAATCACTGTTCCCTTTTTGCTACATCATCTCAGGGCACGATGGAGTTGTATGCTTTTGAATATATGTGACTTTTTGAGGGAAAGTTCACTTTGTAATTTGCTAAATGACTTAATTTACTACCCCTGCCACGTTTACTCCATGGCTGATATGCCAGTGTTGTCTGATCTTTGGAAATCCTTTACAGTATTTACATCCGGTAAATTAGATCCAGTCTAGAGTAGTGTACTTGGTGTCATTCGTCCTCTCCATCCTCTCTCTCTAGTAATACAATGTCATCTTTAATGACCACCCATGCCATTCTTGTCTCTCACTAGCTCTTTGTCTCCTCCCGACAGGTTTTGTTCTCATGGCACCTCCTGGCTTGGCATCATATGCTCGTCCTGGGGTCCCTTCTCATTGCAAAACATCGTCTTCCTGCAACTCGTGACTCTCTCTGCTGTTCATGGACTCATGTAGCAGCTGGCCTGCCCATTACTCAAGCACTCCCAGCAGCTCTCAGCCCATAACCCCATCTAGAGATTCTGTCTCTGCCTGTAGCTTCTGGTGCCCCAGCAGCACCAAGGACTCCTGCACCCCAAAGCTTCCATGCAGATTTTGGATTAGAAGTTCCCATCTAGTCTCTCTGCAGCAAATAGATGCCCTTTTCACCTGTCTGCGATTGTGGATACTGGGTGTACTACAGCTTTGGGCTTCCACTGAAGATGTCCTGGCTCCTGGTTTGGTGCTTTCCACTTGAGGTGCTAATACACTTAGCCAGATATTCTTGTCTGGTTCCCTTGTAAGTGATGCAGTTGATCTAGAAGGTGGTGCCAACTTAGAGAGTGTGCCAACCTTGTTCCTATATTGTCAGGATATTGTGGTCTCTTCAGCACCTGGTGTCCCTGCATTTCTTGGACTTCTCTTCTCCTGTTCCTCTACCATTCCTAGTCTCTCTTCAGGTTGTATTAACACTGAAGGTCCTGGGATCTTGGCACTCTTTTCCTGGCGCCGCAGGTCATGGCTTAATTCAGCCTCTAGTCTTCCTACGGTTTCAGCATTATGAGCCTGATGTACGACCGCCAAAAGTAGTGACTCGCAATTCACGTCAAATTGCGACTCGGAATTTGCGAATTGCCATTTCTGATGTTCATACAATTTCAGGAATCATATTGTGACTCGCAAATGGGTCACATCGCAGTTACCGAAAATGCAGTCTGCTCGCAAAAGTGACAGTGAAACGCAAAATGCGACCATGGATCGCAAATTGTGACCTTGGCTTTAAAAAGTGGAAAAACTGTTTCTGGTGCACTGCAAGGACCACCAAACAGGAAGTGGTGTCCCTGGAGATTTCTGCAAAGACGAACAGCCCATGGTCTAGGCCAGCATCACAGGCCCACAGCACTGACTTCCTTTGCACCACGAAGAACGATGGCCAGCCAACAGGGAAGCTAAGCAGCAGGGGGGCACAAACGCAAAATAAAATTCTCAGAGAGGGAACTGGACATTGTATCTGAGGGATGCTGTAACCATCATGAAGGGTTGTTTTCAAGGCTGTCATAGAGTATCACTAAGGCTGAAAACCGCAAAATCTGGAGGGAGATTCAAATCCAGATCAATGCCCTGGGAGTGGACGACAGGTCAATCAAAGAAATAAAGAAGAGGTAGTATGACCTGAGCTCCAGGGCCAAGGAAAGGGTTGCAGCCCAGCTATTTGGCATCAAAGGGACAGGAGAAGGACCATCCAATGTGTCACCCCCTACAGAACTGGAGGCGATGGTTGAAATAACATTGGAGTTGGAGCCAGTGTGTGGATTTGGGTCCCTGGACACATCTGCACCCCCACTAACCACTGGTAAGTGTAAATGTCCTTCTACCTTCACCTCTTACCAACACCCTGATGCCCACAAGCATGCAACACAGCCTCACACATTTAAGCCTGGATGGTTGATGTAGATGAGGAAATCACCACAATTGGTGCATTATAGTACACAAAGGTGGTCATTACAACCCTGGCGGACGGTGTTAAAGCGGCGGTAAGACCGCCAACAGGCCGGCGGTAAAAAAAATGGAATTACGACTGTGGCGGAAATCACCAACAAAGACAGCCACTTTAACACTCCGACTGCCACGGCGGTACAAACAAACAGCGCAGCGGTCACCGCCAACAGACAGGCGGGAGACAAAGTACCGCCCACTGTATCACAACCTACCAATCCGCCACCTTTTCCGGGGCGGATTCACCGTGGACAAAAACACGGCGGAAACAGGACTTCGAAGGGAAAACTCTCACCTCTACACACCCCACGAGGAACTTGGACGCCATGGAACCAGAGCTGCATATCCTGCCAGCCCTTATCTTCTTGCTCCTCTACCAGGAGCACGAATGCCGGCGTAGAGGACAACGGTGAGTACTGCACCTACGACACAGGGAAGGGGGAGGGAAAAAACAGGGACACACACATGCAACACCCCCATCCTCACCCACTACAACACACACACCAATACAGCATGATACATTACAGTTACACCCCCCAACTCCCCTGGAAGAATGCAAAGACAAAAGGAAATGAGTGTAACCATTGTAATATATCAAAATCAAGTACGCAAAAATATATATATATACACTATAAACAACATATACACCAAGCTTAGTAGTCCAGGAAGTGCTCCAATGAAGTCCGTGGAACACTGGGCCCACACAGTAGGGGCGAGACTGTACGACGAAACAACGACTTCAAAAACAACTACTGCCTTAACAACGAGGTCGGAACACCGACCTCATTGCTACTACTAATGATTTTACCACGAATGCCTTAACAACGATATTTCGTTGTAAAGGCATTCCTGATAAAATAATTAGCAATAGGCACCATTCACCCTACATCCCTCACCCCACCCCCCCCAACCCCACCCCAAAACCTAAAACCCTCTGACCCCCCACCCACTCCCCAAAACCAAAAAATCCCCACCCCCCAACCCCACCCCAAAACCTAAAACCCCCTGACCCCCACCCACTCCCCAAAACCGCCCCACCCCCACAACCCCACCCTAAAACCTAAAACCCCCTGACCCCCCACCCACTCCCCAAAACCAAAAACGCCCCACCCCCCCAACCCCACCCCAAAACCTAAAACCCCCTGACCCCCACCCACTCCCCAAAACCAAAAACGCCCCACCCCCCCAACCCCACCCCAAAACCTAATACCCCCTGACCCCCCACCCACTCCCCAAAACCAAAAACACCCCACCCCCCAACTCCACCCTAAAACCTAAAACCCCCTGACCCCCCACCCACTCCCCAAAACCAAAATCGCCCCACCCCCACAACCCCACCCTAAAACCTAAAACCCCCTGACCCCCCACCCACTCCCCAAAACCAAAAACGCCCCACCCCCCCAACCCCACCCCAAAACCTAAAACCCCCTGACCCCCCACCCCCTCCCCAAAACCTAAACCCACCACTTACCTTCGCCAACTCACTTCTTTGTACCTTAACCACGCATGTTCGTTGTTCAGAACATACGTAGTTAAGGCACAAAAAACCGGAGTCGTGGTTAAAAAAAACGTTGTTGCGCTTTCGTTAACCTCGACTTTCGGAAAAAAAAAGTCGTAAAAAAGGATGTTCCCCTAGGGGCGAGGCCCACACAAGATCCCCAACCATGACGGAGAGAAAACTGCAGGGGCATCAGAGAGCAAGAAAACAGGCACCTCGGGGGAGAGAAAGGGGGGGGCACCTCAGCCGGTTGAGTGCACAAAGCCAAATCCACAAGAGGGCCACATGCCCACTGTTCCATCCTGGGGAGTGCAAAGCCACAGTCTCTCAAGTCTCTACAGTGGGTGGGTTGCCCACTGTTCCATCCTGGGGAGTGCAAAGCCACAGTCTCTCAAGTCTCACAAGTGGGTGGGTTGCCCACTGTTCCATCCTGGGGAGTGCAAAGCCACAGTCTCTCAAGTCTCTCCAGTGGGTGGGTTGCCCACTGTTCCATCCTGGGGAGTGCAAAGCCACAGTCTCTCAAGTCTCACAAGTGGGTGGGTTGCCCACTGTTCCATCCTGGGGAGTGCAATGCCACAGTCTCTCATGTGGATAACAGTCTCCACTGCTTCTGGAGGGGACATTGTGACCAGAGTGCTACATCCTGCTAAGGACAGAGGTAGTGGATGACAGTCTCCACTGGTTCTGGAGGGAGCATTGTGCCCAGAGTGCTTCATCCTGCTAAGGGCAGAGGTAGTGGATGTGATTCTCCACTGGTTCTGGAGGGGGCATTGTGCCCAGAGTGCTTCATCCCGCTAAGGACAGAGGTAGTGGATGACAGTCTCCACTGGTTCTGGACGGGGCATTGTGCCCAGAGTGCCTCATCCTGCTAAGGACAGAGGTAGTGGATGTGAATCTCCACTGGTTCTGGAGGGGGCATTGTGCCCAGAGTGCTTCATCCTGCTAAGGACAGATCTAATGGATGACAGTCTCCACTGGTTCTAGAGGGAGCATGGTGCCCACTGCTCGTGATGGACTCAGTTGCGTCAGTGCCCTTAGCGCTAATGGGCCAGCGGTGCTTGAGGCGGCGGTGCCCTGTTCAGCGGTGCTTGAGGCGGCGGTGCCCTGTTTAGCGGTGCTTGTAGCAGCGGTACCCTGTTCAGCGGTGCTTGTAGTGGCAGTGTCCTTGGCAGCGGTGCTTGAGGCGGCAGTGCCCTGTTCAGCGGTGCTTGTAGCGGCGGGCCCTGTTCAGCGGTGCTTGAGGCGGCGGGCCCTGTTCAGCGGTGCTTGAGGCGGTGCTGTCCTTGGCAGCGGTGCTTGAGGCGGCGGTGCCCTGTTCAGCGGTGCTTGTGGCAGCGGGCTCCTTTTCAGTGACTCAGCTGCTGGCGGTCCTCTCTAGCCCAGCGGGGCTTGTGCTGGCGGTCCTCTCTAGCCCAGCGGGGCTTGTGTGGCGGTGGCCTCCTGGGCAGCAGGGCAGGTGCTGGCGGTGGCCTCTTGGGCAGCAGGGCAGGTGCTGGCGGTGGCCTCTTGGGCAGCAGGGCAGGTGCTGGCGGTGGCCTCTTGGGGCAGCAGGGCAGGTGCTGGTGGTGGCCTCTTGGGCAGCAGGGCAGGTGCTGGCGGTGGCCTCTTGGGCAGCAGGGCAGGTGCTGGCGGTGGCCTCTTGGGCAGCAGGGCAGGTGCTGGCGGTGGCCTCCTGGGCAGCAGGGATGATGGCGGTGGCCTCCTGGGCAGCGGAGATGATGGCGGTCTTCTCCGCCGTGCTGCTCTTCCCAGACTTGGCGGGTTTCTTGTGGCCCTTCCCCACCTTGGAAGGTGTCGCAGCTGACTCCACACTCCCACTGGGACCCCTGGGAGCGGATTTGGTGGCTTGAGTCTTCCCCCTCTCCTGCTGGGCACTGGCCAACTTTTGATGTTTGACAGGTGGGGGACTGTCCATGCTGTGGTTCCGTGCCACACTGGCTGCCCTGGTGGCCGGTGCACTCCAGATTCTGGTGACTACAGGCACCACTGGTCCCGGAGATGTTGTGGCTGAGGTGCTAGGTTGGGACCTGGAGAGTCGGGCCCTAGGAGACGGACGAGGTGGGGGAGGTGTGGGAAAGAGGTCAATGTTGGACAGGAAAAGTTTTTGGGAGACACTGGGATGGGTAGCTGGGGGGGGGGTTGGAAGTGGAGGAAGAGGTTGTGGTTGTAGGAGGTGTTTGTTTGGTGACTTTGGGTGAAGGTGCATGCGCTGGAGGCTGTCGTGAGGTGGATGGCTGTTGGGTGGGTGTGTGCCTGCGTTTGTGTATCTTGGGAGGGGGCGTCACAGACACACTGGTAGAGGACACAGGGGACGTGTGAATGGTGGGGCGGTGGTGACTGCACGTGAGCGGGGTGTGGTGGTGTGTGTGCTGGTGATGGCAGTAATGGCTGTAGATGTAGTGCATGCAGGTGTGAGTGGAGACGAGACTGGGAGAGAGGAGGGAGACGTGGAGGAGGGGGACACAGTAGAGGCAGTGGATGTTGGTGTGTCTGCATGTGTGTGATGCTTGCGTGAGTGCCTGTGGGATGTGTGGTGCTTATGTTTGCCAGAGCTTCCCTTGTGTGTTGAGGTGTGTGCATGCTGGTCTGATGGTGTGCTTGGGATAGGCTGGGGTACAGGGGATTGGGTCTGGGTGGAGGAAGTTAGAGGGGGGAGGCTAGAGACGGGGACAATGTCTGCCATCAGTGCTGAGGCCAGAGTCTGAAAAGCTCGCTGAAGGGCCGTCTGACCAGAATGAATGCCCTCCAGGAATGCATTTGTTTGTTGTAACTGCCTTTCTACACCCTGGATGGCATTCAAAATGGTAGACTGCCCAACAGTGAGGGACCTGAGGAGGTCAATGGCCTCCTCACCGAGGTCAGCAGGGGTGACTGGGGCAGGGCCTGAGGTGCCTGGGGCGAAGGTGATGCCCACCCTCCTGGGTCAGCGGGCACGGGGCAAAGGCTGAGGGGCTGCTGGGGGGGCGGTGCTGGTAGGGGGGGTGGCGGCTGTACCTGTAGATGCGGGGGGCACAGATGTTGCCGCTACCACAAGGGAGCTCCCATCAGAGGACAAGTCCGTGTCACTGGTCTCAGCTCCTGTCCCCGCCGTGGAGCTCCCCTCGCCCTCTGTCCCACTGGTGAACTCCGAGTCCGTAGTCTCGCCCTCCAGGGCCATTTGGGATGCAGCTTCCTCCTGCTCCGGTGCCACTGCTCCTCCGCCTGATGATGCTAATGCACACAAGAACAGGGAGACCACAAAAAGGGGGGGGCGACAGAAGAAAGACATGTTGAGTGCATGCAATACCGCTACAGTTGGCGGACACGACAGACACAGAAGCCCCCTGCACTATGCCGCGCTCTGGGGCTCCACTGTTCAATCCCTGGGACATGGCCTACAAGGCTATGGATGACATCTGCACACATGGATGACACAGGGGCATGACTAGGTGTACTTGGCACTCTACAGAGGTGGGGTGGGGTGCCACATGGCCTGCCTTATGGTGGGACCTTGCCTACTAAACTCGCCCTGGCCTAGGTAAATCCACAGCCCACCTCCCCCACCCAGACACCTCCACTGCGCGCAAAATCAGCAGGATGAGAGTGTACTCACCCCCTTGTGGCTGCTGTGATACCCTCAAGCATCCATCCAACTCCGGATACGCCACCGCCAGGATCCGGTACATCAGGGGGGTCATGGTGCGACGGGCACCCCTCCCACGTTGGGAGGCCATCCCCAGCTGAGCCTCCGCCGTCTTCTTGCTCCAGCGGCAAATGCCCTCCCATCTTTTACGGCAGTGGGTACTCCGTCTGTGGTAGACCCCCAGGGTCCGGACGTCCTTGGCGATGGCACGCCAAATATCTTTTTTCTGGTGGGCGCTGACCTACATGAATTGTACAGGGGGAAGAGAAATGTTATTACCAACTGCACCGTCACAGTCATTGGCCCCTATCCCTACCCTTGCCATGTGGCACATGCATTCATCGTCGTTTCATGCACGCCTCATTCTCCCCCCACACCATCTTTCATCCACCCCACTCCACACAGGCATAGCCCATACAGCATGCTCCCAGTGTACTTACCTGTTTGTCTGGAGGACCGTAGAGTAGCGTGTACTGGGGGAGGACCCCATCCACAAGTTTCTCCCACTCCTCCGATGTGAATGCAGGGGCCCTTTCCCCAGACACTCCAGCCATTGTCTCTTCCAGACCGAGGTCACAGCAGCACTTGCAGTGTAGGTCCTCTCCTGTTGAAGATCAGTTATCGAGTGATTGAACAGACAGAACATGGCGGTCACGTCTGCGGCAGTGCGTACCATCACCGCCGGCGTACATTGTCATTTTCTCCTGGGACCCATAGGGTCGCCTACCGCAACGGTGTACAATGCCAGCGCAGTTACCTCACATCCCATTGTCCCACTTTAGAGGTTAGGCAGCCGCCATTTCAGGGGCCCACATGGCTTAATTTTTAACTGCGTTTTACCTACACACATACAGGCCACTTTTTGGATTAGGATTCGTGTTCTGTGTAAGCTGTGGTTACGTACCTCTGAGTTGGTTGACTTTGTGCTCGCTGTTGTCCTTCATAGGTACCGTCTGCTGGGACATGTGAGGAGATGGCGGCATCCTCCGGTGTACAGACCGCTGGTGGACCTGTCGACAATGGAGGAAAAACATGTGATCATCACCTACAGGCTTGACCGTGCCACAATCCATGAACTGTGTACCCAGCTGGAGCCAGACCTGATGTCAGCTATCTGCCATCCCACAGCAATCCCCCCTCAAGTGCAGGTGCTGTCAGTACTCCATTTCCTGGCAAGTGGGTCATTTCAAACAACAGTGGCCATAGCATCAGGGATGTCCCAGCCTATGTTTTCCAATGTGTTGTCCAGAGTGTTGTCTGCCCTGCTGAAACACATGCGGAGCTACATCGTTTTCCCTCAGGTGGAGGATTTGCCCACAGTGAAAGGTGACTTCTATGCCCTGGGACATATCCCCAACATAATAGGTCCCATTGATGGGACACATGTGTACAGAAACCGGAAGAGTTATCATTCCATGAATGTGCAGATGGTGTGTTTGGCCATCCAGTACATCTCCCATGTGAATGCCAAGTTTCCTGGCTCAGTGCATGACGCGTACATCCTGCGGAATAGCAGCATCCCTTATGTGATGGGTCAACTCCAGAGGCATCGTGTGTGGCTATTAGGTGAGCACCTGGAAGCAAGACAGTGGGAATGGTTGTCTGGGTCTGGGGATATCCCTACAGGTTAGTGTGTGTCTAACAGTTGTCCCTCGCCATTTGCAGGTGACTCTGGTTACCCCAACCTGTCATGGCTACTGACCCCAGTGAGGAATCCCAGGACAAGGGCAGAGGAACGCTACAATGAGGCCCATGGGCAAACTCAGCGGATTATAGAGCGGACCTTTGGCCTCCTGAAGGCCAGGTTCAGGTGCCTCCATATGACAGGTGGATCCCTATTCTACTAACCAAAGAAGGTGTGCCAGATCATCGTGGCCTGCTGTATGCTTCACAACTTGGCTTTGCGATGACAGGTGCCTTTTCTGCAGGAGGATGGTCCAGATGGCGGTGTTGTTGCAGCTGTGGAGCCTGTGGACAGTGAAGACGAGGAAGCAGAAGAAGAGGACATGGACAACAGGAACTCGGTGATCCTGCAATATTTCCAGACCTGCCTACTACATGTACTTTAACACTATTACCTCTCTACTGTCTGTCGTTTTCACCCAGTGTATGGTCACTGAGTTGTCACTTTCCCTTACGATTTCACAGATGTGGGTCCCACTGTGTGACATCTGCTTTGTTTCCTCAAGGACTAGAGCTGTGTGACATAGGTATGTTGACATTACAATTGAAAGAGCATTTTGTCACTGTAATTGCTGATACAACATTTTGAAATCACAGACTGACTCCAGATTGTTTTGTGGTGCAAGGGTGTTTATTTAAGTGCTCAATATTGGAGGGGGTTGTGAAATGGTGAGGGGTGATGGTGGAGGAATGTCCAAGGCAGGGTCCAGTCTATTAGTCTCACAGGTGCACTACCCAAATGGGCATAGAAAGTGGAGCTGGGGCAGTTTGAGGATGGACAGGGTGACAAAATGGGACAGAAAGATGACATTCAGGGTGGTCTCATTTCTTGGCCGGGTCTTGGCTTCATTCTCTGTCTTTGTCCTGGATCTCAGGGATCGTTTGCGGGGTGATTCTCCCTCTGCAGGGGTGGGGTGCTGGTGTGGTGGTCCTGTGGCGGGCGTCCTGCCCACTAGCGCCAGCGGAGGTGGTGGGCAGCTCATCGCCAATGCTAGTGTCAGGGGCCCCTTGTTGTGCCACAGTGTCCCTCCTGGTGTTGAGTACTTCCTTCAGCACCCCTACGATGGTGCCCAGGGTGGAGTTGATGGTTCTGAGTTCCTCCCTGAAGCCCAAATACTGTTCCTCCTGCAGGCGCTGGGTCTCCTGAAACTTGGACAGTACCATTGCCATCGTCTCCTGGGAGTGGTGGTAGGCTCCCATGATGGAGGAGAGGGCCTCGTGGAGAGTGGGTTCCCTTGGCCTGTCCTCCCACTGCTGCTTGACGTGTCCTGGGGACAGAGGTATGGGCCTGCTGGGTGGGTGCTGTGCTGGTGTTTCCAGAGGGAGGAAGCTCTGTAGTGGCCTGTGACTGGGTGAGGGGAACCGACTGTCCAGAGGTCCCCGATGGGCCGGGCTGGTCATCTAGATCCAGTTGGACAGAGGTGCTGTCATCACTGTGGGCCTCTTCTGTTGGTGGTGTGGACATGTGGTAGGGGTCCTGCAGGGGTATAAAAGGATGTTTATTACATCTGTGTGTGGCATGGTGTGCAATGGGTGGGTGACCGTGTACCCCAGTGCTTGCATTCCTGTGTGGGACCTTGTGTGATGATGGTTTAGGGGGGTGTATGGGTATGTGCAGTGGGCATGCTTTGGTGATGGGTGTCCATACTTTTTTGTTGCATGCAGGGCTTGGTGTTGGGATGGGTGGTTTGTGATATTGGGACATTTGTGAGGAGTAGGAGTGATGGGGGTGAGGGTGGGGGTATGTGATGGCATGCAAGTAGGGTGGGGGATGTAACAGTGAAGCTTTGACTTACCAGAGTCCATTCCTCCATCTACTCCTGCGAGGCCCTCAGGATGCAGAATCAGCAAGACCTGCTCCTCCCATGTTGTTAGTTGTGGGGGAGGAGGTGGGGGTCCGCCGCCAGTCCGCTGAACCGCAAGGTGGTGTCTTGAGACCATGGAACGCACCTTCCCCCGTAGGTCGTTCCACCTCTTCCTGATGTCATCCTGATTTCTTGGGTACTGTCCCACTGCGTTGACCCTGTCCACTACTCTTCGCCATAGCTCCATCTTCCTTGCTATGGAGGTGTGCTGCACCTGTGATCCCAATAGCTGTGGCTCTACCTGGACGATTTCCTCCACCATGACCCTGAGCTCCTCCTACGAGAACCTGGGGTGTCTTTGCCATGCCATGGGGTGGTGTGGGTGATGTGTGGGGTGGTGTGTGTGGTGATAAGTGTGCTGGTATGTAGTGGTGTGTTGTGTGAGGTGCGTGGAAGTTCTGTTGGTGATGGTATTTTGTGACTGTGGATGCTTGGTAGTAGTTTGTGGTGTCTCTCTCTGGCCTTCTCTCAGTAATTGTGGTCGTAGGGGTTTGTGGGTGATGTGGGTGTGTGTTTTATACTGCAATGGGTGTGTGGGAGTGGTGTGTGTATGTGTATCAGGTGTGTATATTTGTAATTGTCCAATGTGGCTGTTTTTTGTAAGAGTGTGTGTATTTTGAGCGCGGCGGTGTGTACCGCCAATGGAATACCGCGGTTGAAAGACCGCCGCGTGGATTTGTGTCATGATAGTGTGGGTGTATTTCTGTTGGTGTGACGGTGGAGGTTTTGTTTTCGCCAGTTTATCACTGACCTTTGGTGTGGCGGACTTGTGTGGGTGTCTGAATTTTGGCGGATTCTGTGCTGTGGGTCATTATAGCTGTGGCGGAATTCCGCAGCCGCGGCGGTGTGTTGGCGGTCTTCTGCACGGTGGTAAGCGGCTTTTACCGCCAATGTTGTAATGACCCCCAAAGTCATTTACAGAAATAGAGCTTTTACTGTCAGGCAGTATTTATTATCAAATCAAAACAAATGAGCCAGTGTCTCACACATACATTTTATTCTATGTCCCCTTACCCAAATAGACACATGTAGTGGAACACAGGAAGGGGAATGTGAAGAGGGAGAGAACCAGTCCCACTCTCAACTGGAGGAAGGGGAGGAGGATGTACCGGGACCCTCCCTGACCCAGGACAGTGGAGCTTTGTCTACAACGCATGCAGCTGAAATTGGGGGTCGAGCAGTGCCACAGAAGTCCACACCTTGACGCATCCCAGTGGGTCCAGCATCTGCTCCCAACCCAATGGGCTCAAAGGCATCCGCAGGCACTGCAGGCTGCATGCTCCCAAGCAGAAGCCAGCTACCAGTCAAAGTCTGGAAACATAGACCAGGCCATGTTGAGGGTTCAGCATCTGCAAAACAAACGTGTGCATCATCAGCCAAAAAATCTCCCAGGGTTCCGAAAACATGAGCCAGCATATGTCTACCAAGAAGGCAGACCTTAATACAAAATTGAATGCCATTAGTGGGTCACATGACCAACTCTGCAGGGAGATAGCTGAGGACAGACACCTGTTAAGATGCTGTGAGCACAGCAGTGCATAAGATTGGATGTACTAACCAGGGCAATTGACAAGCGAGCCCATGCAACAACACAGCACAGCAGACGCACACGGTCCCTGCAGCTGGAGATGGGCCACTTCAGTAGCAATGTAACCAGAGGGCTGCATCACATAACTGCAACTGCAGAGGCAATATAAACTGCCAGCATTGCCAGTGGTGGAACAGGTGAGGCAGCAGACAGCGAAGTGTCCAGATTGATCTGTGTGTCTGCTGCTGAGTCAAGTGTCCTGCGACAGAGCAGCAGCCACGAATCAGCACCTACAACATCCAGCACCCCACATGATGGTCAAAGTGCAAAAAGGTGACTTCACACTGACAGTGTGACTGTGTTGATTTTTAACCTATGTTTCCCCCATGCAAAGACGTAACCGCATAACATGTGCAGGCACGATATACATTGCACTCATGATGGACAGGGTGTCCATCCCTGTTGTTGCCAATAATGGCATTAAAGTGTTGCCTTTTGAGATAGAATAGCAACAGTTTTCTCATTCTTGGAGGGTACTTGGTACATGTCGATTTCTTACAGTGCAAAATAATGCCTTGCTATGTGGTCTCCCCACCTTCTCACCGCTGCTACTCCACTTCCCTCGACCGGCTGTTGTGCAGGTGGAACTGGGTCATAGTCCTCAGAAGATTCTGATCCAGATACTTCTACATGTAAATCACGTCTGCAGGCTATGTTGTGCAATACTACGCATGTTGCCACTATCTTGGATACTGTTTCAGGTGCATACTGCAAGGATCCCCTACTCTTGTGCAGAGCCGGAAGTGTGACTTCAAGAGGCCAAACATACGTTCAATCACAGTCCTTATGTGCCTATGTGCCATGTTGTAGCACCTTTCCTGGAGAGGGTAGGGAGTCAAGTAGGGTGTCATGATCCAAGGACTCAGGGCATATGCATTGTTACCTGTAAAGACACATATGTGGGTCAAACAACATAAAGTCCTACATATGTACAATCAAACATTTATGTTCACATCAATTCAAGTACCTAATATGAGTCCTTCATCAAATTTGTCTCTTTCTAGTCACTGAAATATGCCACTGTGCCTGAATATATATGAGTAATGTGTGCTTCGTGGTTATTTGGCTGCAAGGTCTCTGATGATGTTTTGAACATTGCACACAACTTGTATGTTCATGGATTGTATGCTTTTTCAGTTCTGAAATATGCATTCTAGACGGGATGGGGGACATATGAGCACATGGGTCCCATCTTTGCAGCTGATGACCTGTGGGAATTCCGCTATCTGGCGTAATTATGTTTTGGTATGCTGCAGTCCCAAGTTGTCCCTGGGCATGTAGATGTGCTGGAGCATGGCATCTAGGAAATTGTTGAAGAAATGCAACAGTGCACTCTGCGATACTCCTCCAGCCAATGCAATGACATGCTGGGAGCTACCACTGGCCAATAGATGGAGCGAGCACTGGACATGGGTGGGGATTACATTGCTGCACTGTGTTGTGCTCTCAAGGTGTGATTTCAGGGTGGCAATTAGCTCAAGGATCACATTGCTAGTCAGTCTGTACTGCTGAAATATCTCCTCCTCTGTCTCCTCAAACAGGGTCAGCCTGATCCTGAAGCTCCTCTCCTGTCTCCACTTCCTCTGCTGGACAGCCAGAGTTCATCTCCACCTCACCATCAGGTACAGGGCAGCCATTGTGGGTGGTCCCTAATGCATTCTGGATCCTGTTTTTATAGGTTGGATCATGTTTTCACCGATTTTGGACTGTTGTTAAAATGAATGCGCAAACTGGCCATTTTACATCTACTCGCAAACTGCAACTCATTTGCACATGCATTTTTGTGACTCACATTTAGAGGCTCCCTAAATGCGACTAACATTTTCTGACAGCTTTTTTTTCCGACTCACAAACCACTCACAATTTCTGTTGTGCAAGTGCTTGTCGTACATCGCATTCAGCTGGTTTTGCATTTGCAAACTTGATTGCGACCAGTTTGCGAGTCTCAAATCCGTCGCACATTGGGCTCTATGTTCCTTCCTCCCTTGTAGCACCTGCCTTTGCCTAAACCTTCAAACATCCCTGCAGTTTTGATATCCTGATCTCTCTTCAGCTCCTAGGCTGGGGATTCCCTGCAGAACCTGCCTCAGCCCAGCTCATGAGGCCCCTTTTCATCTGTCATTTCACTTCAGAATCTAGCCTCCCTGCCCCTCCTGCTCTTACTGCAGGCCTTCCCTCCTTAACCTCCTGTGTCACATTCTTTCTTGCCTTCTTGCTTCCACTGCAGATTCCAGTTGTCCTGCGGCTTATTGTTTCTTTGCAGCTTCTGAGCAAGGGTTCCTTCTAGCTCCCAACATCCCTGTTGCTTCTGGGTTTGTTGGTCACCTATAGTGCCCCTGTATTTCCTGGCCTTCTTGCAGCTCTTGATGTCCCTGGAGATTCTAGCTTCCCTTCATCAACTGGTTTTACGGAGTATGTGCAGCTCATCTGTTCCTTACAGAGCTCTCAAGTCAGAGCTCTCAAGTCACCCTAAGCGAGTAATGAGTAGCTCAGACAGTTTTAGGGTCTACTTTGCATTTTAGTAGTTGTGTTTCTACTATTAAAAATGCAGGGCTGCAAGGGCCAAATCCAAAGTTAAAACCAAAGTTAAAAACAGATTTGGATGAGGTACTGATGTCCTACTGCTGGGCTTATTTAGCTCATGGGCATCTGCAGCTCCATCCTATGCCCTTTGCAGAACCAAGATCTTATGCTTCTATGTGCTTCCAAGTTGTGTTGTCTGCACTTTAGCTACAAATAATAAGAAAAAACTGAGATTGGACCACCTACTGCACTACATTTCCCTTTTTTAGTGTGTCTGGGAGCTCACTCTGGTATCTACTGACTTAGGGTTTCAAGAGTAGACACACTGCATGGAGAGTGAAGGAAACTACTGCACAGCTGAGCTCAATCTTCACATAGTACAAGGCAGCCAGTAGAGGGTGCTACCCTGAATCATGCCTTTGAAGATTTTTTCAGTTCTTGGCTGAAGTGACCCATCCCAGGGATGGACAAGGGCCAGCTGTTAGTCTGACTTACCCTCAATAACATCACTGGCATGTTTGTGGCCCCGCTTTACAGTTTTCTATATATAAATTGGCTTCATACTCCATGCAGCCCTTGCGTGTGCAGCCTGCCAATTAGTGGACAGCTGCAAACACTTATTGTTCCCCTAAGATGCTGTGTCCTAACTGGCTAAGTAGAGCACGCCATAGATGAAGGGTTAAATATATTATTGTGAACAAATAAAAGATAATATTGGCAAGTATGATTCTTTTTCAGTTTTTTTTTAAATTGGGTAATAATCAAATTAATACAAACGTAATAGAAGAAATGAATCATATTTGGCAAAAAATTATATGGTAACAGTTTCTTAATTATGCAATAACGTAAACTGCCAAGCTTTCAAAACAATCTCTTAAGTATTCAAATTGCATAGAGTTATTCCATTTTTGTGTTACTTTTTCCATTTTCTCCAACCGGTTTTGTGAACTGAATTCCATTTATGTAATTTAAGATTTGTGTAATTTCCCTTGCAATAAAGATAAATCTTCTCGTATTCCACTCCTAATTAGCCACATGCAAAGATGAACCACTACGTCTCCTTCCACACCCCGCCAGATCCCTCCGCTTCGCCCAGCTGGCCCTAGCCACCATCCCTCGCATTCGTAAAACCACCACCGGAGGACAATCCTTCGCCTACATCACAGCAAAGAGCTGGAACAACCTCCCCCTGCACCTCAGACAAAGCCCATCACTCACCATCTTCAGGAAGAACCTCAAGACGTGGCTCTTCGGATGAGGCCCCTGCCCCCAGCACCTTGAGACCCTCACGGGTGAGTAGCTGCGCTTTACAAAAACTGATTGATTAATTGATTGATTGATGATGCTAACAATATAATTTGTGAATCCAAATTTAAGTGACAATTAATAAGTCTGCTACTATTATAGTCAAGTTCCTTCGAATGATACAATTTTAGTACATAATATTAGTATATGCATCCAATCTCCTATACCAGTGTTTTGACATTGAAAGAACCTAGAGAAGATATGAAAATTTAATTTGTTGAGAATTGTAGCTGGATAGTAAAGTAGCCATTTAGAAAAACAGTTCATTCATCAAAAATGTACTACACAAAATGATTCTCTAAACACTGAGATACTTCTAACCCAGAGGTCTTCAAACTGGGGGGCGGGCCCCCCTTGGGGGGCCTCAAGTGATCCCAGGGGGGGGCGCCAAACTCTGGCCAAAAGAAATATTATACAGATAACATGCCTTTGTTTTAAGCAAAAGCATGTTATTGCAGTTTTAAAAGGTAACAATACTTAACTGCAAGGTTTAAATAGGTTTAGACCTATTTAAACATTGCCATCTTTCTAAAATAATTGTGAGAAATTCTGAGGGGGGCCCAATGATTTTTATTTTTCAATTTGGGGGGCGCGGCATTAAAAAGTTTGAAGACCACTGTTCTAACCACATTTGACACGTAATCTACACCTTCAAATCTTTTTTTACTCTTAAAGAGACTGGATGTTCCACATTTATTTAACTTTTCACTTAATCTCATAAACGATTCCTAATTCCCCTGAATGTTACTGGGAAGCTGATTTTTTCCAATTATTTTCTAATAGATATGGGTGAATTAATAAGAAAAACTTGATTATATATAATGATAGCAATGCCATATTGTATCATTTGAATATCTCACCCTGGTCAGTTCCCAGGATATAAACATATCAACTTTATAAAAAGTCTTTCATTCATCTAAATTGTAATTGTTTCCCATTTTGTGTTTTGTGACTTTTTAAATTATGTGCAGTCATTTAGTAATATATGTCCATGTATATGAAGGGCTGAAAAATAAGTAGAGAGATTGTTTTTCTTAAACATTGTATAGCCTCATATCTTAATATTATATCTTAATATTTGGACATTAAGGGTTTATCATAAATGCTGGAAAATCCATAATAGTTATACCAATTGTTGGATATTGTTTCGAAATATAATTGTGCATTTAGATTAGAAACAGCTACAAAATAATACAGCCTTGGACTTGCCAGGGCCAATGCACCATTACATTGGTGTATTTGTAACCTAGAAAGCTATATTTTTGTTGTCTTTTGCTTTTTCGTATAATTTCTCAAACAGTTTTCTATTTGTTGAAAGTATTTGTCTTGTATTTTACAGGTAACCTTGTGGAACAAAAAATAAAGGCGAGACAGATACTTAATTAAGGCAATTCTACCAGTGCTAGAAAGTGTTAATGATTTCTGTTTTTGTAAAAGATTTGTGTTTGATCAAACAACAGTAGGTAGTTTAATTTGAATGTATCATTGTATCTTGCTGCTACCTTTATACCTAGTAATGCATTATCATATGTTCTTCAGAATTTAGTCTGGTATTCTGAGGTACTGAATCTGAGAAAGTGTTCAAAAACATTGATTATTTTTTTAGTATGATCGACTGCATAGTTTTATATTCCTGTAAATGTGTTAGTTTTATGGGAAGGTATAGGCAATATTGCTAAGAGCCTTTCAACAGAATATCATGTTGTCAGCATAAAGTTAAAGCTTGTACATTTGAAGAACTGGTGGCCCAATTTTCTCATCAATTCAAGCTTCAACCAGTGGATCAATGAACAGTACAAAGAAAATTGGTGTCTTGGAGCATTCTGCTTAGTGCTGCATCACACCCTTATTAATTATTGGAACAGTGGCTGTTGTTTTTATTTCAGTTTTATATAGCATTAGCCAATTTAATTGGCTATATGAATTCTTCCAAAGTAGCACAGTTTCGAAATATATTACAGCAAATGTGTTCTCCAGCGTTGATCATTATTATTGTAGCTTCTTTGTGGAATTGTAATGTAATCTATTGCTACTGTCAGAAAGTATTGTCATTAATTAATCTGGCTGATAGAAAAACGTCTTGATCCTGGTGTATCATTGTGTTTGCAGCCTATGCTAATCATCAAGCTAAAAGTTTGGTAAAAAGTCTATAGTCAGAGTTCAACCAGCTTATTGATTGAAATGAGCCTGGAACCAGAGGGTTCTTACTTTTTTCAGGAAGCTAACTACAGACGCCTAAAAAAAAGTTTGGGATGCGTGCACCGCATAAAATGTCACTATATGAACGTTATAAATGTGCTCATAAAATTGATTTCAAAACTTTGTACAACTCAGACAATATTCCGTTACTGTGACAGTGTTTTCCATTCATCATAGAACTAACCCATAGCTCCAATCCCTTGATTGACAGTGACTTTATTCTTTTCCTGCACTTGACCTTTTTAAATAATTCTAATTGAGTACTTGAGATATGTAGGTCCACCAGACTATTTTTACTTATCTTCTCAGCCTCATGTGCATTTTTATAATGCTGAAAGACACTGTAACTACTTTCTTAGATTTATTAGGCTGTTTTTGTTATTTTCATAATTTGACACTGATTTCCTTTTGCTTTTATGTGCTAAGCTAGTATTTTACATGTTTGCAAACTTTTCTCATAAGCATTTACTCCACAACCCTGTTGTTAACTAATTGTTCTTTAAAACATAAAACTTTTAGGACCTGTGTTGCTTCCTCTTGCCTTTTTATGTTTTCCAATGTATCAGTATCTACTTTTTGACCAACAGTATGTTTAATCTTAGATTGCTTATAATTTTTAACTCTTCTGATTTGATTTTTTTTGCTGCAATATAAGCTATTATTTGACCTCTAAACATTGCCTTAAATGCATCCCTAAATGTTACTAGTGGGACGGTACCTATTTTTATTTAGAAACATTCTTAATAAAATGTTCTGATTTTTGCAGCCAAGTAGAGTACTGGAGAAGAAGTTAAAGTGCCCTCTCTTCAATCTGGGGTAGTGGGAATCTAATAACAATTCTAACTGGATTATTGTCTGAGAAGCTATTGACTTTCAATTCAATTGATTTTCAACTAAATAACAGAAAATCCAAATGTGTCACTATATTAAATCTTTTAGAAAAACATACATAGGGCCTGATTATGACCCTGGCGGACGGCGGAGGCCGTCCGCCAAGGTACCGCCGCCGAATGACCGCACCATTTAGACATTTCCTCTGGGCCGGAGGGCGCTCTCCAAAAGAGCGCCCGCCGGCCCAGAGGAAATGCCCCTGCAACGAGGACGCCGGCTCAGAATTGAGCCGGCGGAGTTGTAGGGGTGCGACGGGTGCAGTTGCACCCGTCGCGTATTTCAGTGTCTGCTTAGCAGACACTGAAATACTTTGCGGGGCCCTATTACAGGGGCCCCTGCCGTGCCCATGCCATTGGCATGGGCACGGCAGGGGCCCCCAGGGGCCCCGCGGCACCCCCTACCACCATCCTGTTCCTGGCGGGCGAACCGCCAGGAACAGGATGGCGGTAGGGGGTGTCAGAATCCCCCATGGCGGCGCAGCAAGCTGCGCCGCCATGGGGGATTCTAAGGGCAGCGGTAAACCGGCGGGAGACCGCCGGTTTGCCTCTTCTGACCGCGGCCGAACCGCCACGGTCAGAATGCCCTGCGGGGCACCGCCGGCCTGTCGGCGGTGCTCCCGCCGACCCTGGCCCCAGCGGTCTTGTACCGCCGAGGTCAGAATCACCCCCATAATTTCTTAAGATTGGAATATCTGTTTTTCAGGGACCTTTACGGCCAAACTCTCAAGTCAGTTATCACAATATGTTTATGTTTTTGGTTTGCTCAGCTTCTTATTCATTCTGAAAGAATATGATCTCAGAGACTGAAAATAAATAAAATCTCCAGCTACAATTATTAGCCTATTGAATTCTGTAAAGAAATGTGAAGGGTCTTGAGATAATTTGGATTATCCTCAATGGGACCATAATCATGAACAATTGTCAGGGTAGACTCATAAATATGTACTGTTAATCATATGCAGCGCCCCTCCCTGTCTGACTCAGTATGTAGAACTTAAAATGGTAGATTCAGTCTAAAAAAGATAGCTACTCCTCTTTGAGGTGCTTGCGCTGAAAAACAGTAAGATACTACTGGTAACAGTCTTTGGCCTTATAGCATGCCTCCAGGAATAAAATAACATCTGTATACCGCTCTTTTAATCATCTCATCAATAGCTTAGCTTTTTTCGATTATTCAAACCTTTGGCATCACAATAGTACATTCAGTTTAGCCATTCCTTTGGACATATTGTAGAGCTTTGAACTTTGTGTGGCACACTAATATTCTTGATCTTTTTGCAATTAGTACCCAAGGATTTTTTTTTTTTCTTCCCAGCCCACAATTCCCTCAGTGAGAGAGGACCCTCCTTCCTTTTCTATCAAAGAGCCCCCTTTTGCATTTAAGCCTGTGTTCCCAAAAGGGCTTAAGGCTAACCCTCCCTCACTATTTCTGGTGTCACATTATTGCCCCTGTGTCATTCCTGCTACTATGGAAAGTGGCACTGCCTCAGGTGGTTTTAGTAGCGACATAATAGTTTTCTGGGATTCCTTTTCTGCCACTACCAGGTTTAACTGGTCTTCCATATAAAGGTCACTGGCATGAAGGAGTAAACCAGATGCACTGATTGGTCTGTTCTCGTCTGAACTGCCTTCTTCGTTGCAATTACATATCTTGGTCAATGGATCATGTGCCATTTCACTGTTCTGAGTGGTATTACTTTTGGATCTTAATAAATCAGCGCTACTGTCACCACAGAGTTTTGATTTGCTAACTAAATCAGCTTGTGTTGTACTTTCTGATATAATCTGACTTTTATTTGCACCTCCTAGAGTTTTCTTGCAGAACAGTTGATAAATAATGGTCTTTGTAGGAAGCTGGCTTTGTATATACTATATTAAATGAAATATAATATGCACAGAGTCCAGGGGTTCCCCAGAGGCTTAATATAGGCTAAAGTAGATAATACTAATGCTCTCTTTTGTGGTAGTGTGGTTGAGCAGTTAGGCTTATCAGAGGGCAGTGCAAAGCATTTGCTCAACACACACAGGCAATAAAGGAAGCACACACTCAATGACTAACTCCAGGTCAATGGTTTTTATATAGCAAAAATATATTTTGTTACTTTATTTCTAGAACCACAAGATTCAGTTTGCAGGTAAGTACACTCGTAAGCAAGTATCAGACATATGTATCAACACCACTTTGTTTCGATTCAGTAAGTTAAACGGTTTTCAAGAAAATAGCAAATATCTGTTATAAAAGTTGACTCTGCAATTTTCAGAAGCAGTTTTAGGGGGCGTTAGACCTGACAGCCTTACTGTGGTCACCCATAACTTTTTGCCTGCCTCCCTCCACTTTCTGGACACTGTTTTTGCTGGCTTTTAGACTCTGCGCACTTTATCACTGCTAACCAGGGCTAAAGTGCATATTCTCTCCCTTTAAACATGGTAACCTTAGATCATACCTGATTGGACTATTTAATTTACTTATAAGTCCCTAGTAATGTGCACTATATGTGCCTAGGGCCTGTAGATTGAATGCTACTAGTGGGCCTGCAGCACTGGTTGTGCCACCCACTTAAGTAGCCCCTTTACCTTGTCTCAGGCCTGCCATTGCAAGGCCTGTGTGTGCAGTTTCACTGTCTCCTCGGCTTGGCATTTAAAAGTACTTGCCAAGCCTAAACCTCCCCTTTCTCCACATATAAGTCACCTCTAATGTGTGCCCTAGGTAACCCCTAGAGCAGGGTGCTGTGTGGGTGAACGGCAGGACATGTACCTGTGTAGTTTACATGTCCTGGTAGTGTAAAACTCCTAAATTCATTTTTGCACTACTGTGAGGCCTGCTCCCTTCATAGGCTAACACTGGGGCTGCCCTCATACAGTATTGAAGTGGTAGCTGCTGATCTGAAAGTAGTAGGAAGGTCATATTTACTATGGCCAGAATGGTAATACCAAATCCTGCTGACTGGTGAAGTTGGATTTAATATTACTATTCTAGAAATGCCACTTTTAGAAAGTGAGCATTTCTTTGCACTTAAATATTTCTGTGCCTTACAATCCACGTCTGGCTGGGCTTAGTTGACAGCTCCTTGTGCATTCACTCAGACACACCCCAAACACAGGGCACTCAGCCTCACTTGCATACATCTGCATTTTGAATGGGTCTTCCTGGGCTGGGAGGGTGGAGGGCCTGCTCTCACACAAAGGACTGCCACACCCCCTACTGGTACCTTGGCAGACAGGATTGAACTGGTGCACTTCTTAGCCACTCTTTGAAGTCTCCCCCACTTCAGAGGCACATTTGGGTATAAAACAGGGCCTCTGCCCTACCTCATCAGACACTTGCTGGAGAAGAAACCTGAACCAGAACCTGCATCCTGCCAAGAAGAACTGCCTGGCTGCCTAAAGGACTCACCTGTCTGCTTTCTACAAAGGACTGCTACCTTGCTGTTGCTCTGCTGCCTTGCTGAACTCTTGCCTTGCTGCTGAAGTGCTCTCCAAGGGCTTGGATAGAGCTTGCCTCCTGTTCCCTGAAGTCTCAGGACCAAAAACACTTCTCTTTTTCATTTGGACACCTTGTGCACCGAACAATTCGACGCACAGCTTGCTCCGCGGTGAAAAATTCACTGCACACCGATACGGAAAGACACCACTCGCTGCGACGCCTTTGGTGCGACCGGAACTTCGACGCACGGCCTCACCTGGACAACGGCACCCGACTCCAGAAAGGAAATCGACGCAACGCCTGCCATGAGGGAGAAGATTCCACGCACAGCCCACCGGAACGACACGCAGCCGGAAAACAAGCCTAGGATTCCACGCACAGACCCCGGGACATCTGGTAATCCCGCGAACCACAGAAGGAGACTGTCCGCGTGCCAGAAAATGACGCACGACTTCCTCGCATTAAATATAATGACGCAGGTCCATGTGTGCAGGGGAGAAATCGACGCACACACCCTTTTTCCACGTATCTCTTCTTCTGCGGCCCTTTGCAGAGATTTTCCACATTAAACCAGGTACTTTGTGCTTGAAAGAGACTTTGGGGGTCATTCTGACCTCGGCGGTAAAAGTCGCTTACCGCCGGCCAGAAGGCCGCCATAACACCGCCGCGGCCGCAGTAAACCGCCACGGTCATTCTGACCCGCAACTGGCAAACCGCCAAAAACCCGACATCCACAAAAATCCGCCACACCAAAGGTCAGCGAAAAAATGGCGCTGACCAAACCTCCACCGTCACGCCAACAGAAAAACGCCCATACCATTCCGACCCACAAATCCACGCAGTGGTCTTTCAAACGCGGTATTCCATTGGCGGTACACACCGCCGCAGTCAAAATACACTCACGCATAGAAAACTCAGCAACATTGGTCAGTTCGAAATACGCACACCTGATACACATACTAACACCACTCCCACACACCCAACACAATATAAAGCACACACCCACATCACCCACAAGCCCCTACGACCTGAAATCATTGATGAAGGTGAGAGGCAGAGCACAGAATAGAGAATCCCACAACACAGAGGCACACAACACCATCACCCACACAGAATCCACGCACCAAACACCACACACCACCACCCGCACCACACTCATCACCACAAACACCACCCCACACCTCAACCACACCACCCCATGGCACCCCAAAGACACCCCAGGTTCAGTGACGCCGAACTCAGGGTCATGGTGGAGGAAATAGTCCGTGTAGAGCCCCAGCTCTTCGGGGCACAGGTGCAGCACACCACCATTGCCAGTAAGATGGAGCTATGGCAAAGGATAGTGGACAGGGTTAACGCGGTGGGACAGCATCCACGCAATCGGGAGGACATCAGGAAGAGATGGAACGACCTACGGGGGAAGGTGCGTTCCATGGTATCAAGGCACAACATTGCGGTGCAAAAGACTGGCGGCGGACCCCCACCTACTCCCCCAGAATTTACCGCGTGGGAGGAGGAAGTCTTGCACATCCTGCATCCTGAGGGCCTCGCAGGAGTAGCCGGAGGAATGGACTCTGGTAAGGCAAATCTTCACTACTGCTTCCCACCCCCACCCCACCTGCATGCCAAATCATACCCCCACCCTCACCCCCTCCCCCATCACACCAACCCCTAGCAAAAGGCTCACCATCACAACCCGCCCATCCCAACACCAAGCCCTGCATGCGACCACAAAGCATGGACACCCATCACCAAAGCATGCCCACTGCACACACACATCACCCCCACAAGCCACCCTCACAAAAGCCCCCACAAGGAAATGCCTGCACATGGGTACACGGACACCCACCCATCACACGAAATGCCACACACAGAAGCAATAACCATACCTTTATACCCCTGCAGGACCCGAACGCCACCACACCGCCACGGAGGGTCCAGAGATGTCCATCCCACCCCCAGAAGAGGCCCCCAGCGATGACAGCAGCTCTGTCTCCCTGGAGCCAGACGACCAGCCCGGCCCATCGGGGACCTCTGGACAGTCGGCCACAGGCTACACCAGACCCAACCCCCTCTGGGAACACCAGCACAGCTCCCACCCAGCGGGCCCATGCCTCTGTCTACAGGACACGTCAATCAGCGGTGTGTCCACCACTACAGGGCACCCAGGTTGACCCACCACCCCAACAACAACAAGGACCTGGGGGCAGTGGTAGTGGGCACACCGTCCAGGGGACAGAGGCCCAGGAACACAGGGGAACTGGGAGGGCTGCTCTGCGACAGGGGGGGGACAGGCCCGGGGAACCGACTCTCCAAGAGGCCCTCTCCACCATCATGGGAGCATACCACCGCTCCCAGGAGACGATGGCGACGGTACTGGCCTGGTTCCAGGAGATCCAGGAACTGCAGGAGGAACGGTACATGGGGTTCAGGGAGGAACTGAGGAACATCGGTTCCGCAATGGGGACCATCGTCCTGGCCCTTACCCAGATCGTCACCACATTGTGGGACCATGTGGCACCCCAAAGGGCCCCTGTCACTAGCCCAGGCCAGGAATAGCCTACCACCTCCGTCGGCGCTAGTGGACAGGAGGCCCCCACACAACGACAGGCCACCAGAACCCCACCTCCTGCAGAAGAAGAACCACCCCGCAAGCGGAACCTGAGATCTCACAAGAAGACAGAGTAGGATTGCAAGACCCCCGCCAGCAAATGATACCCCCTGATGTCATCCCACTGTCCCACATTGTCACCCTGTCCAACCTTGAACTGCCCTTGCTCCATCCTTCCACAGGCATATGGACAATGCACCTGTGCGACTGAGAACTGGACTCTGCCATGGACATTACTCCACCCCCACCCATCCCCGCTTCCCAATCATTTATCTATATGTAGCACTTAAAATAAATCACTTATTCCACTTAAAAAAAAGGAGTCTGCTTGTATTCTTAACAAATGTATTACACATAACGGTGCAATAATGGCCAGTTACTTTGTGATGACAACATACCAATTTCAATAAGCTTTAGTCCATGGGCAAACAAAGCTGAAGTCAGGCAGAACAGCTCTGAAAAGGGAAGGGAAAGTCACAAATCAGTTAACAGGAACTGGGGGGAAACACAGACAGTGGAGACGCATGAGGCCTCAAGTAAACGTAAATTGGGGTGGCTGTTTCTTACCTGTGTGCTACTGAAAGTATTGTTGGATGACTGTATCCCTGTTGTCCGTGTCGTCCCCGTTGTCTTCCTCCTCTTCACTCTCCACAGGCTCCACAGCTGCAACAACACCACCATCTGGACCATCCTCCTGCTGAAAAGGCACCTGGCGTCGCAATGCAAGATTGTGAAGCATACAGCAGGCCACGATGATCTGGCACACCTTCTTTGGTGAGTACATGAGGGATCCCCCTGTCATATGCAGGCACCTAAACCTGGCCTTCAGGACCCCGAAGGTCCTTTCTATGATCCTCCTAGATCCCCCATGGGCCTCATTGTACCGTTCCTCTGCCCTGGTCCGGGGATTCCTCACTGGGGTCAGTAGCCACGACAGGTTGGGGTAACCAGAGTCACCAATGAGCCACACACGGTGTCTCTGTAGCTGTTCCATCACATAAGGGATGCTGCTATTTCGCATGACATACGCGTCATGCACTGACCCAGGGAACTTGGCATTTACATGGGAGATGTACTGGTCAGCCAAACAGACCACCTGGACATTCATCGAATGATAACTTTTTCTGTTTCTGTACACCTGCTCACTGTCTTTGGGGGGAACCAAAGCCACATGGGTCCCATCAATGGCACCAATGATGTTGGGGATATGTCCAAGGGCATAGAAATCACCCTTCACTGTAGCCAATTCGCCCACCTCAGGGAAAATAATGTAGCTCTGCATGTATTTCATCAGGGCAGACAACACTCTGGACAAAACCTTAGAAAACATAGGCTGAGACATCCCAGATGACATGGCCACTGTTGTCTGAAAAGACCCACTTGCCAAAAAATGGAGTACTGACAGAACCTGCACCAGAGGGGGAATCCCCGTGGGTTGGCGGATGGGGGACATCAGGTCTGGCTCCAGCTGGGCACATAGTTCATGTATAGTTGCTCTGTCAAGCCGGTATGTAAGTATGATATGTCGTTCTTCCATTGTCGACAGGTCCACCAGCGGTCGGTACACGGGAGGATTCATCCTTCTCCTCGCAAGTCCCAGCGGACGGTGCCTAGGAAGGACAACATGGAGCACAGAGTCAAGCAACCCACAGGTTAATTCACACAGCTTGCACAGTACACGAATCGCTATGCATGGAACGGCTTGTATGAGTGGCTATGCAAGGCCTAGGCCTGTGTGACGCAGTAGAAATCATGCCATGTGGGCCCTTGAAATGGCGGCTGCCTGACCTGTGAAGTGTGACAGTGGGATGTGAGGTCACTGCGCTGGCGTGGCACACCGTGGCGGTAGGCGGTCGAAGACCGCGGCGCAAAGCAGCATTGGTTAACATTGAACCCTATGGGTCTCAAAAGCCAATGACGATGTGCGCAGGCGGGCGCGGTACGCACCGCCGCGGTACGCACCACCGCGGTACGCACCGCCGCGGGCGTGACCGCCATTTTCTATCTGATTAATCACTCGAGACCTGATCATCCACAGGAGAGGACCTATACTGCAAGTGCTGCTGTGACCTCGGTCTGGGAGATACAATGGCTGCTGCGACTGGGGAAAGGACCCCTGCCTTCACTGCCGAAGAATTGGAGGAAATTGTTGATGGGGTCCTCCCCCAGTATGCGCTACTCTACGGTCCTCCAGACCAACAGGTTAGTACACAGGGTGCACGTTGAATGGGCTATGCCTGTGTTGAGTGGGGTGTATGTAAGATGGTGGGGAGGGGAGCGAATGAGGAGTGCAACGCACGAAAGATGAGAGCATGTGCCACATGGCAAGGTTGGGAAGGGGGGGGCCACTCACATTGAGCAGGCAGAAAACTGATGCGATTTCTTTTACCACCCTGTACATGTCACATAGGTCAGCGCCCACCAGAAGATCGACATTTGGCGTGCCATCGCCAAGGACGTCCGGGCCCTGGGGGTCCACAACAGACGGGGCACCCACTGCTGAAAGAGGTGGGAGGACATCCGCTGCGGGACCAGAAAGACCGCCGAGTCTCTGCTGGGGATGGCCTCCCAACGTAGGAGGGGTGCCAGCCGCCAATTGACCCCCCCTGATGTCCCGGATCCTGGCTGTGGCCTACCCCGATTTGGATGGGCGCGTGAGGACATCACAGCAGACACAAGGGGGTGAGTATCAGCACATTCTGCTATCTTTGCGCGCAGTGAAGGTGTCTGGGTGGGGGAGGAGGGCTGTGGCTATCTCCAGGCCAGGGCGCATTCTGTAGGCTAGGCCCCTCCGTTAGACACGGCCCTGTGCCCCTGCCCCCCACCTCTGTAGGGTGCCAAGTGCAGCTATCCATGGTTCGGCCTCACCCATGTGTGCATTTGTCGTCCATAGACCCGTAGGACTAGTCACAATAACTGAGTAGTGTACCCACATTGCGCGGCCTAGTTCAGGGGGCTTCTGTGTCTGTCCTCTCCGACAACGGTGTTGCCAATGCATGCACTCAACCTGTCTTCATTTCCCCCCCCCCTTTTCTTTGGCTTCCTGTTCATGTGTTCATTAGCATCATCTGGCGGAGGAGAAGTGGCATTGGAGCACGAGGGAGCTGCATCTCACATGGCCCCGGAGGGCCATACAACAGACTCCGAGTATACCAGTGAGACGGAGGGCGAGGGGAGCTCCACAACGGGGACCCGTGGAGACGTCAGCGACACCGACACGTCCTCGGAAGGGAGCTCCCTAGCGGTGGCGGCAACATCCGTGCCCACCGCCACAACAGGTACAGCCGCCACCCAGCGCACCAGCCCCACCCTCCCAGCAGCCCCTCAGCCTTCGCTCCGTGCCCGCTCGCCCAGGAAGGCGGGCATCTCCTTCGCCCCAGGCACCTCAGGCCCTGCCCCAGTTACACCTGCTGCCCTCAGTGAGGAGGTCATTGACCTCCTCAGGACACTCATTGTTGGGCAGTCTACCCTTTTGAATGCCATCCAGGGTGTAGAAAGGGAGGTGCATCGGAGCAATGCATACCTGGAGGGCATTCATTCGGGTCAGGCTGCCCATCAGCGATCGTTCAATGCTCTGGCCTCAGCACTGACAGCGGCCATTGTCCCTGTCTCCAGCCTCCCTCTTCTGACTCCCTCCACCCAGTCCCAGTCTCCTGTTCCTCTGCCTATCCCATCCACACCATCAGACCAGCCTGCACACACCTCTACACCCAAGGGCAGCTCATCCAGACATAAGCACCACAGATCCCACAAGCATTCACCCAAGCAACATCCAGATGCAGACATGCCAACAGTCACTACCACCTCTGTGTCCCCCACCTCCTCATCTCCCTCCTCCCTCCCTGTGACGTCTCCACTCACACCTGCATGCACACCACCATCAGCCAGTACTTCCATCACCAGCACACCCTCCATTACAGTCCGCACACGTGCAGTCACCACCCCCACTGCCATTTAAACATCCCCTGTGTCCTCTCCAGTGTGTCTGTCACCCCCTCTTCCAAAGCTCACAAACGCAGGCAGCCACCCACCCAACAGCCATCCACCTCACGACAGCCTCCGTCACAAGCACCTGCACCCAAAGACAGCACACTTGACTCTCCTACAACCACATCCTCTTCCTCCACTCCCAAACCCACTACACCTACCCGTCCCTGTCCTCCCCAAGTCCTTTTCCTTTCCAACCTTGAGCTCGTTCCAATCACTGACCCACCCCCTCCATCTGGTAAGACCAAAAAAAGCACCTCAGCCACCACCAGCCCTGCATCTACTGTGACCATCGTGCAGGGCTATTGGAGTCCACCAGATCCTAGGGCAGGAACATCGGCCAGCAGCAAGGGGACAGCCGGGCCCCCCCCCTGAGAAGAGGACAAAAAAGAAAAAGGCCCGGCGCGACAAGCCTGAGACGGCTGCCACCAAGGACAGTAGCCTTGCCCCGTCACCTGCCACATCATCCAAGGGAGGCAAGGGCCACAGAGCTCCAGCGAAGGAGGGCAAGGGCAGCAGGGCGGAGAAGTCAGGCAGCAGGCGAGCTGCCCAGGAGGGCCCCACCAGCCCCATTCCGGGTGTGACGGACGACACCCACGGGCCCAGGACTCCATCACAGGAGGGCGCCGCGACCGCAAGTTCGGATGGTGAATGAGCGGGAAGTCTTGCCCAGGTCTGGCTCCCTAGACACACAGGACAAGCACCGCTGAACGGGCCCCGCCGGGAGGAGCACCACTGAACAGGGCCCCGCCGGGAGGAGCACCGCTGAACAGGGCCCTGCCGGGAGGAGCACCGCTGAACAGGGCCCCGCCGGGAGGAGCACCGCTGAACAGGGCCCCGCCGGGAGGAGCACCGCAGAACAGGGCCCCGCCGGGAGGAGCACCGCAGAACAGGGCCCCGCCGGGACAAGCACCGCAGAACAGGGCCCCGCCGGGACAAGAACCGCTGAAAAGGGGCCCGCCGGGACAAGAACCGCTGAACGGGCCCCGCCGGGAGGAGCACCGCTGAACAGGGCCCCGCCGGGAGGAGCACCGCTGAACAGGGCCCCGCCGGGAGAAGCACCGCTGAACAGGGCCCTGTCGGGAGGAGCACCGCTGAACGGGCCCCGCTGGGAGGAGCACCGCTGAACAGGGCCCCGCCGGAAGGAGCACTGCTGAACAGGGCCCCACCGGGAGGAGCACCGCTGAACAGGGCCCTGCTGGGAGGAGCACCGCAGAACAGGGCCCCGCCAGGAGGAGCACTGCAGAACAGGGCCCCGCCGGGAGAAGCACCGCAGAACAGGGCCCCGCCGGGACAAGAACCGCTGAACAGGGCCCCGCCGGGACAAGAACCGCTGAACGGGCCCCGCCGGGACAAGAACCGCTGAGCAGGGCCCGCCATCTCAAGCACCGCTCCGCTGGGCCCTTCATCTCAAGCACCGCTCCGCTGGGCCCTTCATCTCAAGCACCGCTCCGCTGGGCCCTTCCTTTCAAGCACCGCTCCGCTGGGCCCTTCCTGTCAAGCACCGCTCCGCTGGGCCCTTCATCGCAAGCACCGCTCCGCTGGGCCCTTCCTGTCAAGCACCGCTCCGCTGGGCCCTTCCTGTCAAGCACTGCTCCGCTGGGCCCTTCCTGTCAAGCACCGCTGCGCTGGGCCCCGCCGTCTCAAGCACCGCTCCGCTGGGCCCTTCCTGTCAAGCACCGCTCCGCTGGGCCCTTCATCTCAAGCACCGCTCCGCTGGGCCCTTCCTGTCAAGCACCGCTCCGCTGGGCCCTTCCTGTCAAGCACCGCTCCGCTGGGCCCTTCCTGTCAAGCACCGCTCCGCTGGGCCCTTCATCGCAAGCACCGCTCTGCTGGGCCCTTCCAGTCAAGCACCGCTCCGCTGGGCCCTTCCTGTCAAGCACCGCTCCGCTGGGCCCTTCATCTCAAGCACCGCTCCGCTGGGCCCTTCATCTCAAGCACCGCTCCGCTGGGCCCTTCCTGTCAAGCACCGCTCCGCTGGGCCCTTTCTGTCAAGCACCGCTCCGCTGGGCCCTTCCTGTCAAGCACCGCTCTGCTGGGCCCCGCCGTCTCAAGCACCGCTCCGCTGGGCCCTTCCTGTCAAGCACCGCTCCTCTGGGCCCTTCATCTCAAGCACCGCTCCGCTGGGCCCTTCCTGTCAAGCACCGCTCCGCTGGGCCCTTCCTGTCAAGCACCGCTCCGCTGGGCACTTCATCGCAAGCACCGCTCCGCTGGGCCCTTCCTGTCAAGCACCGCTCCGCTGGGCCCTTCCTGTCAAGCACCGCTCCGCTGGGCCCTTCATCTCAAGCACCGCTCCGCTGGGCCCTTCCTGTCAAGCACCGCTCCGCTGGGCCCCGCCGTCTCAAGCACCGCTCCGCTGGGCCCTTCCTGTCAAGCACCGCTCCGCTGGGCCCTTCATCTCAAGCACCGCTCCGCTGGGCCCTTCCTGTCAAGCACCACTCCGCTGGGCCCCGCCGTCTCAAGCACCGCTCCGCTGGGCCCTTCCTGTCAAGCACCGCTCCGCTGGGCCCTTCATCTCAAGCACCGCTCCGCTGGGCCCTTCCTGTCAAGCACCGCTCCGCTGGGCCCTTCCTGTCAAGCACCGCTCTGCTGGGCCCCGCCGTCTCAAGCACCGCTCCGCTGGGCCCTTCCTGTCAAGCACCGCTCCGCTGGGCCCTTCATCTCAAGCACCGCTCCGCTGGGCCCTTCATCTCAAGCACCGCTGGCCCATTGACAGTGCCGGTTCTGTGTCGAGCAGGGCTTCAGGAAGCACTCGGGGCACCATGCCTCCTCCAATAACAGTGGAGTCGGTAATCCATCTGATGGACTGTGGCTTTGCACCCCCCAGGATGGGACAGTGGGCATGGAGGCCCCTCGTGGATCTGGCGTCGTGGACTCATGTGGCTGAGGTGCCCCCCCCTTCCCTTCCCCCTGAGGTGCCTGTAGTTTTATCATCTGATGCCCCTGCAGTGTTCTCGACAATGGTATCTGGTCTCCTGTGTGGGCTTTGCCCATGTGTTTGTGCACATTGGCCCACGGACTATGGAACTTTGACGGAATGTGCAGGACTTTTTGCCTATGGATATCTTGTTGACTATGTTCATTCCTTATTTTTGTATCTTTTATATGGCATATTTGCCATTCCTTCAATGGAGATATTTATACATATATTTTATAGATAATTTAAATTGTGTCTTTGCATTATTCCGGGGGGTTTGTGTGGTGTCACTCTGACTTGTTGCTCGGCATTGGGGTGTAGGTATTTGTGGTGGGGGGGTGGGTGTATGGCGCATGTGTGTGCCCGTAAGCTTTTCTCCTCCCCCCTCCCCTGTGTCATAGGTGCAGTACTCACTGTTGTCGTCTGCGCCGGCGTTCGTACTCCTGGTAGATGAGCAGGTAGACAATAGCTGGTAGGATGTGTAATTCGGGCTCCATGCTGTCCTTCGTCCTCGTGGAGTGTGTATAGGTGAGCGTTTTCCCGTTCGTAGTCTGTTTCCGCCGTGTTTTTATCGGCGGGGCTCCCGCCCCGGAAAAGGTGGCGGATTGGTGAGTTGTGATAGGGTGGGCGGTACATTGTCTGCCGCCTGCCTGTTGGCGGTGACCGCCACGCTGTTTGTCGGTCCCGCCGTGGCGGTCGGAGTGTTAATGTGGCGGCCTGTGTTGGCGGTTCCCGCCAGAGTTAGAATACCATTTTTTTTACCACCGGCCTGTTTGCGGGTTGGCCGACGCTTTATCACCGACCGCCAGGGTCAGAATGACCCCCTTTGTTTGCTTTTTAAAGACTTAAAACACTTTAAATCACTTTTCAGTGATATCTCTACAATTTCATGTTGCATCTTTATTCGCTTTGACCTGCAATTATCCAGATAAATATTATATATTTTTCGAAACACTGGGTGGTGTATTTTTGTGGTGCTATATGGTGTTATTGTATGACTTATTGCACAAATACTTTACACATTGCCTTCTAAGTTAAGCCTGACTGCTCGTGCCAAGCTACCAGAGGGTGGGCACAGGATAATTTTGGATTGTGTGTGACTTACCCTGACTAGAGTGAGGGTTCTTGCTTGGACAGGGGGTAACCTGACTGCCAACCAAATACCCCATTTCTAACATTGGTGATCAGCGGTGAGGATAGGACTTGTATTTGTGCTGTGACATACAGTAGCTAAGTATTTCACTACCTACCTACAGTTGAAGGTCAACTTGATTTTTATCTCTTTTTTGCAAGTTCATTTTTCCTGACAATTTTCAAAAACTAAATCCTCACTCAACATGTCTCTTGCTGGGTCTCAAGTAGGAGACTTTGACCTAGCCCTGTTGGATACATATACTGTCAAACAGCTAAGAGCGTTCTGCAGGGTGATGAGAGTACCCACCCAAGGGGCCTCCAAAAAGGAGGACTTTCAAGTGGCACTGAGAGTCTGGGCAGAAGCCCATTTAGAGGAGGATGATGAGGAAGACGAGCTAGAAAATGGCCCCTCATAGGATTTGTTGCTATCAGTGGGTGATGTTACCACTGCAATTGTGCCCCCTTCCAGACCAGGGAGCAGTCTCTATGCAAAGCCTGACCACAGAGGAAAGCAGAGAAGAAAGGGAGTTCCAATTGCAAATGGCAAAACTGAGAATTGAGGCTCAACAGGAGGAAAGAAGGGCAGAGAGAGAAGCCAAGCAAGCAGAGGCTGAAAGAGCAGCCAAACAGATTGAAGCTGAAAGAGCTGAAGCTGCAGCTGAGAGAGCCTTGGCTGAAAAGAAACTTTTGTTAGCTCATGAACTGAGTCTCAAGGAGCTGGATCTCAAGGCAAAGCAGTCTGAATCCAGCAGTAATGGTGGCAGCATACAGACAGGACCTGCTGGAGAAAAGAAGGTTCGTATACCCAAAAATGTGGTGCCCAGTTTTGTGGTGGGAGATGACATAGATAAATGGTTAGCTGCTTATGAAGTTGCACTAAGGGCTCATGAGGTTCCTGAAGGGCAATGGGGGGTAGCTATGTGGGGTTATGTGCCGCCTTTGGGGAGGGACACACTTCTCACATTGGACAAACCGGATCAAAACGCATACCCACTTCAGAAAGCCATTTTACTTGCCAAGTTTGGGCTGACCCCTGAGAGATACTGTCAGAGGTTCAGGGACAGCACCAAACTATCCACACAAACATGGGTAGATTTCTTTGACTTTTCCAGTAAGCCACTGAATGGATGGGTGCAGGGCTGCAAAGTAGATGATTACACAGGATTATATAATTTGATTCTGAGAGAGCATATGCTTGGTATTTGTTTTACAGAGTTGCGCCAGCACCTAGTAGACAGTAAGCTGACTGATCCCAGGAAGCTTGCTGAGGAGGCGAACCTCTGGACTAGTACCAGAGTGTCCAAGAAGGTATCTGGGGGGGGGACCCACAAAGGTGGTCAGGGTTCCCATCAGAAGAAAGAGGGGGGAGAAAAACTTAAAAACAAGGAGTTCTCAAAAGGCCCCCAAAATAGTTCCCAAGGGAGTAATGGTAACCAGTCCCGGTCTGATTCTCAAAAGAAAGGTTTCACTGACCATAAGACAGGGAGGTTTGTACACCACTGTTCAGAGTGCAATAAGTATGGGCACTCTGAGGGTGACTCCAAGTGTCCCAAGAGGGCACAGCCCCCCCAAGGAGGGCAGACACCTGGGTTGGCTAGCGTAGCATTCGGGGAGGAGATGGTCTCAGACAGTTTTGGGGTGCAGACAGAGGTAACCCTAGTGTCCCTGGGGGATGCAGAGATGGTGCCAAAAGCCCACATGCCTGCCAATACTTCCAAGTATAGACAGTGGGTCACCATCAATGGGAAAAGGGTGGAGGCTCTGCATGACACAGGAGCCAGAATGACTACTATCAAGGGTCAGCTGGTGTCAGCAGAGCAGGTCATCCCCAATACATTTCACCAGGTCATAGTCGCTGACAATCGTGAGAGCCACCTACCGGTAGCTCTGGTTCCCTTTGAGTGGGGGGTGGTCTCTGGTACTCTGAAAGTAGCTGTGAGTCCTGCCATGCCTGTAGATTGACTGTTAGGCAACAACCTTGAGCACACTACCTGGAAGGAGGTAGAGCTAAGGTCACACTTGGAAATGTTAGGATTGCCTGAGTGGATCTGCATGACCACACGGTCCATGGCTGACCGAGAGGGAAGTCAAGGGCGTCTGGAGCCTGGAACAATGGCCCAAACAACTGCCAAGAGGAGGGGCAAGGGGCGAGGAAAACCGGTCCCAGAAGTTCCCGCAGTGGTTGACAGGGTTCCTGAGGAGGAGGCCCCCGAGCCAACTGGGGAAGACATTGCCACCCTAGGTGATCTACCTGAGCTTGCTGGCTGACAAGTTGAGGGTGGACCCACCAGGGAGGAATTCTGCAAGGCGCAGAAAGAATATCCCACCCTAGAGGGTATGAGGAAGCAAGCCTCAGCCCAGGCAGCAGGTGAAGCCTCTGGCGATCACCACATATATTGGGAGAATGATCTCCTCTAAGTGAGCCTAAGGTTCCGGACACTGGGGCAGCGCGTGCGCTGGTGGTCCCCCAGTGTTACCGAACCTTCTTACTGGGTCTGGCTCACGACATTCCCCTGGCAGGACATTTGGGGCAAGACAAGACCTTTGACAGGCTTGTCACCCACTTTTATTGGCACAGAATAAGGACAAACTCAGATACATTCTGTAGATCTTGTCCTACCTGCCAGGCCAGTGGTAAAACAGGAAAAAGGGTTAAGGCCCCCCTGATTCCACTTCCTGTCATTGGCACACCCTTTGAAAGGGTGGGCATCGACATTGTTGATCCATTGGACCCCAAAACTGCCCTAGGCAACAGGTTCATCCTGGTTTTGGTGGACCATGCCACCCGTTACCCAGAGGCAATCCCTCTGAGGACCGTAACTGCACTGGTGGTGACCAGAACTCTGATGGGGATATTTACCTGTGTGGGATCTCCAAAGGAGATAGTGTCTGACAGAGGCACTAACTTCATGTCTGCATACATGAAGTCTATGTGGGATGCGTGTGGTGTAACCTACAAGTTCACCACACCCTATCTCCCCCAATCTAATGGGCTTGTGGAGAGATTCAACAAGACTTTGAAAGGCATGATTGGTTGCCTCCCTGAGGTCCTGAGGCGTAAGTGGGACGTCCTCTTACCATGCCTTCTCTTTGCTTACAGAGAGGTGCCCCAGAAGGGGGTAGGGTTCAGTCCCTTTGAGCTTCTCTATGGATTCCCTGTCAGGGGACACTTAAGCATTGTCAAGGAGGGGTTAGAGAAAGCTCCAAAGGCACCCCCTCAGGTTGTGGTCAGCTACATGTTGGCCCTCCACAACCAAATGAACCGCTTCTGGAAAGAGGCCAAAAGTAACCTTGAGGCCAGTCAAGAGGTAATGAAACGCTGGTATGACCAGAAGGCCCCCCTGGTAGAGTTTCAACCTAGAGACAAAGGGCCTGATTACAACTTTGGAGGAGGTGTTAATCCGTCCCAAATGTGACGGATATACCACCAGCCGTATTACGAGTTCCATAGGATATAATGGACTCGTAATACGGCTGGTGGTATATCCGTCACTTTACCGTCACTTTTGGGACAGATTAACACCTCCTCCAAAGTTGTAAGCAGGCCCAAAGTGTGGTTAATGGAGCCAGTAGAGCCTAGAGCTCTCCAGGACCGCTGGTCTGGCCCATTTGAAATAAAGGAGCAGAAAGGGAAGGCCACTTACCTAGTGGACCTCCAATCCCCTATTAACCCCCTAAGGGTGCTCCATGTCAACCGACTGAAGCCTCATTTTGAGAGGTCTGAAGTCAACATGCTTCTGGTCACAGATGAAGGAATGGAAGAGGACAGTGAACCTCTCCCCGACCTCCTTTCTGCCCAAGAAGGTGATGGGTCAGTGAGAGTTGTCATTCTCTCTGACTCCCTGACTCTAAACCAGAGAGGAGACTGCTATGAGCTGTTGGAGCAGTTCTCCCCCCTGTTCTCCCTTACTCCTGGACTGACCCACCTCTGTGTTCATGACATTGACACAGGTGACAGTCTCCCTGTGACGAACAAAATTTACAGGTTATCGGATAAGGTGAAGGCCAGCATCAAGAAGGAGGTCTCCAAGATGTTAGCTTTAAGGGTTATTGAGAAATCCAGTAGTCCCTGGGCCAGCCTGTGGTGTTGGTCCCTAAGGCTACTGCCCCAGGTGCGAAGCCAGAACTCAGGTTCTGCGTGGACTACTGGGTTCTCAACTCAGTCACACGGACTGATGCTCACCCCATCCCCCGAGCTGATGAGCTGGTTGACAGACTAGGTGCTGCCAAGTTGCTGAGTACGTTTGATCTTACTTCAGGGTACTGGCAGATCGCCCTGACTGAGGGGGCTAAAGAGAGATCTGCATTTTCCACACCTGATGGCCATTGCCAGTTCCGGGTGATGCCATTTGGGTTGAAAAATGCCCCGCTACCTTCCAACGGTTGGTTAACAGGGTCCTAGCTGGAAAGGATGCCTTCTGTGCAGCCTACCTGGACGACATAGCTGTCTACAGCTCCAGCTGGGAGGAACACCTGCTCCACCTCAAGGAGGTGCTTCAGGCCTTGCAACAGGCATGTCTGACCATCAAGGCTAGTAAGTGCCAGATTGGGCAGCGTTCCGTGGTGTACTTGGGACACCTAGTGGGTGGTGGCAAGGTGCAGCCACTCCAGGCCAAGATTGAAACTATCAAGGCCTGGCAACCACCTAGAACCCAGACTGAGTTGAGAGCCTTATTAGGCCTCACTGGATACTACCGCAGATTTGTCAAGGGCTATGGTAGCATTGTGTCACCCTTGACAGAACTCACTTCCAAGAAACAACCCAGGTTTGTGAATTGGACAGAGGCTTGTCAGAAAGCCTTTGACTCTCTGAAGGAAGCCATGTGCACGGCCCCCATGCTCAAGGCCCCTGACTACTCCAAGGAATTTATCGTGCAGACCGACGCTTCAGAGCATGGCATAGGGGCGGTCATAGCACAGCTAAATGAGGAGGGCCTAGACCAACCAGTAGTCTTTATTAGCAGAAGGCTATTACCACAGGAACAGAGGTGGAGTGCTATTGACAGAGAAGCTTTTGCTGTGGTCTGGGCACTCAAGAAGCTGAGGCCATACCTGTTTGGGACTCACTTCCGGGTTCAGACAGACCACAGGCCCCTCAGGTGGCTCATGCAGATGAGGGGTGAAAATCCTTAACTCTTGAGGTTGTCCATTTCCCTACAGGGGATGGACTTTATGGTGGAGCATCGCCCAGGGGTTGACAACGCCAATGCTGATGGTCTCTCCAGATACTTCAGCCTTAGCGATGAGAGCTCCCAGGAGGTTGGGTAGCTCTCCCCACTTTCAGCTGGGGGGGACACATGTTAGACCTGACAGCCTTAGGGTGGTCACCCCTAACTTTTTGCCTGCCTCCCTCCACTTTTTGGACACTGTTTTTGCTGGCTTTTAGACCCTGCGCACTTTATCACTGCTAACCAGTGCTAAGGTGCATATGCTCTCTCCCTTTAAACATGGTAACCTTGGATCATACCTGATTGGACTATTTAATTTACTTATAAGTCCCTAGTAATGTGCACTATACAGGGAGTGCAGAATTATTAGGCAAGTTGTATTTTTGAGGATTAATTTTATTATTGAACAACAACCATGTTCTCAATGAACCCAAAAAACTCATTAATATCAAAGCTGAATATTTTTGGAAGTAGTTTTTAGTTTGTTTTTAGTTTTAGCTATGTTAGGGGGATATCTGTGTGTGCAGGTGACTATTACTGTGCATAATTATTAGGCAACTTAACAAACAAAAAATATATACCGATTTCAATTATTTATTATTACCAGTGAAACCAATATAACATCTCAACATTCACAAATATACATTTCTGACATTCAAAAACAAAACAAAAACAAATCAGTGACCAATATAGCCACATTTCTTTGCAAGGACACTCAAAAGCCTGCCATCCATGGATTCTGTCAGTGTTTTGATATGTTCACCATCAACATTGCGTGCAGCAGCAACCACAGCCTCCCAGACACTGTTCAGAGAGGTGTACTGTTTTCCCTCCTTGTAAATCTCACATTTGATGATGGACCACAGGTTCTCAATGGGGTTCAGATCAGGTGAACAAGGAGGCCATGTCATTAGATTTCCTTCTTTTATACCCTTTCTTGCCAGCCACGCTGTGGAGTACTTGGACGCGTGTGATGGAGCATTGTCCTGCATGAAAATCATGTTTTTCTTGAAGGATGCAGACTTCTTCCTGTACCACTGCTTGAAGAAGGTGTCTTCCAGGAACTGGCAGTAGGACTGGGAGTTGAGCTTGACTCCATCCTCAACCCGAAAAGGCCCCACAAGCTCATCTTTGATGATACCAGCCCAAACCAGTACTCCACCTCCACCTTGCTGGCGTCTGAGTCGGACTGGAGCTCTCTGCCCTTTACCAATCCAGCCACGGGCCCATCCATCTGGCCCATCAAGACTCACTCTCATTTCATCAGTCCATAAAACCTTAGAAAAATCAGTCTTGAGATATTTCTTGTCCCAGTCTTGACGTTTCAGCTTGTGTGTCTTGTTCAGTGGTGGTCGTCTTTCAGCCTTTCTTACCTTGGCCATGTCTCTGAGTATTGCACACCTTGTGCTTTTGGGCACTCCAGTGATGTTGCAGCTCTGAAATATGGCCAAACTGGTGGCAAGTGGCATTGTGGCAGCTGCACGCTTGACTTTTCTCAGTTCATGGGCAGTTATTTTGCGCCTTGGTTTTTCCACACGCTTCTTGCGACCCTGTTGACTATTTTGAATGAAACGCTTGATTGTTCGATGATCACGCTTCAGAAGCTTTGCAATTTTAAGAGTGCTGCATCCCTCTGCAAGATATCTCACTATTTTTGAATTTTCTGAGCCTGTCAAGTCCTTCTTTTGACCCATTTTGCCAAAGGAAAGGAAGTTGCCTAATAATTATGCACACCTGATATAGGGTGTTGATGTCATTAGACCACACCCCTTTTCTCATCACAGAGATGCACATCACCTAATATGCTTAATTGGTAGTAGGCTTTCGAGCCTATACAGCTTGGAGTAAGACAACATGCATAAAGAGGATGATGTGGTCAAAATACTCATTTGCCTAATAATTCTGCACTCCCTGTATGTGCCTAGGGCCTGTAGATTGAATGCTACTAGTGGACCTGCAGCACTGGTTGTGCCACCCACTTAAGTAGCCCCTTTACCTTGTCTCAGGCCTGCCATTGCAAGGCCTGTGTGTGCAGTTTCACTGTCTCCTCGGCTTGGCATTTAAAAGTACTTGCCAAGCCTAAACCTCCCCTTTCTCCGCATATAAGTCACCTCTAATGTGTGCCCTAGGTAACCCCTAGAGCAGGGTGCTGTGTGGGTGTAAGGCAGGACATGTACCTGTGTGGTTTACATGTCCTGGTAGTGTAAAACTCCTAAATTCATTTTTGCCCTACTGTGAGGCCTGCTCCCTTCATAGGCTAACACTGGGGCTGCCCTCATACAGTATTGAAGTGGTAGCTGCTGATCTGAAAGGAGTAGGAAGGTCATATTTAGTATGGCCAGAATGGTAATACCAAATCCTGCTGACTGGTGAAGTTGGATTTAATATTACTATTCTAGAAATGCCACTTTTAGAAAGTGAGCATTTCTTTGCACTTAAATCTTTCTGTGCCTTATATTCCACGTCTGGCTGGGCTTAGTTGACAGCTCCTTGTGCATTCACTCAGACACACCCCAAACACAGGGCACTCAGCCTCACTTGCATACATCTGCATTTTGAATGGGTCTTCCTGGGCTGGGAGGGTGGAGGGCCTGCTCTCACACAAAGGACTGCCACACCCCCTACTGGGACCCTGGCAGACAGGATTGAACTTAAAGGGGACCTGGTGCACTTCTTAGCCACTCTTTGAAGTCTCCCCCACTTCAAAGGCACATTTGGGTATAAAACAGGGCCTCTGCCCTACCTCATCAGACACTTGCTGGAGAAGAAACCTGAACCAGAACCTGCATCCTGCCAAGAAGAACTGCCTGGCTGCCTAAAGGACTCACCTGTCTGCTTTTTACAAAGGACTGCTGCCTTGCTGTTGCCCTGCTGCCTTGCTGAACTCTTGCCTTGCTGCTGAAGTGCTCTCCAAGGGCTTGGATAGAGCTTGCCTCCTGTTCCCTGAAGTCTCAGGACCAAAAAGACTTCCCTTTTTCATTTGGACGCCTTGTGCGCGAAAAATTTTACACAAAGCTTGCTCCTCAGTGAAAAATTCACCGCAAGCCGATCCGGAAAGACGCCGCTCGACGTGACGCCTGCGGTACGACCAGAACTGCAACGCACGGCCTCGCCTGGACAACGCCGCCCGACTCCAGAAAGGAAATCGACGCGACTCCTGCTGTGAGGGAGAAGATTCCACGCACAGCCCACCGGAACGACGCGCAGCCGGAAAACAAGCCTAAGAGTCCACGCACAGACCCCGGGACATCTGGTAATCCCGCGAACCACAGGAGACTGTCCGCGTGCCAGAAAATGACGCACGACTTCCCCGCTTGAAAAATAACGACGCAAGTCCGTGTGTGCAGGGGAGAAATCGACTCACACACCCTTTTTCCACGTATCTCTTCTTCTGCGGCCCTTTGCAGAGATTTTCCACTTTAAACCAGGTACTTTGTGCTTGAAAGAGACTTTGTTTGCTTTTTAAAGACTTAAGACACTTTATATCACTTTTCAGTGATATCTCTGCAATTTCATATTGCATCTTTATTCGCTTTGACCTGCAATTATCCAGATAAATATTATATATTTTTCGAAACACTGTGTGGTGTATTTTTGTGGTGCTATATGGTGTTATTGTATGACTTATTGCACAAATACTTTACACATTGCCTTCTAAGTTAAGCCTGACTGCTCGTGCCAAGCTACCAGAGGGTGGGCACAGGATAATTTTGGATTGTGTGTGACTTACCCTGACTAGAGTGAGGGTTCTTGCTTGGACAGGGGGTAACCTGACTGCCAACCAAATACCCCATTTCTAACATTGGTGATCAGCGGTGAGGATAGGACTTGTATTTGTGCTGTGACATACAGTAGCTAAGTATTTCACTACCTACCTACAGTTGAAGGTCAACTTGATTTTTATCTCTTTTTTGCAAGTTCATTTTTCCTGACAATTTTCAAAAACTAAATCCTCACTCAACATGTCTCTTGCTGGGTCTCAAGTAGGAGACTTTGACCTAGCCCTGTTGGATACATATACTGTCAAACAGCTAAGAGCGTTCTGCAGGGTGATGAGAGTACCCACCCAAGGGGCCTCCAAAAAGGAGGACTTTCAAGTGGCACTGAGAGTCTGGGCAGAAGCCCATTTAGAGGAGGATGATGAGGAAGACGAGCTAGAAAATGGCCCCTCATAGGATTTGTTGCTATCAGTGGGTGATGTTACCACTGCAATTGTGCCCCCTTCCAGACCAGGGAGCAGTCTCTATGCAAAGCCTGACCACAGAGGAAAGCAGAGAAGAAAGGGAGTTCCAATTGCAAATGGCAAAACTGAGAATTGAGGCTCAACAGGAGGAAAGAAGGGCAGAGAGAGAAGCCAAGCAAGCAGAGGCTGAAAGAGCAGCCAAACAGATTGAAGCTGAAAGAGCTGAAGCTGCAGCTGAGAGAGCCTTGGCTGAAAAGAAACTTTTGTTAGCTCATGAACTGAGTCTCAAGGAGCTGGATCTCAAGGCAAAACAGTCTGAATCCAGCAGTAATGGTGGCAGCATACAGACAGGACCTGCTGGAGAAAAGAAGGTTCGTATACCCAAAAATGTGGTGCCCAGTTTTGTGGTGGGAGATGACATAGATAAATGGTTAGCTGCTTATGAAGTTGCACTAAGGGCTCATGAGGTTCCTGAAGGGCAATGGGGGGTAGCTATGTGTGGTTATGTGCCGCCTTTGGGGAGGGACACACTTCTCACATTGGACAAACCGGATCAAAACACATACCCACTTCAGAAAGCCATTTTACTTGCCAAGTTTGGGCTGACCCCTGAGAGATACTGTCAGAGGTTCAGGGACAGCACCAAACTATCCACACAAACATGGGTAGATTTCTTTGACTTTTCCAGTAAGCCACTGAATGGATGGGTGCAGGGCTGCAAAGTAGATGATTACACAGGATTATATAATTTGATTCTGAGAGAGCATATGCTTGGTATTTGTTTTACAGAGTTGCGCCAGCACCTAGTAGACAGTAAGCTGACTGATCCCAGGAAGCTTGCTGAGGAGGCAAACCTCTGGACTAGTACCAGAGTGTCCAAGAAGGTATCTGGGGGGGGGGACCCACAAAGGTGGTCAGGGTTCCCATCAGAAGAAAGAGGGGGGAGAAAAACTTAAAAACAAGGAGTTCTCAAAAGGCCCCCAAAATAGTTCCCAAGGGAGTAATGGTAACCAGTCCCGGTCTGATTCTCAAAAGAAAGGTTTCACTGACCATAAGACAGGGAGGTTTGTACACCACTGTTCAGAGTGCAATAAGTATGGGCACTCTGAGGGTGACTCCAAGTGTCCCAAGAGGGCACAGCCCCCCCAAGGAGGGCAGACACCTGGGTTGGCTAGCGTAGCATTCGGGGAGGAGATAGTCTCAGACAGTTTTGGGGTGCAGACAGAGGTAACCCTAGTGTCCCTGGGGGATGCAGAGATGGTGCCAAAAGCCCACATGCCTGCAAATACTTCCAAGTATAGACAGTGGGTCACCATCAATGGGAAAAGGGTGGAGGCTCTGCATGACACAGGAGCCAGAATGACTACTATCAAGGGTCAGCTGGTGTCAGCAGAGCAGGTCATCCCCAATACATTTCACCAGGTCATAGTCGCTGACAATCGTGAGAGCCACCTACCGGTAGCTCTGGTTCCCTTTGAGTGGGGGGTGGTCTCTGGTACTCTGAAAGTAGCTGTGAGTCCTGCCATGCCTGTAGATTGTCTGTTAGGCAACAACCTTGAGCACACTACCTGGAAGGAGGTAGAGCTAAGGTCACACTTGGAAATGTTAGGATTGCCTGAGTGGATCTGCATGACCACACGGTCCATGGCTGACCGAGAGGGAAGTCAAGGGCGTCTGGAGCCTGGAACAATGGCCCAAACAACTGCCAAGAGGAGGGGCAAGGGGCGCGGAAAACCGGTCCCAGAAGTTCCCGCAGTGGTTGACAGGGTTCCTGAGGAGGAGGCCCCCGAGCCAACTGGGGAAGACATTGTCACCCTAGGTGATCTACCTGAGCTTGCTGGCTGACAAGTTGAGGGTGGACCCACCAGGGAGGAATTCTGCAAGGCGCAGAAAGAATATCCCACCCTAGAGGGTATGAGGAAGCAAGCCTCAGCCCAGGCAGCAGGTGAAGCCTCTGGCGATCACCACATATATTGGGAGAATGATCTCCTCTAAGTGAGCCTAAGGTTCCGGACACTGGGGCAGCGCGTGCGCTGGTGGTCCCCCAGTGTTACCGAACCTTCTTACTGGGTCTGGCTCACGACATTCCCCTGGCAGGACATTTGGGGCAAGACAAGACCTTTGACAGGCTTGTCACCCACTTTTATTGGCACAGAATAAGGACAAACTCAGATACATTCTGTAGATCTTGTCCTACCTGCCAGGCCAGTGGTAAAACAGGAAAAAGGGTTAAGGCCCCCCTGATTCCACTTCCTGTCATTGGCACACCCTTTGAAAGGGTGGGCATCGACATTGTTGATCCATTGGACCCCAAAACTGCCCTAGGCAACAGGTTCATCCTGGTTTTGGTGGACCATGCCACCCGTTACCCAGAGGCAATCCCTCTGAGGACCGTAACTGCACTGGTGGTGACCAGAACTCTGATGGGGATATTTACCTGTGTGGGATCTCCAAAGGAGATAGTGTCTGACAGAGGCACTAACTTCATGTCTGCATACATGAAGTCTATGTGGGATGCGTGTGGTGTAACCTACAAGTTCACCACACCCTATCTCCCCCAATCTAATGGGCTTGTGGAGAGATTCAACAAGACCTTGAAAGGCATGATTGGTTGCCTCCCTGAGGTCCTGAGGCGTAAGTGGGACGTCCTCTTACCATGCCTTCTCTTTGCTTACAGAGAGGTACCCCAGAAGGGGGTAGGGTTCAGTCCCTTTGAGCTTCTCTATGGATTCCCTGTCAGGGGACACTTAAGCATTGTCAAGGAGGGGTTGGAGAAAGCTCCAAAGGCACCCCCTCAGGTTGTGGTCAGCTACATGTTGGCCCTCCACAACCAAATGAACCGCTTCTGGAAAGAGGCCAAAAGTAACCTTGAGGCCAGTCAAGAGGTAATGAAACGCTGGTATGACCAGAAGGCCCCCCTGGTAGAGTTTCAACCTAGAGACAAAGGGCCTGATTACAACTTTGGAGGAGGTGTTAATCCGTCCCAAATGTGACGGATATACCACCAGCCGTATTACGAGTTCCATAGGATATAATGGACTCGTAATACGGCTGGTGGTATATCCGTCACTTTACCGTCACTTTTGGGATGGATTAACACCTCCTCCAAAGTTGTAAGCAGGCCCAAAGTGTGGTTAATGGAGCCAGTAGAGCCTAGAGCTCTCCAGGACCGCTGGTCTGGCCCATTTGAAATAAAGGAGCAGAAAGGGAAGGCCACTTACCTAGTGGACCTCCAATCCCCTATTAACCCCCTAAGGGTGCTCCATGTCAACCGACTGAAGCCTCATTTTGAGAGGTCTGAAGTCAACATGCTTCTGGTCACAGATGAAGGAATGGAAGAGGACAGTGAACCTCTCCCCGACCTCCTTTCTGCCCAAGAAGGTGATGGGTCAGTGAGAGTTGTCATTCTCTCTGACTCCCTGACTCTAAACCAGAGAGGAGACTGCTATGAGCTGTTGGAGCAGTTCTCCCCCCTGTTCTCCCTTACTCCTGGACTGACCCACCTCTGTGTTCATGACATTGACACAGGTGACAGTCTCCCTGTGAAGAACAAAATTTACAGGTTATCGGATAAGGTGAAGGCCAGCATCAAGGAGGAGGTCTCCAAGATGTTAGCTTTAAGGGTTATTGAGAAATCCAGTAGTCCCTGGGCCAGCCTGTGGTGTTGGTCCCTAAGGCTACTGCCCCAGGTGAGAAGCCAGAACTCAGGTTCTGCGTGGACTACTGGGTTCTCAACTCAGTCACACGGACTGATGCTCACCCCATCCCCCGAGCTGATGAGCTGGTTGACAGACTAGGTGCTGCCAAGTTGCTGAGTACGTTTGATCTTACTTCAGGGTACTGGCAGATCGCCCTGACTGAGGGGGCTAAAGAGAGATCTGCATTTTCCACACCTGATGGCCATTGCCAGTTCCGGGTGATGCCATTTGGGTTGAAAAATGCCCCGCTACCTTCCAACGGTTGGTTAACAGGGTCCTAGCTGGAAAGGATGCCTTCTGTGCAGCCTACCTGGACGACATAGCTGTCTACAGCTCCAGCTGGGAGGAACACCTGCTCCACCTCAAGGAGGTGCTTCAGGCCTTGCAACAGGCATGTCTGACCATCAAGGCTAGTAAGTGCCAGATTGGGCAGCGTTCCGTGGTGTACTTGGGACACCTAGTGGGTGGTGGCAAGGTGCAGCCACTCCAGGCCAAGATTGAAACTATCAAGGCCTGGCAACCACCTAGAACCCAGACTGAGTTGAGAGCCTTATTAGGCCTCACTGGATACTACCGCAGATTTGTCAAGGGCTATGGTAGCATTGTGTCACCCTTGACAGAACTCACTTCCAAGAAACAACCCAGGTTTGTGAATTGGACAGAGGCTTGTCAGAAAGCCTTTGACTCTCTGAAGGAAGCCATGTGCACGGCCCCCATGCTCAAGGCCCCTGACTACTCCAAGGAATTTATCGTGCAGACCGACGCTTCAGAGCATGGCATAGGGGCGGTCATAGCACAGCTAAATGAGGAGGGCCTAGACCAACCAGTAGTCTTTATTAGCAGAAGGCTATTACCACAGGAACAGAGGTGGAGTGCTATTGACAGAGAAGCTTTTGCTGTGGTCTGGGCACTCAAGAAGCTGAGGCCATACCTTTTTGGGACTCACTTCCGGGTTCAGACAGACCACAGGCCCCTCAGGTGGCTCATGCAGATGAGGGGTGAAAATCCTTAACTCTTGAGGTTGTCCATTTCCCTACAGGGGATGGACTTTATGGTGGAGCATCGCCCAGGGGTTGACAACGCCAATGCTGATGGTCTCTCCAGATACTTCAGCCTTAGCGATGAGAGCTCCCAGGAGGTTGGGTAGCTCTCCCCACTTTCAGCTGGGGGGGACACATGTTAGACCTGACAGCCTTAGGGTGGTCACCCCTAACTTTTTGCCTGCCTCCCTCCACTTTTTGGACACTGTTTTTGCTGGCTTTTAGACCCTGCGCACTTTATCACTGCTAACCAGTGCTAAGGTGCATATGCTCTCTCCCTTTAAACATGGTAACCTTGGATCATACCTGATTGGACTATTTAATTTACTTATAAGTCCCTAGTAATGTGCACTATACAGTATGTGCCTAGGGCCTGTAGATTGAATGCTACTAGTGGACCTGCAGCACTGGTTGTGCCACCCACTTAAGTAGCCCCTTTACCTTGTCTCAGGCCTGCCATTGCAAGGCCTGTGTGTGCAGTTTCACTGTCTCCTCGGCTTGGCATTTAAAAGTACTTGCCAAGCCTAAACCTCCCCTTTCTCCGCATATAAGTCACCTCTAATGTGTGCCCTAGGTAACCCCTAGAGCAGGGTGCTGTGTGGGTGTAAGGCAGGACATGTACCTGTGTGGTTTACATGTCCTGGTAGTGTAAAACTCCTAAATTCATTTTTGCCCTACTGTGAGGCCTGCTCCCTTCATAGGCTAACACTGGGGCTGCCCTCATACAGTATTGAAGTGGTAGCTGCTGATCTGAAAGGAGTAGGAAGGTCATATTTAGTATGGCCAGAATGGTAATACCAAATCCTGCTGACTGGTGAAGTTGGATTTAATATTACTATTCTAGAAATGCCACTTTTAGAAAGTGAGCATTTCTTTGCACTTAAATCTTTCTGTGCCTTATATTCCACGTCTGGCTGGGCTTAGTTGACAGCTCCTTGTGCATTCACTCAGACACACCCCAAACACAGGGCACTCAGCCTCACTTGCATACATCTGCATTTTGAATGGGTCTTCCTGGGCTGGGAGGGTGGAGGGCCTGCTCTCACACAAAGGACTGCCACACCCCCTACTGGGACCCTGGCAGACAGGATTGAACTTAAAGGGGACCTGGTGCACTTCTTAGCCACTCTTTGAAGTCTCCCCCACTTCAAAGGCACATTTGGGTATAAAACAGGGCCTCTGCCCTACCTCATCAGACACTTGCTGGAGAAGAAACCTGAACCAGAACCTGCATCCTGCCAAGAAGAACTGCCTGGCTGCCTAAAGGACTCACCTGTCTGCTTTTTACAAAGGACTGCTGCCTTGCTGTTGCCCTGCTGCCTTGCTGAACTCTTGCCTTGCTGCTGAAGTGCTCTCCAAGGGCTTGGATAGAGCTTGCCTCCTGTTCCCTGAAGTCTCAGGACCAAAAAGACTTCCCTTTTTCATTTGGACGCCTTGTGCGCGAAAAATTTTACACAAAGCTTGCTCCTCAGTGAAAAATTCACCGCAAGCCGATCCGGAAAGACGCCGCTCGACGTGACGCCTGCGGTACGACCAGAACTGCAACGCACGGCCTCGCCTGGACAACGCCGCCCGACTCCAGAAAGGAAATCGACGCGACTCCTGCTGTGAGGGAGAAGATTCCACGCACAGCCCACCGGAACGACGCGCAGCCGGAAAACAAGCCTAAGAGTCCACGCACAGACCCCGGGACATCTGGTAATCCCGCGAACCACAGGAGACTGTCCGCGTGCCAGAAAATGACGCACGACTTCCCCGCTTGAAAAATAACGACGCAAGTCCGTGTGTGCAGGGGAGAAATCGACCCACACACCCTTTTTCCACGTATCTCTTCTTCTGCGGCCCTTTGCAGAGATTTTCCACTTTAAACCAGGTACTTTGTGCTTGAAAGAGACTTTGTTTGCTTTTTAAAGACTTAAGACACTTTATATCACTTTTCAGTGATATCTCTGCAATTTCATATTGCATCTTTATTCGCTTTGACCTGCAATTATCCAGATAAATATTATATATTTTTCGAAACACTGTGTGGTGTATTTTTGTGGTGCTATATGGTGTTATTGTATGACTTATTGCACAAATACTTTACACATTGCCTTCTAAGTTAAGCCTGACTGCTCGTGCCAAGCTACCAGAGGGTGGGCACAGGATAATTTTGGATTGTGTGTGACTTACCCTGACTAGAGTGAGGGTTCTTGCTTGGACAGGGGGTAACCTGACTGCCAACCAAATACCCCATTTCTAACATTGGTGATCAGCGGTGAGGATAGGACTTGTATTTGTGCTGTGACATACAGTAGCTAAGTATTTCACTACCTACCTACAGTTGAAGGTCAACTTGATTTTTATCTCTTTTTTGCAAGTTCATTTTTCCTGACAATTTTCAAAAACTAAATCCTCACTCAACATGTCTCTTGCTGGGTCTCAAGTAGGAGACTTTGACCTAGCCCTGTTGGATACATATACTGTCAAACAGCTAAGAGCGTTCTGCAGGGTGATGAGAGTACCCACCCAAGGGGCCTCCAAAAAGGAGGACTTTCAAGTGGCACTGAGAGTCTGGGCAGAAGCCCATTTAGAGGAGGATGATGAGGAAGACGAGCTAGAAAATGGCCCCTCATAGGATTTGTTGCTATCAGTGGGTGATGTTACCACTGCAATTGTGCCCCCTTCCAGACCAGGGAGCAGTCTCTATGCAAAGCCTGACCACAGAGGAAAGCAGAGAAGAAAGGGAGTTCCAATTGCAAATGGCAAAACTGAGAATTGAGGCTCAACAGGAGGAAAGAAGGGCAGAGAGAGAAGCCAAGCAAGCAGAGGCTGAAAGAGCAGCCAAACAGATTGAAGCTGAAAGAGCTGAAGCTGCAGCTGAGAGAGCCTTGGCTGAAAAGAAACTTTTGTTAGCTCATGAACTGAGTCTCAAGGAGCTGGATCTCAAGGCAAAACAGTCTGAATCCAGCAGTAATGGTGGCAGCATACAGACAGGACCTGCTGGAGAAAAGAAGGTTTGTATACCCAAAAATGTGGTGCCCAGTTTTGTGGTGGGAGATGACATAGATAAATGGTTAGCTGCTTATGAAGTTGCACTAAGGGCTCATGAGGTTCCTGAAGGGCAATGGGGGGTAGCTATGTGTGGTTATGTGCCGCCTTTGGGGAGGGACACACTTCTCACATTGGACAAACCGGATCAAAACACATACCCACTTCAGAAAGCCATTTTACTTGCCAAGTTTGGGCTGACCCCTGAGAGATACTGTCAGAGGTTCAGGGACAGCACCAAACTATCCACACAAACATGGGTAGATTTCTTTGACTTTTCCAGTAAGCCACTGAATGCATGGGTGCAGGGCTGCAAAGTAGATGATTACACAGGATTATATAATTTGATTCTGAGAGAGCATATGCTTGGTATTTGTTTTACAGAGTTGCGCCAGCACCTAGTAGACAGTAAGCTGACTGATCCCAGGAAGCTTGCTGAGGAGGCGAACCTCTGGACTAGTACCAGAGTGTCCAAGAAGGTATCTGGGGGGGGGGACCCACAAAGGTGGTCAGGGTTCCCATCAGAAGAAAGAGGGGGGAGAAAAACTTAAAAACAAGGAGTTCTCAAAAGGCCCCCAAAATAGTTCCCAAGGGAGTAATGGTAACCAGTCCCGGTCTGATTCTCAAAAGAAAGGTTTCACTGACCATAAGACAGGGAGGTTTGTACACCACTGTTCAGAGTGCAATAAGTATGGGCACTCTGAGGGTGACTCCAAGTGTCCCAAGAGGGCACAGCCCCCCCAAGGAGGGCAGACACCTGGGTTGGCTAGCGTAGCATTCGGGGAGGAGATAGTCTCAGACAGTTTTGGGGTGCAGACAGAGGTAACCCTAGTGTCCCTGGGGGATGCAGAGATGGTGCCAAAAGCCCACATGCCTGCAAATACTTCCAAGTATAGACAGTGGGTCACCATCAATGGGAAAAGGGTGGAGGCTCTGCATGACACAGGAGCCAGAATGACTACTATCAAGGGTCAGCTGGTGTCAGCAGAGCAGGTCATCCCCAATACATTTCACCAGGTCATAGTCGCTGACAATCGTGAGAGCCACCTACCGGTAGCTCTGGTTCCCTTTGAGTGGGGGGTGGTCTCTGGTACTCTGAAAGTAGCTGTGAGTCCTGCCATGCCTGTAGATTGTCTGTTAGGCAACAACCTTGAGCACACTACCTGGAAGGAGGTAGAGCTAAGGTCACACTTGGAAATGTTAGGATTGCCTGAGTGGATCTGCATGACCACACGGTCCATGGCTGACCGAGAGGGAAGTCAAGGGCGTCTGGAGCCTGGAACAATGGCCCAAACAACTGCCAAGAGGAGGGGCAAGGGGCGCGGAAAACCGGTCCCAGAAGTTCCCGCAGTGGTTGACAGGGTTCCTGAGGAGGAGGCCCCCGAGCCAACTGGGGAAGACATTGTCACCCTAGGTGATCTACCTGAGCTTGCTGGCTGACAAGTTGAGGGTGGACCCACCAGGGAGGAATTCTGCAAGGCGCAGAAAGAATATCCCACCCTAGAGGATATGAGGAAGCAAGCCTCAGCCCAGGCAGCAGGTGAAGCCTCTGGCGATCACCACATATATTGGGAGAATGATCTCCTCTAAGTGAGCCTAAGGTTCCGGACACTGGGGCAGCGCGTGCGCTGGTGGTCCCCCAGTGTTACCGAACCTTCTTACTGGGTCTGGCTCACGACATTCCCCTGGCAGGACATTTGGGGCAAGACAAGACCTTTGACAGGCTTGTCACCCACTTTTATTGGCACAGAATAAGGACAAACTCAGATACATTCTGTAGATCTTGTCCTACCTGCCAGGCCAGTGGTAAAACAGGAAAAAGGGTTAAGGCCCCCCTGATTCCACTTCCTGTCATTGGCACACCCTTTGAAAGGGTGGGCATCGACATTGTTGATCCATTGGACCCCAAAACTGCCCTAGGCAACAGGTTCATCCTGGTTTTGGTGGACCATGCCACCCGTTACCCAGAGGCAATCCCTCTGAGGACCGTAACTGCACTGGTGGTGACCAGAACTCTGATGGGGATATTTACCTGTGTGGGATCTCCAAAGGAGATAGTGTCTGACAGAGGCACTAACTTCATGTCTGCATACATGAAGTCTATGTGGGATGCGTGTGGTGTAACCTACAAGTTCACCACACCCTATCTCCCCCAATCTAATGGGCTTGTGGAGAGATTCAACAAGACCTTGAAAGGCATGATTGGTTGCCTCCCTGAGGTCCTGAGGCGTAAGTGGGACGTCCTCTTACCATGCCTTCTCTTTGCTTACAGAGAGGTACCCCAGAAGGGGGTAGGGTTCAGTCCCTTTGAGCTTCTCTATGGATTCCCTGTCAGGGGACACTTAAGCATTGTCAAGGAGGGGTTGGAGAAAGCTCCAAAGGCACCCCCTCAGGTTGTGGTCAGCTACATGTTGGCCCTCCACAACCAAATGAACCGCTTCTGGAAAGAGGCCAAAAGTAACCTTGAGGCCAGTCAAGAGGTAATGAAACGCTGGTATGACCAGAAGGCCCCCCTGGTAGAGTTTCAACCTAGAGACAAAGGGCCTGATTACAACTTTGGAGGAGGTGTTAATCCGTCCCAAATGTGACGGATATACCACCAGCCGTATTACGAGTTCCATAGGATATAATGGACTCGTAATACGGCTGGTGGTATATCCGTCACTTTACCGTCACTTTTGGGATGGATTAACACCTCCTCCAAAGTTGTAAGCAGGCCCAAAGTGTGGTTAATGGAGCCAGTAGAGCCTAGAGCTCTCCAGGACCGCTGGTCTGGCCCATTTGAAATAAAGGAGCAGAAAGGGAAGGCCACTTACCTAGTGGACCTCCAATCCCCTATTAACCCCCTAAGGGTGCTCCATGTCAACCGACTGAAGCCTCATTTTGAGAGGTCTGAAGTCAACATGCTTCTGGTCACAGATGAAGGAATGGAAGAGGACAGTGAACCTCTCCCCGACCTCCTTTCTGCCCAAGAAGGTGATGGGTCAGTGAGAGTTGTCATTCTCTCTGACTCCCTGACTCTAAACCAGAGAGGAGACTGCTATGAGCTGTTGGAGCAGTTCTCCCCCCTGTTCTCCCTTACTCCTGGACTGACCCACCTCTGTGTTCATGACATTGACACAGGTGACAGTCTCCCTGTGAAGAACAAAATTTACAGGTTATCGGATAAGGTGAAGGCCAGCATCAAGGAGGAGGTCTCCAAGATGTTAGCTTTAAGAGTTATTGAGAAATCCAGTAGTCCCTGGGCCAGCCTGTGGTGTTGGTCCCTAAGGCTACTGCCCCAGGTGAGAAGCCAGAACTCAGGTTCTGCGTGGACTACTGGGTTCTCAACTCAGTCACACGGACTGATGCTCACCCCATCCCCCGAGCTGATGAGCTGGTTGACAGACTAGGTGCTGCCAAGTTGCTGAGTACGTTTGATCTTACTTCAGGGTACTGGCAGATCGCCCTGACTGAGGGGGCTAAAGAGAGATCTGCATTTTCCACACCTGATGGCCATTGCCAGTTCCGGGTGATGCCATTTGGGTTGAAAAATGCCCCGCTACCTTCCAACGGTTGGTTAACAGGGTCCTAGCTGGAAAGGATGCCTTCTGTGCAGCCTACCTGGACGACATAGCTGTCTACAGCTCCAGCTGGGAGGAACACCTGCTCCACCTCAAGGAGGTGCTTCAGGCCTTGCAACAGGCATGTCTGACCATCAAGGCTAGTAAGTGCCAGATTGGGCAGCGTTCCGTGGTGTACTTGGGACACCTAGTGGGTGGTGGCAAGGTGCAGCCACTCCAGGCCAAGATTGAAACTATCAAGGCCTGGCAACCACCTAGAACCCAGACTGAGTTGAGAGCCTTATTAGGCCTCACTGGATACTACCGCAGATTTGTCAAGGGCTATGGTAGCATTGTGTCACCCTTGACAGAACTCACTTCCAAGAAACAACCCAGGTTTGTGAATTGGACAGAGGCTTGTCAGAAAGCCTTTGACTCTCTGAAGGAAGCCATGTGCACGGCCCCCATGCTCAAGGCCCCTGACTACTCCAAGGAATTTATCGTGCAGACCGACGCTTCAGAGCATGGCATAGGGGCGGTCATAGCACAGCTAAATGAGGAGGGCCTAGACCAACCAGTAGTCTTTATTAGCAGAAGGCTATTACCACAGGAACAGAGGTGGAGTGCTATTGACAGAGAAGCTTTTGCTGTGGTCTGGGCACTCAAGAAGCTGAGGCCATACCTGTTTGGGACTCACTTCCGGGTTCAGACAGACCACAGGCCCCTCAGGTGGCTCATGCAGATGAGGGGTGAAAATCCTTAACTCTTGAGGTTGTCCATTTCCCTACAGGGGATGGACTTTATGGTGGAGCATCGCCCAGGGGTTGACAACGCCAATGCTGATGGTCTCTCCAGATACTTCAGCCTTAGCGATGAGAGCTCCCAGGAGGTTGGGTAGCTCTCCCCACTTTCAGCTGGGGGGGACACATGTTAGACCTGACAGCCTTAGGGTGGTCACCCCTAACTTTTTGCCTGCCTCCCTCCACTTTTTGGACACTGTTTTTGCTGGCTTTTAGACCCTGCGCACTTTATCACTGCTAACCAGTGCTAAGGTGCATATGCTACTCCCTTTAAACATGGTAACCTTGGATCATACCTGATTGGACTATTTAATTTACTTATAAGTCCCTAGTAATGTGCACTATATGTGCCTAGGGCCTGTAGATTGAATGCTACTAGTGGACCTGCAGCACTGGTTGTGCCACCCACTTAAGTAGCCCCTTTACCTTGTCTCAGGCCTGCCATTGCAAGGCCTGTGTGTGCAGTTTCACTGTCTCCTCGGCTTGGCATTTAAAAGTACTTGCCAAGCCTAAACCTCCCCTTTCTCCGCATATAAGTCACCTCTAATGTGTGCCCTAGGTAACCCCTAGAGCAGGGTGCTGTGTGGGTGTAAGGCAGGACATGTACCTGTGTGGTTTACATGTCCTGGTAGTGTAAAACTCCTAAATTCATTTTTGCACTACTGTGAGGCCTGCTGCCTTCATAGGCTAACACTGGGGCTGCCCTCATACAGTATTGAAGTGGTAGCTGCTGATCTGAAAGGAGTAGGAAGGTCATATTTAGTATGGCCAGAATGGTAATACCAAATCCTGCTGACTGGTGAAGTTGGATTTAATATTACTATTCTAGAAATGCCACTTTTAGAAAGTGAGCATTTCTTTGCACTTAAATCTTTCTGTGCCTTATATTCCACGTCTGGCTGGGCTTAGTTGACAGCTCCTTGTGCATTCACTCAGACACACCCCAAACACAGGGCACTCAGCCTCACTTGCATACATCTGCATTTTGAATGGGTCTTCCTGGGCTGGGAGGGTGGAGGGCCTGCTCTCACACAAAGGACTGCCACACCCCCTACTGGGACCCTGGCAGACAGGATTGAACTTAAAGGGGACCTGGTGCACTTCTTAGCCACTCTTTGAAGTCTCCCCCACTTCAAAGGCACATTTGGGTATAAAACAGGGCCTCTGCCCTACCTCATCAGACACTTGCTGGAGAAGAAACCTGAACCAGAACCTGCATCCTGCCAAGAAGAACTTCCTGGCTGCCTAAAGGACTCACCTGTCTGCTTTTTACAAAGGACTGCTGCCTTGCTGTTGCCCTGCTGCCTTGCTGAACTCTTGCCTTGCTGCTGAAGTGCTCTCCAAGGGCTTGGATAGAGCTTGCCTCCTGTTCCCTGAAGTCTCAGGACCAAAAAGACTTCCCTTTTTCATTTGGACGCCTTGTGCGCGAAAAATTTTACGCAAAGCTTGCTCCTCAGTGAAAAATTCACCGCAAGCCGATCCGGAAAGACGCCGCTCGACGTGACGCCTGCGGTACGACCAGAACTGCAACGCACGGCCTCGCCTGGACAACGCCGCCCGACTCCAGAAAGGAAATCGACGCGACTCCTGCTGTGAGGGAGAAGATTCCACGCACAGCCCACCGGAACGACGCGCAGCCGGAAAACAAGCCTAAGAGTCCACGCACAGACCCCGGGACATCTGGTAATCCCGCGAACCACAGGAGACTGTCCGCGTGCCAGAAAATGACGCACGACTTCCCCGCTTGAAAAATAACGACGCAAGTCCGTGTGTGCAGGGGAGAAATCGACTCACACACCCTTTTTCCACGTATCTCTTCTTCTGCGGCCCTTTGCAGAGATTTTCCACTTTAAACCAGGTACTTTGTGCTTGAAAGAGACTTTGTTTGCTTTTTAAAGACTTAAGACACTTTGGCCCTCATTCTGACCTTGGCGGTCTTTTCGCAAGACGGCTGAGTTACCGCCGCGGTGAAGACCGCCGACCGCGGCGGTGTGCCGCTGTGCGCATTCTGACCGCTGGGAGCGTTCCGCCGGAAAACCGCCAGCAGCCACACTGGCGGTCGGCGGGAAAGTGGAGACTGGTCAACCTCCACCGCCACGCCAGCAGAACACCGCCCACAGAATTACGACCCACATTTCTGTGTGGCGGTCTTCTGTTGGCGGTCTTCTGTTGGCGGTCACGTCCCTATGGCTCCCGTCGCCTCCCAGAGGACCAACGCACAAGGTAAGTTGATCGTCCGTGAGGGGAGGGGGTGGGGGGGTGTTGTGTGATGTGGGCGTGCATGGGGGTGTGCGTGTGAGTGTGTAGAGGGGGTGTGTGAGTGCGTGTATGCGGGCGGGGGGTGCTGCTGTTTCTATGGGTAATGTGTGCTGTTCGGCAGGTGCGCATGTCGGCATGTATGTGTGCGGGTATGTGTCCCCGTTGTGTATGTGTGTGTAGGGGGTGTGTATATGTGCATGTTGGGGGTGTGTGCATGTCGGGGTACATGTATGTGCATGTCGGGGTGGGGGTGGGGAGGGGGTTCGTACCACCTCTGGGGGGTGGCAGGGGGGTGGAGGGTGTGGGGGGAGGACTCGGGTGGGTAGTGGGGGGTGGGGGAGACCCCTATCAGTGCCAGGGAAGGAATTCCCTGGCCCCGATAGTGCTTACCGCCATGGTTCGCACGGCGGTTCCCGCCCGCAAGAAACCGCGGCGGTAGGCAGGGTCATAATACCCTTGGCGGTCTTGGGACGACCGCCGGGCCGGAGTGCGCAAACTCCAGCCCCGCGGTCATGACCGCCGTGGCGGTCGGAGTGGAGAAGTAGCGGTCGGTCGCGGCGGGGACCGCCGCGGTCAGAATGCCATTTTTAATACCGCCGGTCTGTTCGCGGTCCGACCGCCGTCTCTCCGCCGACCGCCAGGGTCAGAATGAGGGCCTTTATATCACTTTTCAGTGATATCTCTGCAATTTCATATTGCATCTTTATTCGCTTTGACCTGCAATTATCCAGATAAATATTATATATTTTTCGAAACACTGGGTGGTGTATTTTTGTGGTGCTATATGGTGTTATTGTATGACTTATTGCACAAATACTTTACACATTGCCTTCTAAGTTAAGCCTGACTGCTCATGCCAAGCTACCAGAGGGTGGGCACAGGATAATTTTGGATTGTGTGTGACTTACCCTGACTAGAGTGAGGGTTCTTGCTTGGACAGGGGGTAACCTGACTGCCAACCAAATACCCCATTTCTAACATTGGTGATCAGCGGTGAGGATAGCACTTGTATTTGTGCTGTGACATACAGTAGCTAAGTATTTCACTACCTACCTACAGTTGAAGGTCAACTTGATTTTTATCTCTTTTTTGCAAGTTCATTTTTCCTGACAATTTTCAAAAACTAAATCCTCACTCAACATGTCTCTTGCTGGGTCTCAAGTAGGAGACTTTGACCTAGCCCTGTTGGATACATATACTGTCAAACAGCTAAGAGCGTTCTGCAGGGTGATGAGAGTACCCACCCAAGGGGCCTCCAAAAAGGAGGACTTTCAAGTGGCACTGAGAGTCTGGGCAGAAGCCCATTTAGAGGAGGATGATGAGGAAGACGAGCTAGAAAATGGCCCCTCATAGGATTTGTTGCTATCAGTGGGTGATGTTACCACTGCAATTGTGCCCCCTTCCAGACCAGGGAGCAGTCTCTATGCAAAGCCTGACCACAGAGGAAAGCAGAGAAGAAAGGGAGTTCCAATTGCAAATGGCAAAACTGAGAATTGAGGCTCAACAGGAGGAAAGAAAGGCAGAGAGAGAAGCCAAGCAAGCAGAGGCTGAAAGAGCAGCCAAACAGATTGAAGCTGAAAGAGCTGAAGCTGCAGCTGAGAGAGCCTTGGCTGAAAAGAAACTTTTGTTAGCTCATGAACTGAGTCTCAAGGAGCTGGATCTCAAGGCAAAGCAGTCTGAATCCAGCAGTAATGGTGGCAGCATACAGACAGGACCTGCTGGAGAAAAGAAGGTTTGTATACCCAAAAATGTGGTGCCCAGTTTTGTGGTGGGAGATGACATAGATAAATCGTTAGCTGCTTATGAAGTTGCACTAAGGGCTCATGAGGTTCCTGAAGGGCAATGGGGGGTAGCTATGTGGGGTTATGTGCCGCCTTTGGGGAGGGACACACTTCTCACATTGGACAAACCGGATCAAAACACATACCCACTTCAGAAAGCCATTTTACTTGCCAAGTTTGGGCTGACCCCTGAGAGATACTGTCAGAGGTTCAGGGACAGCACCAAACTATCCACACAAACATGGGTAGATTTCTTTGACTTTTCCAGTAAGCCACTGAATGGATGGGTGCAGGGCTGCAAAGTAGATGATTACACAGGATTATATAATTTGATTCTGAGAGAGCATATGCTTGGTATTTGTTTTACAGAGTTGCGCCAGCACCTAGTAGACAGTAAGCTGACTGATCCCAGGAAGCTTGCTGAGGAGGCGAACCTCTGGACTAGTACCAGAGTGTCCAAGAAGGTATCTGGGGGGGGGACCCACAAAGGTGGTCAGGGTTCCCATCAGAAGAAAGAGGGGGGAGAAAAACTTAAAAACAAGGAGTTCTCAAAAGGCCCCCAAAATAGTTCCCAAGGGAGTAATGGTAACCAGTCCCGGTCTGATTCTCAAAAGAAAGGTTTCACTGACCATAAGACAGGGAGGTTTGTACACCACTGTTCAGAGTGCAATAAGTATGGGCACTCTGAGGGTGACTCCAAGTGTCCCAAGAGGGCACAGCCCCCCCAAGGAGGGCAGACACCTGGGTTGGCTAGCGTCGCATTCGGGGAGGAGATGGTCTCAGACAGTTTTGGGGTGCAGACAGAGGTAACCCTAGTGTCCCTGGGGGATGCAGAGATGGTGCCAAAAGCCCACATGCCTGCCAATACTTCCAAGTATAGACAGTGGGTCACCATCAATGGGAAAAGGGTGGAGGCTCTGCATGACACAGGAGCCAGAATGACTACTATCAAGGGTCAGCTGGTGTCAGCAGAGCAGGTCATCCCCAATACATTTCACCAGGTCATAGTCGCTGACAATCGTGAGAGCCACCTACCGGTAGCTCTGGTTCCCTTTGAGTGGGGGGTGGTCTCTGGTACTCTGAAAGTAGCTGTGAGTCCTGCCATGCCTGTAGATTGTCTGTTAGGCAACAACCTTGAGCACACTACCTGGAAGGAGGTAGAGCTAAGGTCACACTTGGAAATGTTAGGATTGCCTGAGTGGATCTGCATGACCACACGGTCCATGGCTGACCGAGAGGGAAGTCAAGGGCGTCTGGAGCCTGGAACAATGGCCCAAACAACTGCCAAGAGGAGGGGCAAGGGGCGCGGAAAACCGGTTCCAGAAGTTCCCGCAGTGGTTGACAGGGTTCCTGAGGAGGAGGCCCCCGAGCCAACTGGGGAAGACATTGCCACCCTAGGTGATCTACCTGAGCTTGCTGGCTGACAAGTTGAGGGTGGACCCACCAGGGAGGAATTCTGCAAGGCGCAGAAAGAATATCCCACCCTAGAGGGTATGAGGAAGCAAGCCTCAGCCCAGGCAGCAGGTGATGCCTCTGGCGATCACCACATATATTGGGAGAATGATCTCCTCTAAGTGAGCCTAAGGTTCCGGACACTGGGGCAGCGCGTGCGCTGGTGGTCCCCCAGTGTTACCGAACCTTCTTACTGGGTCTGGGTCTGGCTCACGACATTCCCCTGGCAGGACATTTGGGGCAAGACAAGACCTTTGACAGGCTTGTCACCCACTTTTATTGGCACAGAATAAGGACAAACTCAGATACATTCTGTAGATCTTGTCCTACCTGCCAGGCCAGTGGTAAAACAGGAAAAAGGGTTAAGGCCCCCCTGATTCCACTTCCTGTCATTGGCACACCCTTTGAAAGGGTGGGCATCGACATTGTTGATCCATTGGACCCCAAAACTGCCCTAGGCAACAGGTTCATCCTGGTTTTGGTGGACCATGCCACCCGTTACCCAGAGGCAATCCCTCTGAGGACCGTAACTGCACTGGTGGTGACCAGAACTCTGATGGGGATATTTACCTGTGTGGGATCTCCAAAGGAGATAGTGTCTGACAGAGGCACTAACTTCATGTCTGCATACATGAAGTCTATGTGGGATGCGTGTGGTGTAACCTACAAGTTCACCACACCCTATCTCCCCCAATCTAATGGGCTTGTGGAGAGATTCAACAAGACCTTGAAAGGCATGATTGGTTGCCTCCCTGAGGTCCTGAGGCGTAAGTGGGACGTCCTCTTACCATGCCTTCTCTTTGCTTACAGAGAGGTACCCCAGAAGGGGGTAGGGTTCAGTCCCTTTGAGCTTCTCTATGGATTCCCTGTCAGGGGACACTTAAGCATTGTCAAGGAGGGGTTGGAGAAAGCTCCAAAGGCACCCCCTCAGGTTGTGGTCAGCTACATGTTGGCCCTCCACAACCAAATGAACCGCTTCTGGAAAGAGGCCAAAAGTAACCTTGAGGCCAGTCAAGAGGTAATGAAACGCTGGTATGACCAGAAGGCCCCCCTGGTAGAGTTTCAACCTAGAGACAAAGGGCCTGATTACAACTTTGGAGGAGGTGTTAATCCGTCCCAAATGTGACGGATATACCACCAGCCGTATTACGAGTTCCATAGGATATAATGGACTCGTAATACGGCTGGTGGTATATCCGTCACTTTACCGTCACTTTTGGGACGGATTAACACCTCCTCCAAAGTTGTAAGCAGGCCCAAAGTGTGGTTAATGGAGCCAGTAGAGCCTAGAGCTCTCCAGGACCGCTGGTCTGGCCCATTTGAAATAAAGGAGCAGAAAGGGAAGGCCACTTACCTAGTGGACCTCCAATCCCCTATTAACCCCCTAAGGGTGCTCCATGTGAACCGACTGAAGCCTCATTTTGAGAGGTCTGAAGTCAACATGCTTCTGGTCACAGATGAAGGAATGGAAGAGGACAGTGAACCTCTCCCCGACCTCCTTTCTGCCCAAGAAGGTGATGGGTCAGTGAGAGTTGTCATTCTCTCTGACTCCCTGACTCTAAACCAGAGAGGAGACTGCTATGAGCTGTTGGAGCAGTTCTCCCCCCTGTTCTCCCTTACTCCTGGACTGACCCACCTCTGTGTTCATGACATTGACACAGGTGACAGTCTCCCTGTGAAGAACAAAATTTACAGGTTATCGGATAAGGTGAAGGCCAGCATCAAGGAGGAGGTCTCCAAGATGTTAGCTTTAAGGGTTATTGAGAAATCCAGTAGTCCATGGGCCATCCTGTGGTGTTGGTCCCTAAGACTACTGCCCCAGGTGCGAAGCCAGAACTCAGGTTCTGCGTGGACTACTGGGTTCTCAACTCAGTCACACGGACTGATGCTCACCCCATCCCCCGAGCTGATGAGCTGGTTGACAGACTAGGTGCTGCCAAGTTGCTGAGTACGTTTGATCTTACTTCAGGGTACTGGCAGATCGCCCTGACTGAGGGGGCTAAAGAGAGATCTGCATTTTCCACACCTGATGGCCATTGCCAGTTCCGGGTGATGCCATTTGGGTTGAAAAATGCCCCGCTACCTTCCAACGGTTGGTTAACAGGGTCCTAGCTGGAAAGGATGCCTTCTGTGCAGCCTACCTGGACGACATAGCTGTCTACAGCTCCAGCTGGGAGGAACACCTGCTCCACCTCAAGGAGGTGCTTCAGGCCTTGCAACAGGCATGTCTGACCATCAAGGCTAGTAAGTGCCAGATTGGGCAGCGTTCCGTGGTGTACTTGGGACACCTAGTGGGTGGTGGCAAGGTGCAGCCACTCCAGGCCAAGATTGAAACTATCAAGGCCTGGCAACCACCTAGAACCCAGACTGAGTTGAGAGCCTTATTAGGCCTCACTGGATACTACCGCAGATTTGTCAAGGGCTATGGTAGCATTGTGTCACCCTTGACAGAACTCACTTCCAAGAAACAACCCAGGTTTGTGAATTGGACAGAGGCTTGTCAGAAAGCCTTTGACTCTCTGAAGGAAGCCATGTGCACGGCCCCCATGCTCAAGGCCCCTGACTACTCCAAGGAATTTATCGTGCAGACCGACGCTTCAGAGCATGGCATAGGGGCAGTCATAGCACAGCTAAATGAGGAGGGCCTAGACCAACCAGTAGTCTTTATTAGCAGAAGGCTATTACCACAGGAACAGAGGTGGAGTGCTATTGACAGAGAAGCTTTTGCTGTGGTCTGGGCACTCAAGAAGCTGAGGCCATACCTGTTTGGGACTCACTTCCGGGTTCAGACAGACCACAGGCCCCTCAGGTGGCTCATGCAGATGAGGGGTGAAAATCCTTAACTCTTGAGGTTGTCCATTTCCCTACAGGGGATGGACTTTATGGTGGAACATCGCCCAGGGGTTGACAACGCCAATGCTGATGGTCTCTCCAGATACTTCAGCTTTAGCGATGAGAGCTCCCAGGAGGTTGGGTAGCTCTCCCCACTTTCAGCTGGGGGGGACACATGTTAGACCTGACAGCCTTAGGGTGGTCACCCCTAACTTTTTGCCTGCCTCCCTCCACTTTTTGGACACTGTTTTTGCTGGCTTTTAGACCCTGCGCACTTTATCACTGCTAACCAGTGCTAAGGTGCATATGCTCTCTCCCTTTAAACATGGTAACCTTGGATCATACCTGATTGGACTATTTAATTTACTTATAAGTCCCTAGTAATGTGCACTATATGTGCCTAGGGCCTGTAGATTGAATGCTACTAGTGGGCCTGCAGCACTGGTTGTGCCACCCACTTAAGTAGCCCCTTTACCTTGTCTCAGGCCTGCCATTGCAAGGCCTGTGTGTGCAGTTTCACTGTCTCCTCGGCTTGGCATTTAAAAGTACTTGCCAAGCCTAAACCTCCCCTTTCTCCACATATAAGTCACCTCTAATGTGTGCCCTAGGTAACCCCTAGAGCAGGGTGCTGTGTGGGTGAAAGGCAGGACATGTACCTGTGTGGTTTACATGTCCTGGTAGTGTAAAACTCCTAAATTCATTTTTGCACTACTGTGAGGCCTGCTCCCTTCATAGGCTAACACTGGGGCTGCCCTCATACAGTATTGAAGTGGTAGCTGCTGATCTGAAAGGAGTAGGAAGGTCATATTTAGTATGGCCAGAATGGTAATACCAAATCCTGCTGACTGGTGAAGTTGGATTTAATATTACTATTCTAGAAATGCCACTTTTAGAAAGTGAGCATTTCTTTGCACTTAAATCTTTCTGTGCCTTATATTCCACGTCTGGCTGGGCTTAGTTGACAGCTCCTTGTGCATTCACTCAGACACACCCCAAACACAGGGCACTCAGCCTCACTTGCATACATCTTCATTTTGAATGGGTCTTCCTGGGCTGGGAGGGTGGAGGGCCTGCTCTCACACAAAGGACTGCCACACCCCCTACTGGGACCCTGGCAGACAGGATTGAACTGAAAGCGGACCTGGTGCACTTCTTAGCCACTCTTTGAAGTCTCCCCCACTTCAAAGGCACATTTGGGTATAAAACAGGGCCTCTGCCCTACCTCATCAGACACTTGCTGGAGAAGAAACCTGAACCAGAACCTGCATCCTGCCAAGAAGAACTGCCTGGCTGCCTAAAGGACTCACCTGTCTGCTTTTTACAAAGGACTGCTGGCTTGCTGTTGCCCTGCTGCCTTGCTGAACTCTTGCCTTGCTGCTGAAGTGCTCTCCAAGGGCTTGGATAGAGCTTGCCTCCTGTTCCCTGAAGTCTCAGGACCAAAAAGACTTCCCTTTTTCATTTGGACGCCTTGTGCGCGAAAAATTTTACGCAAAGCTTGCTCCTCAGTGAAAAATTCACCGCAAGCCGATCCGGAAAGACGCCGCTCGACGTGACGCCTGCGGTACGACCAGAACTGCAACGCACGGCCTCGCCTGGACAACGCCGCCCGACTCCAGAAAGGAAATCGACGCGACTCCTGCTGTGAGGGAGAAGATTCCACGCACAGCCCACCGGAACGACGCGCAGCCGGAAAACAAGCCTAAGAGTCCACGCACAGACCCCGGGACATCTGGTAATCCCGCGAACCACAGGAGACTGTCCGCATGCCAGAAAATGACGCACGACTTCCCCGCTTGAAAAATAACGACGCAAGTCCGTGTGTGCAGGGGAGAAATCGACTCACACACCCTTTTTCCACGTATCTCTTCTTCTGCGGCCCTTTGCAGAGATTTTCCACTTTAAACCAGGTACTTTGTGCTTGAAAGAGACTTTGTTTGCTTTTTAAAGACTTAAGACACTTTATATCACTTTTCAGTGATATCTCTGCAATTTCATATTGCATCTTTATTCGCTTTGACCTGCAATTATCCAGATAAATATTATATATTTTTCTAAACAATGTGTGGTGTATTTTTTTGGTGCTATATGGTGTTATTGTATGACTTATTGCACAAATGCTTTACACATTCCCTTCTAAGTTAAGCCTGACTGCTCGCGCCAAGCTACCAGAGGGTGGGCACAGGAAAATTTTGGATTGTGTGTGACTTACCCTGACTAGAGTGAGGGATCTTGCTTGGACAGGAGGTAACCTGACTGCCAACCAAAAACCTCATTTCTAACAGGGGGAAAGAAACATTATCACAGTTTCAAGGTAAGTACAAGACTTACAGTTCCAGTCTTTGGGGGTTCGGATGTCAACAGGTTGGGGTTCAAGTTAACCCCAAACACCCACCATCCGCAATACGGGGCCGGCTGGGTGCAGAGGTCAAAGTCGAGGTAGATTTAACATGGGCTTCTATGGAGACTGGGGGAGCTCGGAATCAGGCCAGCTTGCAGGTAAGTACCCATGTCTTCGGAGGGCAGACCTGAGGGGTTAAGAGGAACACTGAGGGGCCACAGGTCAGCATCAAATGCACAACTTTAGTGGCACAGGGGCGGCCAGATGCAGGGTGCAAACACAGTGTCGTGCTCCCAATGCTTTCCAAAAGGGGTCCCTGGGGGTCACAAAGGTGTTGCAGGCTGTGTCCAGGGGGTCAGTGCTGGAAAACCAAAGGCTGGACAAGGAGGAGGGCCACCTGATGGATGTTGCTGCACTGAAGGTCGGATTCCCCACGGCCAGAGGGCTGCGGATGCATGGGTACTTTTTGGTGTCTGGAATTTTCATCTGGTTCTCTCATGGTCAGGGGAGTCCTCCAGATTTAGGCTGCAGGCATGGTTGATCGTTGTGTTGGACAGGTGGGGTCAACCCAGGGTGGACACTAGGTCAGAATTGCTTCGGGACCAGCTCTAGTCGGTTGGGCCACCTGGACAGGGACTGTGGGTGTCAGGTGCAGAGTGGGCAGGACTCGCAGATCCGGGGTGGTTCTGTGCCGGTGTTTCTTTCTGGACAGGGCTACTGTCCATGGGAGATCTTCATCTTGTGAGGTGCAGGCAGTCCTCTCGAGGCTTTTAAGAGGTCGCTGGTCCTGATGGATGCGTTGCCTTTTTGTAGCAGGGCTTCAGAAGCTGGAGACAAGCCTCTAGGGCTGGGGCCAAGTCAGTTGGTGTCTTCAGTCTTCTCTCTGCTGAGGCTCACCTTAGCAGTCCTTTTTCTTTCTCCTTGTCTTCTTCTTGAGGTCGCCAGGAATCTGACGAGATAAGATCCTGGATTTAGGGGTGTTACAGAGGTCAGAGGGCAGTAGTCAGTGGCTACTGTCCCTGTGGGTGACTACACCCTTCCGGTGTCCACTTCCTTTGGTGAGAGGGACACAGACCTAGCCCTATTGGCCCTTGTCCTCCAAACCAAGATGGAAGATTTTGCAAGGGGGGTCACTTCAGCTCTGGACACCTTAGGGGTGGTCCCAGCTGAAGGGGTCACTCCACCTAGTTGTCCCTAATTTTCCCAGCAGACTTGCCACAGGGGGGTCATATCCACTAGCTGGAGTGCCCTGAGCCTTTCAGGCTCACTGCCAGGTGTTACAGTTCCTGCAGGGTGGAGGTGTAAATCACCTCCACCCAGTGCAGCTTTGTTTCTGGCCATAGAGAGCACAAAGGCTATCACCCCGTCTGGAAGTGACAGGATAGCACAGACCGGTCAGTCCTGCACTGAAGTTTGGATAAAATACAGGGGATCTCTAAGATGCCCTATGTGTGCTTTTTTAATAAATCCAACACTGGCATCAGTGTGGGTTTATTGTGCTGAGAAGTTTCATATCAAACTTCTCAGATTTCAGTGGAGCCATCATGGAGCTTAGGAGTTGCTAATGACAAACTCCCAATCCATGTACTTTATATGGCCACACTGCACTTACAATGTCTAAGAATGGACTTAGACACTTTAGGGGCATATTTATCATGCAGCTATGCCCTCACCTGTGGTATGGTGCACCATGCTGTTAGGCCTGCTAGAGGGGTGACTTACCTATGCCACAGGCAGTGGTTTGTGTGCATGGCACCCTGATGGGGGTGGCCATGTTGGCTTTGTCTTTTCTCCTCACCAGAACACACAAGCTGCAATGGCAGTGTGCATGGGCTTGGTGAGGGGTCCCCCAAGGTGGCAAAATAGATGCTGCAGCCCTTACCTTCCCTGACCACAGGGCCCTTGGTACTATGGGTACCTTTTACAAAGGACTTAACTGTGTGCCAGGGGTGTGCCAATTGTGGAAACAATGGTACAGTTTTTGGGAAAGAACACTGGTGCTGGGGCCTGGTTGGCAGGATCCAGCACATTCTCAAACAAGTCAGCATCAATATCAGGTAAAAATGGGGGGTAACCATGCCAAAAGGGGCGCTTTCCTACAGTCTTGATTAAGTTATTGGCTCAAACTATGGTCACTGCTAAGGCTTTCAAATTTCGACTCTATGATATACCTTAATTAGGTAGTAGCTGACCCTCCTTCAGAACCATTCTTGGTATTTTGACTATTAGCACCTTGTTATAGGCTGACAATGAAGACATTAACTGGTTGTTTGGAGGAGTCTGCCAGTAAGCAACCTGCAGGTACCCTTAAGCCTATGGCTTTCAATAAGGAAGTTGGATTTTAATTGGTCTCTTTACCCCTTTGTGCGATTTGCTGTCTAATTAAGGCTGTGTTTTTCATTAGCTCTCGAGAAGAACTCCTTAGTCCATTCAGCTTCATTGATATAACTGTAGAATGCAGCTTTAGTTTTCCTTAGCTTCCTAGTTAAACCTACCCCTTCTCTTTTGGAGATGGAGATCCTTCTTCACCAGACTGCATCAACATCCACCAAATGGGTTTAATCCATCTAGGTCCTGAGGGCAACTACTTCCTTTCCAGCTAACGGGCAGTGAGGTCACTACTCCCTTCGCGATCCGCGACCCTATGACTCAAGCACTTCCTTGCCCGTTTCCCTCTGTGTTTATTGATTACTGAAGATTCCCACATCTAATCAAAGCATCTGACTCCTGCACTGAAGCGCCACCTCCTTGTCGGTTGCGTCAAGCCCGAAAAGTACAAGTTGTCCTAAAGTGGTCTAGCACTGGGAGCCGCAGCCTACAGAAGAAGCCAGTGAGGCCACACTGCTGTTATAGAGCTTCGATGCTCCTGTAACGCAGAGCTCTGTGCTCGATCCTGGAGGCTTGGCCAACTTCCAAAGCACGATGGGTGCATGGCAAGCCTTCGCCCTCCTGTTTAAAATTTTGTGAAAAATAACTTCCTCTTAGTTATTTCTCTCCCTGCTTTCTCAAAAAGTCTTTGACTTCGCATGCTAGTTTTTACTGTAGGAAAACACAGTTTGCATAGTTTTAAGACCACTCTTTTAATATTCACCTGCCACTGCATCTTGAAATGCTTGGATTTTTACATTTCTATTCATTGCGAGAAATTTAAAAGTACCACTGAACATCAGTTTGTCCTGCATTTCCTGAAGGAAATCCCCTTTAGCCCAACTACAGTTGTTTAGCTGTTCACAATAATTGTATATATTAATTGTGAGACAATGTCAGCTGAATGAAGAGGTGGGAATCCTTACATAGTACCTCTTCATTTAAACACTAACATTTATGTAAAGTACTATGGTTTAACTAAAAGGAGTAGCCAGAAAATTAAACTACCCCCCACTTGGACCATACATCAAAGCAAGCAAACCTAACTTTACTTAGAAAGCGCCCTACACCCTCCCCCATTATTCATCCTTCCATCCACCCAATCATCCGACCATGCAACCTTCTATCTATTCATCCATCCCTCTGTACTTCCCTTCACCTTCCCATATATCCACTGTTCATTCTTACATACATTCACAGGTTCACCCGTCGAGCCTTACCCTCTTCCATCCATCCTTTCACCCTTCCATCTATCCATTCATTCACCTTTCACCCTACCTTCCACGTTTTCCAAATGTCCTTTCACTTGTTGCTTCCCTTCATTCTCCTTCGTTCTCACATTCTTCCTTTCACTCATCTACCCATTATTTTCTCTCATCCTTACTTATTCTGTCTCACCTCCATCTGTCTTTTTCCTTATTTGCATTATTTCTCTTTCCTTCACTGTACATACCAGGCCTTCAGCCCTCTTTCACTGCATTTTATTAGCAGCTTCCCCTTCTCTGAAAACCAGCTGACAGTAGAGGCCTATAAACAACTAGTAAGGGTTAAGTGGGACAGAGTTGAGCAGACCGTTGGGCCCTCGGTGGCCCCGGCTTCAGCTGCTGGAGTGGGGGGTTCCCTGCGACATTAGTTTAACTTCACAAAGAAAAGTCACAAATTGATGGATTTGTGGCACATGCTCTCACACTGTTAAGGCGTACTGTTCTCTCACACACTCCCAGGTATTAACGAGTGGAATTTACTGCTAATGAAACGTGCCCACTTCAAAGAATTCGATTCACATACATTGCTGCTTTAAATATATTTGTCCTATCCCTATGTGGGTCCAGCCTCTGAATTATAAAGATTCTGTCTCCTGCCTTTAAGTAGAAATCTTGTGAATTAGAAAAAAATTGCTTTATGGTTAGCGTTTTATTTTCATGGAAAATATTGTTCCATTAGGTCTTTCCTTTCCAACACACCCCTGTGAAGATGACGCCCTTTCCCACACTTTCAGCAGATAAGTGGTGTACATGCACTACACGTTTGTGGATACCCATGTAAGGGAGTGACTCGTCTGCTTTGCAATGTCCTCACCACTCCTCTGATAACGCCTTAGGGGCGCCCTAGTCTATTCACTCATAAACAACGTAGGCATCCGGTGCAGATACAAAGTATTCATAGTTTCTGCACACCTGTATGGCACCTTTTGCGTAAATTAGATGTTTCCGCCTTCTTAGACGGCGCGCGCTATGATCTCCCGTGTATGCTCAAGTAACATGCAAAAATACTCGGCGAATTGGGTCAGAGGAGATTAGACTTTACAATCTGACTCCGAGCAGTAAATAGATACGGTAGCCTGCTCGCTGGGAAAGTCTTTAATTTTAAGTGCTTTTCCTATACATCAATGGACAGTGTGGAAAGAGAGTCACCCAGTAAAGGCCTCAGGGGGCCCCCGGGCCAAGCGCGCCTATAAACAAGGAAGCCACCTGATGCGCGTGGGGTCAGATAAGAGCGCAGTCGCTCTCCAGGCAGGTGCTTCCTGCACGCAGCATTGAGCCGCTTCCAAGTTCCATCGCCCAGTAAAAACAACACAAACAAATGCTCTGATTTAGAGTCTGGTGTGTGTGAACTTTAGGAAGCTGTTGATTGAGAGCAGTCCGTCCCCAGCCGTGTTCTGGGCTCGCCGGGTCGTTGCTGCGCTAGTCGCTTCTGTGCCCTTTGCTTTGTCGGGCTTCCAAGGTTTACAGTCTTAGGGCACATCTAGCCACTGGGGGAATAGCTGACCCGAGCGTCCATGAATGATGCTGTTGATACGTGTCTGCTATTTTAAAATTATGAAAGCATGCGCAGGATGCAGGAGGGGGAAAGAGAACAGGAAGACATTAAGCCTTCTGAATGTATAAAAAGTTTGAAAGGTATGCTGATATTTGTAGAGACATTTTCATTGAGTGAAAAGAAACTAAAATCAAGCATTTGCAATGCACTAGATATTGCTAATTCCAATAGAATACCACTTTCACCACCCGACAATCAGAGTTGCTGGCTGGCTAACACAATTCCCCCCAAAAATAAACAAGGCAGCCACGGAGAAGTAACTAAAGAGAGAAATAAACTAGAAGGGTCACCCAAACATATCAAGAGTGTTCAAACAGTCATAGTGTAATATGGATGCTAAATTGGCCTAAATCATGGTCACAATTGCAATAAGGAGAGATTTATAATGCATACACATTTATCATGTAAACCCACTATAAAACCTTTATCAGAAATCAACTTCTGGAATTTGACTCTAATGCTCAGAATAGCCTGTAGAGGACACCACAATGAAAATAGCATTTGTAAGAAAAATGGTCATGTAACCATATAGTTAGCCCCTAAAGGGCATGAACACATGAAAAGAAAATGTCATGAAGTAACGCACTGTAACCATATATTTAGCCCCTAGAGAGCATAGCGCATTGCACAAATTTTTAGTACCAGCAGGCTTACTGCAATGAAATTACAAACAAGGCCTTTAAAACACAAAGGCCCATATTTATACTTTTTTAGCCCCGCATTTGTGCCGCTTTTTGACGCAAAAGCAGAGCAAACTTAAAAAATATAATTGTATTTTATAAGTTTGCGCCGTTTTTGTGTCAAAAAATGACGCACATGTGGTTCTAAATAAAGTATAAATATGGGCCAAAGTACTCCCAGCTGTAAAACAAAAGTTTAAACCATGAGCGCACTTAAAAAGACACTGAATGGTAAGAGGGGTAATTATTTTGGGGTTCCTGCTATCCTAGTGTGTGGCCCTGGAGATGATGTAAACAGAAAGCTCATGCTGTGGTGAATGTTTTGAAGATGGTCTCACTGTCCTAGGACCAACACAGACTGAGCTATGAGCAAAAATGTTTTGTAAAAGTAACGCCCTGCAAAGCATTATGGTGTGAGTTTCCTTTGCCAGGAATATTGAATTCTGTTGTTATGTTGACTGTAATGCTTAGAACAGCCCCTAGAAGATACCACTAATAAAATAGCATTCATAAGGAGCATGGTAATGTAACCATATAGTGAAGCATTTACCAATTACATAAAGGGAGTTTTTGAAAGGGAAGCACAGGAACGAGTGAAAGTGATGGGTATGAGATGGGCGTGGTTAAAAGCTCATAGAATACTTACAACAGGCCGAAAAACACTTGTGCACTCGACCTAAAAAAGGGCAGCAAAGGAAAATAATGTGATATGAAACCTAACTATCTCTCCTCTCTCTTTTTTTTACTTCCCTCCCTTCTCTCTTTCCCTATCTCTTCCTCCTTTTTCTAGCTCTGTCCCTCTTGAATAACCTCCCTTTGTCCCTTCTCTCTATCTCATCTTCCCTTCTCTTTCTCTCTCCATGCTTTCTCTCCCTTATTACCTCAGTCGCACTTTCTTCCTTTCTCTGTCCCTCTCAACTGGTCCTCCAGTCTCGCCCCCGCTCTTTCACTTGTCTCTTATAAATTATGGCCATGCCTTTTTCAGTGCATGCCAATTGCCTTATTTACTTTATTTCCCTTATGTATTCAGACAATTAATGCCTTTCATTGATGCTTTGTACTCTGCACAAGCGTCGCCTGAGGAAATTCATGTATTTCCTATTGGTGGGACGAGTTGCCCAAACTAAATTGCCTAGAGACCAGAAAACATTTGGATGTTCTCAGCTGTGGGTAGTTCTAGTGGATTTGAAAGTGGGCCTTAAAATATTGCTCAGGTAATATTCTCCAGAGTTAGAGCAGATTGGTGGAATCTTCTTTAAAAGGAAGTTGCTTGTAGTGATAAAGTCAATTCTGTTGCCTATCCCATATTTCTACTTTCAGTGTCAGCTTCTTGCTCTCATTGGACTACCATCTAAGGCCTCAACTTCAGTGGAATCATTTCCTAGAAGCACGTTCTGTCTCCTGTCCTTAGCAGCCCTTCCTGTTGGAGTTTCTTTACTTCGGGTTGCGCTGTAGCTCCTGTTGGTCATATATTTTTCGTAATTTGATCGGCAACTGGTCAAAAATTTGAGTAGGTTTACCACGGTTGCCAGAATAGTCTATAATAAATATCATCTGACATAAATACTGTGCGTAAATATTGTTTTCATAAATATCCTCCTATTGAAGACAGATTTTATAATATTAAGTGTATTAAAAAAGGGTTGACATTTTTCACCAACCCAGACCAGGCAGAAAGTGACAGTGGGAGGAACACTTTGTTTGTATTCAGGTTATGGGCTCGGGGTCAGGACAGCCTTTGGCATTTGCTTTTTCCTTGTGCTGCTGCTGGGATGGCATAGGAACAGGCTGTGCTGCTGCCCACAGCCCATGGCCTTGCAGTTAGAAAAAGGGTCTGCTGTCTCTGGATAACTCCATGTCAAGGCACCCTTATAATTGTGGGTGGTGAAAATTCACCCTGGTTATTGCGGCTTGTAACAAGAGCCTAAATATCTAATTTATAATGATTTGCAGAAGGGTAAAGAGGCTAGGAACACACTGTCTGTGATGACATGGAGTCTTCTAGTAAACCCAGTGTTAGAAATGGGGTCTGTAGTTGGCAGAGGTATTCACCTTTCCCAAATAGGGACCAAAATCCTAGTCAGGGTAAATCACACATAATCCAAATGATCCTGTCCCGACCCTCTGGTAGCTTCGCACTGAGCAGTCACGCTTAACTTGGAAGGCAATATCTAAAGTATGTGAGCAATACATTATACAGTAACACAGTGAAAACACCACAAAAATATACAAAACAGGTTAAGAAAAATATAGAATATTTATCTGGTTAAATTAAGGTCAAAACAATAAAGATTCAATAAGCACAAGATGAGATATCACTTTTGCAAGATTAAAAAGTCTTAATTCTTAGAAATCCACAGTTGTCTCTTGTTTGCACAAAGTACCTGTATACCTCTGCCAACTACAGACCCCATTTCTAACATTGGTGATCAGCGGTGAGGTTAGGACTTGTGTCTGTGCAGTAACACAATAGCTACGTGTACACTACCTACACAGAGTTAAAGGTCAATTTGATTTGTTCTCTTTTTTGCTACAATTATTTCTGCTTGACATTTTAATCAAATCTTAAACAACATGTCTATGGTTGGGTCTCAAGGCAGAACTGGAGAGTTTGACCAAGTTAAACTGGAGGCATACACTGTCAGCCATCTGCAAAGCTGTCCAGATGAGTCCTTTGGACAGCCAGGCAGTTCCTCTTGACAGTTTGCAGGTTCAGGTACAGATGTGTCTGATTTGGTGGGGTTAGAGACCCAGTTGGCATACCCAAAAATGCCTTTGAAGTGGGGGAGACTTCAAAGAGTGGTTTTGAAGTGCACAAGTTTCCCTTTCAGTACACGTCTGTCTGTAAGGGTCCCAGTAGGGGGTTTGGCAGCCCATTGTGTGAAGGCAGGCCACTAGCCTTTGAAATCTGTCAGGCCCTCTACCCTTCCACGCCGGGAAGACCCATTCAGTATGCAGATGAGTGCAGGTGTGACTGAGTATCCTGTGTTTGTGGTTGTCTTGGTGAAGTGCACAAGGAAGCTGTCAACTAGCCCAGCCCAGACATTGATTGGAGACAGGCTATAAGGCACAGATCGATTTTATGTGCAGAGAAAGCTCACTTTCTAAAAGTGTCATTCCTAAAATACTAATATAAAATCCAACCTCACCAATAAGCAGGATTTTCTATTACCATTCTGTCCATATTAAATATGACCTTGTTACCCCTTTCTGATCAGAATCTACCACTCAAACAGTATATGAGGGTAGCCCTGATGCAATCCTATGAAAGGAGCAGGCCTCGCAGTAGTGAAAAACAAATTTAGGAGTTTTCCACTACCAGGACATATAAAACACACATTTACATGTCCTGCCTTTTACCTACATAGTACCCTACCCTAAGAGTTATCTAGGACCTACTGTAGGGAGTGACTTATATGTAGACAAAGAGGAGTTTAAGACTTGGCAAGTACTTTTAAATGCTAGGTCGAAGAGGCAGTGAAACTGCAGACACAGGCCTTGCAATGGCAGACCTTAGATATGATTAAGGGGGTACTTAAGTGAGCGGCACAACCAGTGCTGCAGGCCCACTAGTAGCATTCAATTTACAGGCCCTGGGCACATGTAGTGCACTTTATTAGGGACTTACAAGTAAATCAAATATGCCAATTGGGGATGAACCAATGTTACTATGTTTAAGGGAGAGAGCATATGCATTTTAGCACCGGTTAGTAGTGGTAAAATGCGCAGAGTCCTAAAACCAGCAACAACAGTGTCAGAAAAGTGAAGGAAGACAGGCAAAAGTCAGGGGATGACCACCCTAATGCTGTCAGGTCTAACACTCAGGAAACATGTTTTCCAAAGCTCTGGCATATCTTGTGGTTTGTTCCTTCTTCCAATGCCTTGGGACTGCTGGGGTATTGCCTTGTAGAATAAAGACTAGAGTGAAGAAGAGGGATGAGTAGGGAATATCCTGAGTACGAATCCATTACTCTAAGTTCTGCTGTTCCTCGTTTCAGTGCTTACTAGGTCCATATGTAATTTTCATGACAAAAGAAAAATCTCCTGAAGATCCCAATTTTAAGAAAACCAGTACTTGACACAATTTTCAGTTTTCCTTATGCTTATGTCGTCCTCATAGCATCCCCACATGTGAGAATTAAATGTGATATGTGAGAAAAAACAACAGAGGTTTGCCCAGTAGCTGCCTTTCTTCCCTCTCTGCCGTTTTGTGGGCTTCAAGCCATTTGTTGGGAGAGTGCTTTGATTATCTAACAGAATGGGTGGTGTAAAATATCACTTTTTATTGGGATCCAATGGGAAAGATGCTTTGAGAAACAAAATGATTCTTTTTAATGGGCACGAACATATTTAAAACATCTGCTTAATGTCTTTCATAAGGTCAAAGCACATCATCAGAACAAATTGTTATTTCAAAATTATAAACCAAGGGCTCCTGTTATCCAAACTAATGGCAAACCCGTTAATAGGTTTTTTCAGTAAGTTTTAAGAATCACCATTACTCCAAAATATTGGGGTTTAGACTTCCTAAGGGTTGTACATGTGTTTGTGCAGTGCTACGTAGTTTTGCACTATGTCCATTGTCCTTTCTAATGGTAAGCAATGTACCTGGTGCTTTACGTTGCTTTGCTACACTTTGCGCAACGAGAACCACTGCTGCAAAACCTTAGTAAATACCTGTCTTGGTGTAATAACTGTACATAGAGCACATTGCTTTGGCATTCCCTATTTGAACTTTAATATTTAATTTCAGCATTTCACTTCACCCTCCGCTACTTACGGCTTAAAGAATATTCCTTTATTTCACTGTCTGATTTATTTTTCAATTGGTATGTAAAGAGCAAATTTGTCTTTGTACCATAGTAGGAGTCTGTTCACTTTGTTTTGCATGTGAGGCATAAGGCGAAAGATGCAAAAGTCTACAGGAGCCTACAGTTGGTCGCTGTATCCACTGTGCATCAACGCGGACGAGTGACTGCACATGAACAGGGAGACTGTCTGCACTGTTGTTAGAAATGGGGTCTCTAGTTGGCTGTGGTTTGCACCCTGCCCAAGTAGGGACCCTCACTCTAGGCAGGGTATGGGAGAGACACAGCTAAGATATCCTCCGCTCACCCTCTTAGTAGCTTGGCACGAGCAATCAGGCTTATCTCAGAGGTAATGAATGTGTAAAGTATTTGTACACACACACACACAGTAACACAGTGAAAATGCCACAAAAGCACTACACACCAGTTTAGGAAAATAGCCAATATTTATATGAGTAAAACAAGACCAAAATGACAAAAATACAACAAACACAAGCAAGGATCACTTTTAAAAGATTACATCCAATTGTAGTTCCTTAAAAGCACTGAAGCTTTTAACTAAGGCAAAGTACCTGAGATGCATCAAAAACAAAGACGATGCAGGCCGAAGGGGATGTGATGTGTTAAAAGAGCAAGAGATTAATTGGATCCTTACTGTTGGAGGGGAGGTGATGCATTGGTTCCTTACTGCTAGGCAGGGGAGGTGATGCGTCTATTCCTTACTGCCACAGGGGAGGTGATGCGTCATTTACAGCATGAAGCATTGGTTCCTTACTCCGGTGCGGTGTCAATGAAGAAAATGGCACCCAGAGACGATGCGTTGGTGATGTGTTAGAAGTCAAGCCGCGATGCATCAGTCTCACAGTGAACAAGCAGGCGCTGCATCCGAGTCCGAAAGGTGCATCACGGACTTCAGTGATGTGGTGCTTGAAACGCACGCAGCGGTGGTTCTTCTGATGTGCTGCGACGGAAAGCTGGGGCCTGCATGGAATACCGTGGTCGTTGTGTCAAGCAGGAACCACTCTATGCTGCAGGCTGTGGTGATGTGTCGAATTTTTGCAGCAATGCATCGGTTCAGAATGACGCAGTGAGTTGATGCATGGATTTTCTTGTTGCAGCACCAAAAACCTCCCTCAAGGGCCCATACTGGATTTGTTACCACGTGGTCGTACCGGGCCCTCATCAGAGGAGGTCAAGTGCTGGCAGATGAGGTCTTTGATGTCCCTGAGATTTCTTAACAGGAGGCAAGCTCAACTCAAGCCCTTGGAGAACCTCGGAAAGCAGGATGTAGAAAGCAAAGTCCAGTCCTTTCAATCCCAGGACAGAAGCAGCAAGCAGCAGGCCAGCACAACAAAGCAACAGGCAGAGTGGCAGTCCCTCCTACAACATCCAGCTCTTCTTCCCAGCAGAATGTCCTGAGTCCAGAAGTGTTCTGTCTTTTTGGGGTCAGAGGTCCAGTACTTATACCCATTTCTGCCTTTGAAGTATGCAAACTTCAAAGAAAAATCTTTGTAGTGCACAAGGCACTGCATTTCCTGCCCCCAGACATACTCCAGGGGTTTGGAGACTGCTTTGTGTAAGGACAGGGAGGGCCCTATTTAGATGCAAATATCATCTCTGCCCACCACTCTAGCTCAGGAAGACCCATCAGGATATGTAGGACACACCTCAGCACCCTTTGTGTGACTGTCTAGAGTGAATTAATAAACAGCCCAGCTGTCATCCTGACCAGACCTGTATTCCGAAGACAGTCAGAGGTACAGGATGGTTAAGCAAGAAAATGCCAACTTTCTAAAAGTGCCATTTTCAAACTTACAATTTAAAAACCAACTTCACCATAACATGTGTTTTTTAATTGTGAATTCAGAGACCCCAAACTCCATATGTCTACATACACTTGAAAGATATTTCAAGGCAATCCCCATGTTACTCTAATGGAAGAGATAGACTTTGCAATGGTGAAAAACAAATGTAGTAGTTATTTCACTAAAGGGACATATAAAACACACCAGCACATGTCCTACTTTTTAAATACACTGCTCCCTGCCCATGGGGCTGCCTTGGGCCTACTTTAGGGGTGACCTACATGTAGTGAAAGGGAAGGTTTGGGCGTGGCAAGTGGGTGCACTTGCCAGGTTGAAATGACAGTTTAAAACTGCCCACACAGACACTGCAGTGGCAGGTCTGATGCATGTAGGTGACACAAGAGTGCTGCAGGCCCACTAGTAGCATTTGATTTACAGGCCCTGGGCACACCTAGTGCACTATACTATGTGCTTACTAGTAAATCAAATATGCCAGTCATGGATAAACCTATTATCAATACAATTTAGACAAACAGCACTTGCACTTTAGCACTAGTCATCAGTGGTAAAGTGCCTATAGTCATAAAGCCAGCAGAAACAAAATGCAGCACGTCGTCAAAAACAGGAAGTCAGAGGCAAAACCTTTGGGGATAACCCCATAATGGATGCAGATGCCTAGGACCTCAGTAAACAATGTGGCTAAGGGTGATTGGCTGGGAAACCTGAAGGCGGGGAAGATCAAGAGAGACCTTGCCTAAGAGGTTGGAATTTCAGGTTTCGAGGAAAGCTGGAAGCACCTTAAGATGGTTGGAAGTCAGAAAGGTAGCTGGAGTCTCTTCCCATGGCTGTAGTTGTGCCCAGAGAAGGTTCGAAGGTTGGCCCTTCCTTTATTCTCTGAAAGAACTCCTTTGTCTTGTTCCTAAGCAAGTGCCTGCCAAATTGGATGGCTGGTCATGAGGCAAACAAAAAGTGCAATGTTTCCTTGTCTCATTGTCCACCATACCATGGTTGTTCTGATGTTATGGTATACTGATATCATACTTCTAGTTTCATTTTTTAACATTCAAGGTGGGAATTCCTTCATACAACTTTAAAAGAAAAAAAACATATGGATAGGCAGAGTCAAATGTGTTTACCTTGGCATGAGATCTGTGGTCTACAAATTAGCCCATTATAGGGTGTTATAATTACTCTGCTGAACATGGCAATAACAGATGAGGGAGTGCCCCCAGCCCAATGGAGGCAGGTTAAATCCTTGGGAGAGGGATTGAGGGAAGGGGTGCAAGAGCACATATGAAAAACTAGCAAGGGACAGGTGTACATGAAAAAGGGATAGAGAATCAAGGACTAAGTGGAAGGGTGGATCAATGCACAGGAGCTAGTTCGGCATTTAAGGTCCTGAGGGAGTGCACTGGGTGTACAGAATGTTATCTTTGAAGTTAGAGCTGTACCAGAGAAGGGTAGAGATGAGCCCATGACTATTGTATGAATGCATACAGCTCATTCAGTGGAACAGAGGAAGGCTCTAACCATCTGCTTTCAGAGTGGTTTATAAGGGCGGTAGTCGATGGAAATCCACCAAATGTGATCACTGTAGTGCTAGTCCCCAGGAAAGATGTGGTAGGCTTTGCTAGCACTGTAGGCTACCTCAAACAAAATAAAATAATTGGATCAAAATCTTTATCTCTCATATTTTGCACTTTTTCTTAAATACCCATGAGGTTGTTTCTTTCTCTCAATTATTTAATCCTGTGCGACTCTGAATTTAACTTACCTGTGTGTTATGAACATGCCCTCACATATGCCAGTGCTGAGGGAATATCTTCTGGCTGTGTGATGGGAAGATTAAATTTGTAGAATTTTCTTCTGCCCTGTTCAGTAGTTATACAGTACTCATCCTACCCCTCAAACCAAAGATAGGAGTACTCTTTCAGTGCCCTGCTAAGTCCTGGTAAAAAAACATGACTAAAATCACTTGACACTAGGAAGACATGTAGATCTTAAGAGATTGCTAATGGTCTTTAAGGTAACAGCAGAGAATGAAATCCTATTGCCAACACGAAAGGGTCCAAAGTTTCTACTATTTACATTGTTCAGGAAACACTCTTAAGTATGATGAAAGTGTCTGCAAGACGAAAGGATGAGCAACGCTACATTGAAATTGATTTCTCCAGTGAGGGAAAGAGGTTTCTCTTTAGTTATTCATAAATGAGTGACGATCAAGACAGTTTATCTGTCACATATAAAAAGACACATATTGCATGCTTGGTTGTTGCATCAATGTGAAAGGGAAATGGCTCTACATTCTATCCTGGTAACAGGAGCTGGGGCCTACCAGCAGGAAGTGAACACATGCTTTTTTGAGGCTCCCTCTCTGGCTCCCTCTCTGGCCTTAATCCTGCAGCTTCATTACCATCAAAAAGCCTCAACACTGTCAAAGTGCATGGGTTCTGCGGAGAGAGATGCAGCTGTCACTGTGTGCCCAGGGCAGAATGGTGGAACCCTCAAAAGAGCCAGCTCCAGGCTTTCATAGAAACAGTTATGGTGGTGGACATCCTGAGAGCGTGGAGCCATGCCAATGCTGAATAGTGTGGAATAATTTCAGTAGTGTTAGTGAGGCACTGTTCCTGCAGAGATGGATTTGGTCTGACTGAATTGAGACAGGTGATTGTGGCCTTACCACCTGAGAGGCTGGCTAAGGTCTGGCAGAGTTGAAGCCAATGAATGTGGCTTTTAGAGTGGTGCCTTCAGTCTCCATTAGGAGGCACCCGTGAGGCTGGTGGCGGTTGCCCTTCCACTCCTCCACTCCTCCACTGACATTTATGTCACCATGCAGAAACACTTCAATGAGTTAAGACCAAGGTGGTTGTGCAGCCTTCCTTCAAGGTCATAGCACCATACAACCAGTTGGACCATCGGCCATTGTGATGTACGTTATATATACACAGCACTTACTGTGGCGATTCTTGGAACCTTAGTCCAAGGCCCTTGATATACCTCTGTAAAAAAATTGTTGTCCAGAGATTTTCATGTTTGATTTGTGTTTTTGTATCATTAGAGAAGTAATTAGCTTGGGTAGACTTTACTAATCCAGTCCCTTTTTTTCCAGAAGCATTTTAAAAATGGTGGGTGTGTTGCAGTGATGATGTAATATTTCAGGAACCATGAAACATATATACTTTATTTTTGTCTCAAAACATAGGTTTGTAGTCTTATAGAGACAAAAAATAACTCCTCAGAGCAACCCTTCTACCATTCCAAAATGGCGGCTCCATAATGATGCAGTTTAGGCATTATATTGATAATTTATTTTAATATTGTTTTTGTTTCAGGTTTTCCATTGATACAAACCCTTAAACATAAATGAAGCAGGTAGTAGCAGAGGATCTACATCTCCTGATAGAGTGTTGCTAACTTCAAAATCTGAGGACTCCTTCAACAAAGAAAAATGTTTTATATGCCAAAATAATTCAAAAGAAAATCTAACATCAATTGCACCTGGACAGAAGAGAGTTCAAGATGCTGCAGAAATACAGCAAGACGAAGTTCACAAAAGATTGAAGCTGATGGGTGAAGAGGATAAAGTATTTTATCATTGTCACAGCAAGTGCCACAAGTCATATACAATGGAAAAAAGCCTGTAATTGTTTTTTAAATAGCAGAAACCAGTGAATCAAAAAAAGAATCTGAGGCTTCTGAGAAAGCGACGACAATCAAACCCAATGCCCATCCACTTAGAAAATCAATAGCTACCCCTCGTCCACCTCCAATAACTGATCAGAAAGAAGAGGATCTTCAATCTGTTATCCTTGATTTAGCTAGAACCAGGGCCAAAGGGATTAACAAAAGAACAAAGTACAGAGTATGTGAGTCTCACAGGGCAAACATGTTTTTATCAGCAGCTAGTTTTTTCCAAGATTAAGTTTTCAGTCGAGTGAGGTGAATGTATTTGCAGTAGATTTGTATGCCCTGCTGACTCCATGCTTGAATATACTAGAAAATACGAACGTACAATGAGCTTCCAGCAGCAGCATAACCGCTAGACTTCAGTTAAGTTTGCACTCTTTAAAAATTCAAATGCAGTTTTAAGGTCACTCTTGGGTGCTGGCAAAAGGGTCACTCTCAGAGAAATAATGGTCAAAATTGATGAAACTGAATTAATTAATAATAATGATATTAAGATTTTTCTGAGGAGAATGTACAATGACAGAATTCATTTTTGTCAGACTATCAAAATGAATGAGACACTTTTGGTGTTCTCAGCTCATTTGACTCCTGAAGTTCTTGCTGCCAAAATAACATCACAGGATGCAGTAAAATCAGTAGGAACCATTTGAAGAAACATCTTGAAAAATTTAGATTTTGGACGTAATGACAAATTTTGTTATGCCCCAGAGCTCCGCAATTCATGGAAGTTGACACAAATGCATGTTGTTGTCTTAAAAAAAATTTCATCGTTGTTTAATACCAGCAAAGCAAAACTGTTACAAATTAAAGTTCTTGAGTTTGGAACCAAAGCCGACAACATTGATAATGGCTTTGAAGATATAGGCAAAGAAGTGGAGGATAATCCCATGAACTGACAGGCTTATGTTGTGCAAATCTACTGTCGTTTCCAAACCATGTTTTATGAATTACATCACAGCAAAAAGAAAACTCCGCTACACATGGTGACTACCCACGCAATCTATGACAAGTGCAAAAGTAGAGTGCTAATCACATTTAAATAAATATGATTGATGTATCAACAAGTATAATGACATAGTACAGAGCTGGAACTTGTTAGCAGCTCATGCTGTAAAATCTTGTGAATCCGACAGCACAACACTTCCAAGTCACTTTACAAGGAAAGAATTTACAATTGCTGATCTTGATAATTTTGATTTAGAAGACAGCTCTTCTTTGGAGCAGCCAGCATACACGATGTTGCCATGGTGGTTTTTAAAGACTGTACCAACGAAGCAAAGAAGTAGCTGCAGGAAAACAAGCTGTGCCAGCTGTAGGCGTAAGCAAACAAAGGTGCAAACTTATTACCCAACTGCCTAGCTAATGTGCAAAATCACTACAAGCCATCAACATGTCCCAGTCTACCAGAACATTTCAAAGTGGCTGAGGACCTGGCTCTTCTTCTACCTTATGCTGCTCTCTGTAAAGCTGATTTATCTGAATTTATCATAACGCCTATTCGGTGCAGACTGAAGGATGAAAAAAAGCCAGTTCCTCTGTGGGCTGGAATTCATGCTCTTATCTCAGAGAATACCACCCCACTGAAGAAGTTTGGGTTTTTAACAGTAATACTATCTCCAGTCACAAACTATGCAACAGTATACACCACTCTAAAACTTTGCCAAAACGTGTATGCTTAGCTTGAAGACCAACCTATCCTGCTAATTTTCTGTGATGAAGTCTTTTTCCGTACTGTAACTGACATTTTTTGAGCAATCCAGTAGAATTTGATGATCTTTATCAAATGATGGGCATTTTTCACATGACAAAAGTTGCCTTGCGGTATGCAGGAAGTTATCTCAGCGGATGTGGCACAGACAATGCACTTATTGAGGCTGAAATCTTTGAAGGCAAAACTGTCTAGTCAGTATTGAGCAGAACCCATTATGTTAATTCGATACAAGGTATGCTCACCATATCTGAGGCTGTAGAAACATTGCATTGGAATGCTTTCTGGACAAGAATGACAAATGAGGTTTTGCATGTCTTATTTCAGAAGTGAAAAAGGCACAAGGCACACTTCATTCAAAAAACATAATGCAAAGCCAGGCAATGTTCGAAACACTCTATTCAAAATCATAAGACCTGAAAACCAAGGTCGTAGAGTTTGTCAAAGAATGTGAAGAAAAATCAGCTCTAATGAAAAACTTGGTACATGCGGATCTGGAAGGTGATTGGGAGCTGCATGTGAAAACAGTGGAGTCACTGATTACTGTGTTTTGCAAATTTGATTGCATAAGCTACCTGAGATATGGTCCTGGTATTTGGAAAAAGTAAAGAAGCGGGAGGTGGAAAAACCATACCTCTACAAAAAATTCACCCACATGCATTTTGTGGTTAAAGACAGAGAGGGAAGGTTCGATGATGTGGCTCCAGATATGAAACTGGAACAGACAATCCAGAGATCACAGAAAAGCTCCAATGGAATTGGTGATCAGACATATAAAAGTGAACATGTTGCTCAATGGCATCTAGTTTACCATGAAGTCCTTTCTATTTGTAATGTTTTCAGAGAAATGACAACTTCAAAATTGATGGACCATCGTAAAACTGTTTCCCACCATGAACTTGTTGGAAAGAGAGGGGAGCATTTTAAAAACACGTTCACAGCCTTCTTCATTTCATGCATTAGCAAAAAAAAAACCTTTGGAATGAATGAGCCTGTGTGCCTACACAACTTTGTGACTAAACAATATGTAGATAACGATATAAAGACACATCTCCTAGATGTCCTAGAATATGGATCACAACTGTACGCATAACTGAAGCAGGAGAGACTTGTATTGAAAGAGAAAAAGCTGTTTGCCATAATCACTAAAGCTAAACTTTCATGCTTTAATTGCCATAGTGAGAGTTTCATCCAACCAGCCACTACAAAACAGGCTACAAAAAACAACTTTAGCAAGCACATGGAGAGATGGATGTAGCAAAATAAAGGGGTGAATTTATCAAGGACATTCTGTTGCATGATTTTCTTCCAAAAAACACATTATTTGATGGAGATCCTGCAACCAAACCATTGAAACACAAATTCATACAAGAGCTTGAAAAAAAACTTTCACCTGAAGAATTTCAGTTCGAAAAGTTGTCCTCATTGAAAATTGTTGTTGTTGTGGAATATATATCACAATTACGAATGATCACGATTTCATTCATGCAAAATTTCGGATAGGTCCTTCAGAATGTTCTACAGAGTTCAAAGTCAGTGTGCACCTTGCAAGAACTGCACATTGTCTTTGACAGTTATCTTGAACTATCTGTCAAAGAATGTGAGAGAATCAGACAAATGTCTACAAGTGGAACAACTGACCTTGCCTGCATCAAAAATTGACAGCTATACTTGTGCAACTTGATAAATTCTGGTCATCATCATCGAACAAGATGATCTTGAAAATGTTAACTCGCCAAAACACTGCTGATACTTCAGTGAACACTGAATTTCCAATTATTGCAAGTGGAATGATTGTCAATGAGGAGTTGGTGCCTGCAGAGATATATTCAAAAGGTTTGGGCTATATCATTCAAGAACTTAACAGCAAATTGGAGGAAGCTGACCTTCGTGTTGTGCCACATGTTGAGCGAGCTGTTCAAAATGGATCCAATTGAGTCATTGTACTGTAAAATGATACAGATGTTATTATTGTGCTACTTAGATTTGTTGCAATGTTCATAAGTCAAGGATTGTCAGAGTTCTGGACACATTATGAAACAGGTGAGAAAATACACTTAATCCTGTTCCATATTCTGTACAAGAAATTTGACCCAGATGTGCCCAGTGTTTTTATCAAGGCACATATTCTTACAGGTGATGACACTATGAGCAATATTGGAACAAAGCTTGGAGCTTTAACTGCTGAACCTGTGAAGGTTCTAAAAGGATTTGGATGAAAGAAGAAGAATGTGACTTTAAAGATATAGAAAAATAACTGGTGCATGTGTGGAAAACAAGTTCTGACACTCACACATTTGACCATCTTCGGTACAGAAGATCAGTCCCACTAGGTGACCTTCCACAGATGTCATTTCTATGCGTGGGCACACTAAAAGACTACTTGATCAGAAGATGTGTAAATGTTTTAGATCATGCATATGTAGAGAAAGATTTATGTGAATTTGGTTGGGAGACATTGATAGAGGGCTAAAATCTACAAAGTATCTAAAGCCTCATGTACTTGCAAAACCTGTGCTACAAAAACATGTCCCTGTTGATATGCTCTTCTCAAATGTTCAACATCCTGCAAACATACCACGAGCGATTGCCGAAACAAATAAATAAAGTGAAGTATGAAAATGTGTCTAAAACAGGAGTGATAAACATTTTTTATATTAAAATAATAAACAATGTTTGCTAAATGTATAAAAGGATTAAAACCATTAACTATTAATTTCATGTCTATATATGTCTCTTCTTCCTCTATTATAGCCACCATTTGGAAAATGGTAAAAGGGTTACCCTGGAGAGTTATTTTCTGTCTAGATAAGACCACTTGGACCCAAAACCTATGTTGTGACACCAAAATGAAGTATATAGGTCTCATGATTCCTGTCATATTACATCATTACTGCAACACATCCAACATTTTTAAAAAAGTTGTCCAGAAAAATTCAGCCCAATCAACGTCTACTCAAGCTAAATTACTTCTCTAATGATCCAAAAACTCAAATCAAAAATTTAAATCTCTGGACAATAATTGTTTTAAAGAGGTGTATCTGGAGGCCGGGGTGCCACTGGAGACGCCAAAGATAAAGGGGGTCATTCTGACCCTGGCGGTAATTACCGCCATGGCGGAGGTCGGCGGTAGCACCGCCAACAGGCTGGCGGTGCACCGCTGGGCATTCTGACCGCGGCGGTTCAGCCGCGGCCAGAAACGGAAAGTCGGCGGTGTACCGCCGACTTCCCGCTGCCCTTGAGAATCCTCCATGGCGGCGGAGCGCGCTCCGCCGCCATGGGGATTCTGACACCCCCTACCGCCATCCGGTTCCTGGCGGTTCTCCCGCCAGGAACAGGATGGCGGTAGGGGGTGCCGCGGGGCCCCTGGGGGCCCCTGCAGTGCCCATGCCAATGGCATGGGCACTGCAGGGGCCCCCATAAGAGGGCCCCACGAAGAATTTCAGTGTCTGCTTTGCAGGCACTGAAATTCGCGACGGGTGCAACTGCACCCGTCGCACCTTCCCACTCCGCCGGCTCCATTCTGAGCCGGCGTCCTCGTGGGAAGGGTGTTTCCCGCTGGGCTGGCGGGCGGACTTTCGGCGGTCGCCCGCCGGCCCAGTGGGAAAGCCAGAATGACCGCCGCGGTCTTTTGGCGGGAACCGCTTGGCGGGCGGCGACCGCCGTCCGCCGCGGTCACAATGACCCCCAAACTGTCTAATGATGTGACTACTGCCTGTCAATTTAGATCCTGAACTGTTACACAGCATGAGGATTGCATACCTGCTACCCTTATTTGTTAATGGAGAGCTGGCATAGGACCACCCAAGAAACCTGAGTCTCTGCCCAGGATGAGGGGTTCCTGTGCAAGACAGTGAGCTGAGGGGACATGACCTGAGAGGTGGGTTAAAGTATTATAGTAACTTTTTTTTTTTAAATCTGTTTATTAAACTTAACATGAACAAGGTTTTGGAAATGGCAGTACATTACATATGCTTTGGTGATTACTCACCTATCTTCTAGCAATTGTACATTACATTGCACAGCATAACTTTATTACGATGCCCCGGCTTTCCATAAACATTCCACAACATTTAACATTTGACATAATGATTGATATTATTAGATATGTATTTTGGCGTCCATGATGGTGAGGGAAGCGTAGAGCGATATTTATCTCAAGGGTTGTGCTTCCGCATGTGTTCTTTAGTGTAGAGGTGTCGTTGTATCATGGGTCATTCAAAGGGTAAATGTGATATGTACTAGGCCTAGCAATGTTAAAGTTTGGATCTATTTTTGGCAGCCGCAATTAATGTGTATGTTTTTAGGTAATCTAAAAATTATTAAGCGGCGTACCTCAAGGTGGATATTTGTCATCCCTAGCTTCAATCCTGACTACAAAAAGATCCCAATTTTCAATCCCATCTCTTGATTGACTTCCATACTGTGATTGCTTCAGGGTTTGAGATTCCGCCAGTGCATAATCATGTAGGTCACGTAACCAAAGTGAATGGGGAGGAGCGCCAGGGGCCTTCCAAAAAGTATTATAGTAACTTATGGCCTTCTAGCCTCATCATCTTTGATTTGCTCAGAAGCTGCAAAATCACTGATGGGCATCAGGAGAGCCAATGCTCAGAGCCTGATGGTATGAAAGCAGCCTGATGTATATCACTGTGTTGCTGCTTAGTATGAAAAGATCTGGGATCTTGTAGTAAATATTTTGCTACCCACACTGGTGGTGCTAGAAAGATAACTGAGAAAAGGCCTTCGATGGAGCTAAGAGTAGGCAATAAATTTGAGTTAGTTCTGTTGATTGTCAGGATACTGACTACTTCCTGCACAATAATGGGCAGGTTGAAAATCTACAAAGATCTCGGTGACCACTTTAACTGTGATGTCATCTTGTCCCCAAGTTTTGGGTGATGCAGTGACATCTTAGATGTCCACACATCAACTTATCCAGAATAATAATAAATGTAACCAATGTTATAGGCTATATTCAACACCAGACATGTGATGAAGAACAAAATTAATAAGTAGGGTTCACATATGATTGGTTAGGTAAGAAATCAAAGAATTTTAATTTACTTGAGAAATCGGCTATCCCAATTGTGTACTGTTATGCCTTGTTTTGTTTCAGGTGACCAAGCTTCATTACAACTTGAACTCTTTATTTGATTGTGGGTGGTTAAGGATATATTGATAGTGATTGATAAACTTTTCTTTCATACTTGGGTGACAGAATTTATAAGGAGGAATGATTTAAAAGTAATTGTATTTCGAGCTCAGACCACATTATCCTATTGACACTAGATTACATACAATTATGTGGTTGTTTCTTCTACCATTTCTAGGTAATGGATTGGATATAAAAGCATGTAACATGTGAAATGCGTATTGCAAATGGATTTAATCATGACATGTTTTTACAAAATATACTTCAAGCTATCCTTGGAGGTAACAATTAGTTCTCAAATATGCATTATTAGAAATTCCAATGTACCTGTGGGGAGTGAGATGACAATGTTTTGGCTGTCAGGAGGTTAAATTTGATAATTAATAAATTAAATGCTTTTTGTAATCTATATACTGGTATTAACGTGTACATTGTTAATAATGAAATTGAAGTAATTTATTATTGCAGTTTGCAGCCTTAAGGTAGTACCGCAAGAAACAGCGAAACATGTTGGCCATTTTTATTGATGTTTAGTTTCTGTGAAAATATTTTGAATAAAGTCTCTATGCTGGAATTCCTTTCAAGACGGAAAGGTAATTCCTTTGGACTTTGCTTCAGATAGATTATGTTGATATTGTGCCAGTTTCAGAAGTGCCTCTCTTTTTAAAGCTTATTGTTTTCATGTTTTAGAGCATTTATCTAAGGTGGTTCTTCGAGGTGGGCCCTCATAGTCACATACTTGCAGACTATTCAGGGAACACGGTATTAATCCATAGCTGTTATTGAAAATGGTTTAGAGTAAGCGTATGAGCAGCAGAATCCTGTGGAAAGCAGGACACTTAGCAAACAGTCGGCAGCCCTATAATTGGGATCTACCAAGACAGTGTTTCCATACAAAAAAATGTTGTGTACATTTAGTTTATGCTACGAGAGGAGCCGTTCTACGGCATCATTTTTTGATGGATTTAATGACTGATGAACTCACATTGAAGGATTGATGAACTGAGGTTAACTAATAAGATTCTCACATAAGATATGGAAAATACCACCAGTAAAACAGTATAAATAGCATTATTACTTAAAAAAGACATTGCCTGGTATCAGTATTTCACCATGCAATAATGCCCTGTGTCTTTACCACCAAGTGAAATTTTACCATAGGTACTAAGCACCATATTTATCAACACTTTGCATTGGTGCAAAGCCACCGAAAGTAACTCAAACCAGTGCTTTATTATTTACTTTTAGTACAAAATTTTATTTGCACTAGAAAGTTCTCTAAAGTAAGGAACTTTATTGCTATGTGCTGCTTTGAATTACTTTGCATCATGCAAGTGTCTCATGGGAAGTACGTGGACATTCTCCGAACTTTTAAAACATTCATTGTGTGCTGCACTGTCCAATACACATACAGAGTGGGCAAACTTTAAGAACTATGCCTGAGCATAGCATTTTGTGCTGGAAGGGTATCCTTCCAGCAAAACCCTATGCTAGAAACTACACACACACCTGTCCACTATGTTGCATAAGTGTAAATTTGGCAAAAGCCAGCCTGATTGTTCTCTAGAGCTTGGAAGGAGAGCAGCAGCACCAAATCTTTATAGATGTGGCTTCGTACTACTCTCTCGTTCATGTAGCGCTGAGCAGCAACTTTGGTTAAATTTGCTGCAGGTTGTGCACTGGAAATACCTCATCTTGTATTGCATCATAGTTCTTAGTATTTCATTTCTCTTTTTGTCTCATCTAATGTGGTTCCTGTTAGGATGTTTGCCCATTCTTTGAGATTTCCAGCACAGTCACTTTTGCAGTTTGTCCAGTCTGTGCAGATATTATGGGCCCCAATATAAGTCTGGCAGTCAGGAGATGGCCAAACTCACAGATGGCGTTGGGACCACTGCCAATGCTGCGATCTGAGTGCCATATTCTGACCATGGCAGTTGTGCTGCATTGGGACTGCCGGGGGTTTCAGCAGTCCTAATCCGCCCGGGCAGCACTGCTGATTATGACCTCGTTCTCCGCCAGCCATTTCATGGCTGTAGCACTGCCATGAAAAGGCTAGTGGAGAATGGGTGCAAGGGGTCCCAGGGGGGCCCCTGCACTGCCCATGCACTTGGCATGGACAGTGCAGGGGTCTCCCTGGCCAGCATCCTCACAATGTCCACTGTCTGCTGCGGAGACAGTGATCATAGCGAGGGTGCTGGTGCACCCTGCATCCCACAGCATTGCCGCCGGCTCGATTACGAGCCAAAGACAATGCTGTAGGCTGTTTCCCATTAGGCCAGCAGGCGGAAACCAAGATTGCGGCCCGCTGACCTAGCGGGAAACTCTTAGTGTGCCTGGCAGGGAGGTAGCCACTGTGGCGGCAACCTCCCCTTCGGAAGTTCGGCGGACAGTCTTAAAAGTCAGCGGAACTCGTAATAATGCCTTATGTGTATAACCTAGTATAATATGCCAGGTGCACCATCACTTGCATTCCAGGATACAAATACCTCAATACAATTTCAGCTAAAAACACAAATGGTCTAAACCAATGAAACATATTCCCATGTGAAGGCTCTGTACATTCACTATGGTCATATTCATCACATCTTTCAATTCGCCCTAATTTGGAGGATGTCACTTGCCTTAGAAACATTTTCACCACCTTACCAGGGCTGCTGTTTAGGCCTAAGCAGTATGTCCTACTCTGCAAACCTAGACCACGCTCAAAACACAACTAGTCACAATTGTTCACTTCCATTGAACACAATGTGATCACCAGCCACTAACGCGGTCATCTTCTTTAAAATCTCACTAATTAGATAAATGTGTACCCATCCATCTATTTATTCAGCTTCTCCATTAATTGTCTTCAGCCCAGTATTGCACACTTCGATGCACATCCTGGCTTGTGAGCACAAGCTGCATCTATTTATACAGCTCCTGTTCAGAAGTGAGGCTGCTCCACAGAATGTTACATTGAAGCAGGGACTCACAGCAATGAGTGAGTGAATCGAATTACAACAATGAACAGTGGGATAGGAGATCACTTTAAATAAAGATAAGCATATTGGTTTGCTTAAGGGTTGAGGTAATTGGTGGGGTGAGGGTTAGGTTTATGGTTAGTGCGAAAGTTAGGCTTGGGGTTAGCGTGACAAATAGGTTTAGGGAAAAGTAAGGGTTACAGTGTTGGTTACAGTTAAAAATAGAGTTACGACTAGGGTGAGGGTTTGGTTTTGTGTTAATGTTAGGTTGAAGTTTCGGATTAGGGTAACAAAAGAGTTTAGGGTTGTAGAGCAGGTTATGATTAGTGGTAGATTTAGGGTTAGTTTGAATTAGGTTTCTGATCATGGTAAAAGTTAGGATGAGGTTAGGATGAGGGTTCGGATAAAGTAAAGTAGAAGCTATTGTGCGTGTTTGGTTAAAGCTAGAGACAGGGCTAGAGTAGCGTTTGATTTAGGATCAAAGTGAGGATTGTCGTGTAAGTGAGGTTAAGAACTAATGAAAATGAAGGGTTATAGTGTGAGTTGCCATTAAACATAGGGTTGGCGCAAGGGTGAGAGTTTGGTTTAGGGTCAAAGTTGGGATTGGTGTGAGGGTCAGAGTTAGGGTTAGGGTGAGGAAAGAGGTTAGGGTTGTAGTGTGGGTTACAATGGGAGATATATTTGGGGTAAGGTGAGATCACGATTTGAGTCTAAATTAGGATTGGGATTACAGTGTAAAATTAGGAATATAAGAAAAGTTGAGGCTACAGTCTGGGTTATGTTTAGAGACAGAGTTAGACCTAATGTGAGAGTTAGGTTTAGAGTTAGGCTGAAACCTATGATTTCAGTGAGGGTGAGGGTTACAATTGAGGTTTAGGGAAAAGGTTAAGGATATAGTGTGAGTTATGGTGGTTAAAGGTAATGGTAGGGTGAGAGTTAGTTTTAGGGTTAGACTGAAAGTCATGGCGAGGTTTAAGATTAGGGGTGAAGGAAACTGGTGAGTTAGCATGGAAATAAAGTTAGGATCAGGATGAGGGTGAGAGGTTTATGGTGAAAGTTAGGGTTATCATTAAGATTAGGGATAATATTACGCCAGTGTTAGAGGAGGGGCAGGGTTATGATTAAGTTTAGATTTTAGGAGGAGTGAAGTGAGAAAAATTAAATAAATGTACTTTCAAACAACATGTTTTAAATTAATAGGAATTTCAATAGGAATGGGCTTTTTCATACCACTTGTAAACAGACTTTTCACCTGAACTTGATGATTTTGTCATTAACGTCTTTGAACCATTGACACAGCATTGGGACCCGTTAGCAAAGTACAATAAAAATGTTGGCATAGGTGACCGAAACAGGTCAGTGTTCTCCATTCAATCGCAGATAGCTTCGCCTTTCTTCCGAATCCAGTCATGCGTCCTGTGGTAAACCCCGGTGTACCTCCACTCTGTATCAGTGGTGAGCAACTCTGTCAATATTTACTTCCCCAATTCCCTCCACTCAGAGATCTGCTTTTGGCTATTATCATTGGTCGCTTCCTCACTGCTCCTTTCCCAACTGCAAGGCCTATTTTTATAACGTCCGGTCACAGCTCCTACATTGACGTCAAAATTGCTTAACAGTTTTTTGTCAGGAAAGGGATGATTTGCCTCTGAATAGAACGGATTTTTAATGTCTCCCATGCCCAAAATAAGACTGTGGAGAATGCCTGGAAAAAGTTACCAATCACTCATCCCATGTCTGCATGGGCTTAGTCCTGTGCCAAAGCGTAGTCATAGTTTAATGATATGCATGGCTGTGTTTAATAGGCGCTGCTTCTGTGGATGTGAGTGTGAAAACGTTTTGTGACACATCCAAGTAGTTTCTGCAGCCTTCAGAAAGCTAGCTCTTTCCTTTCTGAGGTCCCTGATGTACACAACCCCCTCCGGCTTCCTGTCTTAGAGGATGTAACATCCGGAATTCACAGGCTACTCCAGGAACCAATGCAGAGCTTAACTGCCTCTCTGGGCTAAGAGTCTGAGCAGGTCATATGATCTTAGCTGGCCTTCTGTCCAAGGCGTGATAAACAGAAGCTCTTATCAAAAGGGCGAGGGCAAAAGAGAAGGTTGGAGGGAGAGACAGTGTACTGCAAGAAAACAGAATGGCAGCAAAAGAGTGAGAACAACGTGCATTTTCAAAAACATGTTATCTTAATAAGCGGAAGTTGTAAAGTGAAACTCAACTGTTTTGCTTCAGGTTTTGATTTTAGTCATAAATAGGAACACAAAAACATCCGAGCATTTATCATAGGTGGTCAAGCCCCATTGTGCATCACTGGCCAACATACGTGCAGAGCACTTGCACTCCCATTGTGCAAAAACATAACTTTTATTTGCAGATGCCCTTCTTTTTAGGTTGTTAACACGAAATGTATCGACTGTGTGTACCAGTCATAAAGCTATTTGCACGTGTAAATTGAAATCGTCTCTTTTACTGGTGTGTAACCACTTTTGGTATTGACAAATAGTGCTTTCCACTTTTATAAAAAGATTTGCTCACTGTTGAAAATGAGTTGAATCGAACCACAAGAGAAAGCATAAGGTTCTTTATTCGAACAAGGCATAAGTGAGACAACATACATCATACATATCTTACACATAATTTTGTGAGAGTAAATCTTCTACAAAGGGAAGAAAATGTTTCAAGGTGTGTTCAAGTGCTCTGCTGTGGGGCAGGACTTTGATTGTAAAGACTTGTACAGTATCATTGAAGAATGATTGAGCTTGGATCTTGCATTACTGGCTTTAAGAGAAAGTTCTGCCTTTCCTGGGGGCTTTGTTCTTCTGGATATGTGGAGTTTTTCTGCTAGGTATTCATATAACTAAATGCACCAGAGGGACAACACAATTGGTGTGATGTGGCTACAGTTAATGGGTACAAGGGGAGCTATGGTTAGTTGGGTATGCTTGCTCAGTAGGAGGATAACCAGAAGTATTCCAGTTCTTCAAGCATTTCTTGCGGCAGACTTCTATCGTGCATGTCCATGGAAGTATTTCTCATGTCAAAGCTGGATGAATAGTTTGCCTTTCCTATGCACGTGGAACTGGTATCAAATTAGTGCAGGTGTCTCCAAATAGTGGATCATAAGCTACCAATAGCTCCCACACACCTTCAGAGCAGCTCACTGCCTTGAGGATCACATTTTTCCTTTTAACTTTAGACGAAGGCTGTATTTACTTTACATTAGAACACGGGAATGTTGGGAGCTCCATTGAAAACAATGGACTGCTCCTGACTTCTAATGGCAGGTAGAAGCCCACAGCTCCAACATTCCCATGTTGGTCACAGCTGTTGCTGTGAACAAAGGCCTCACAGAGCCTCAGGGGATTTTAATCCCCTCGGACTACATGAGGGCCTTGTTTTAATTATTAGAACATTCTGCCCTCGAGTAGCAGATTGTTCTAATAGCCTTATAGCCCACCGTACCAGCATTAAAGTCCCGCTCCCTTGTTAAAGGCCCCACCTTTTATGCTGGCCATTAATAGTTGGTATAGTCAGCTACAGCGGGTTATAAGGCTATATTATTATCATCAGGTAGATAGCCGGGCCTGTTGTAAGCACTGCTGGGGTCAGATTTACAACCTGTGGTGATGCGCAGAGGTGAAGAAACTTAGCACTAAGTTATTTAACTCTTAAATAAAAGTCCTTTTCAACTCAATATTGGAGGTGAGAACAAAATGATGTTTCTCAATGCTTTTACATCAGAGGATATTATAATGAAAAACTACCTTAACGATGAAATTAACTTTTCATTTTTATTTTATCTTTTTTTTCAAAGTGTTGCATTTACAAACAGCAGGCCTCTTGCTCCCAGTGTCCAGTGGAACATTGTGCCATAGCTTTAATTGAAAACTACAGTCATTTTTCAAATGCCAACATTTTTAGGTGCAGAAATATGTTCCATTTTATAGACATTTTTGCACTTAAAATTTCTCCCAATTAAGAAAGTGGTTGTATTTTTGTGATATATATGTAACCGTGTGTTAACGTGTCCCTTTATGACTAATTTACTCACTCTGGGACTCGTTTTAGGCCAATTAATCTTTTGCCCCTGATTGAAGACACCTTAGGACGAGATAACTAATCAGCATGTCAATCAATATGTCAATAACGCCATCAATATTTACCATAATAAGACAATTCAGATTAGTCAAAGACATTAATAAAACTCAGAAACCACCATGACCTTGCAGTCATGAATAACCACACCAGTCTAGTACTATTATATGAAGTTTATTCCCTATTGATTACAATTCTACTAGTAACTTTATTAGTCTCAAAACCAAGAAACACATTAGCATAGTCACAATATGGCAACTCTGATAAGATTTCATCAAGGCAAGAATCACGAATATTAGAATATAGTACAACATCAACATAGGTTATCCTTAGCAGAGAATCATTATCACATTATTCAACAAAGCATAGATTCAGTCATTTGTCTATTTGCGTCGGTTTAGTGAACCCCTCATCTATCCTCGAATTAGCATTGGCATGTTGGGCTTCATGCAAAACAATTTAGCAACACCAATTTAGAAAAACATCTAACTAGGGTCTCTGTCAAAAGAAGCAGTTGGTACCCAGAAAGGAAAAGCAAACAGACAATTACAATTTCATTGTCATATAGTTACCCTCCGTATTGGTTCAGCTTACAGGTTCGGTTTTTGTCCTCAGGACATCATTTGATTCGCCATCAGCCAGGAATTCAGCAAGTCGGGTAAAAGGGGCACTTCCCTCATAAGGAGGTAAAGTGTAAACGAGCAATATAAGGTCAAGGATGGTTTGAAGAACCAAACAGCAAAGTCTCTATGCAGAGTAACAAAGTGTCTGGTCATAGCAAATCGCAATAGCATCTCCCTAACTCTATCTCTTAGTCTCCTATTCTGATTCACTTCCTTGTGTCAAGGGTTTTTATCCCTTTTCTGTTGTACAGTCCCCTAAGTTTTAATTGGTTGGGGTCAGCACTCCACTATCTCCCTCCAATAGGGTTTCAATGACTTCATTAAATTTGTCACCCCACAGTTCTCACGTAGTTTATTGGTCCTTATGATTGACATCTTCAGCGGGTAGAATGTCCGGTATGATTTCATACTCTCGTGGTCCTGTTTGCATCTTCAGTCAGTGGTTCCATTGTCTGTACCGGTTCAGGCGACCTTGTACCAGCGAGTAGTCTACACTGTTGCATTCAGCAAGAATGTTTCACTAAGTAAGTCGAATTTCATGAGGATGGATCTACTATAGTTACATTCATCTTCTAGCTTTGGAAAAATCTGAGTTCATGTCCTTCAGCAAGTCAGCAGACTGTACGTTAGAAAAACACATTTAATATGAAACTGAGCAGCTAGGCCTCGACTCATGCTAACTAAGGCCTAATGATTTATCAGCAGAACTTTAACATATAACCTTTTATTATTAGTTCAAAATCATATTCTAACACAATATTTCATCATTATTAATCAGTTTCATTAGTCATTGTATATATTGGCGGCCACTCCCCGTGGGCACATTTCAAGCGCACGTTTAGCAAAATAGAAAAATACATTTTCTTATGCGGCATTATTATACATTAGTTCATAAACATTACATGTTAATTTCTAAGTATTTAAGCTGCGCTCTCTCACGTGCAACACATGGAGAAAAGTATGTCTTGTGCCATAAGTACATACAACACAGGCTTTCAGGTTCCCTATCAACATATGTCCCATTCAGATGCACACATGTTCATACATCCAGGAAGACCACACTCTCACTGACACACATGACAGCCCTGTCAATGTGCCCCATAGTATCTGGCTCTATGGACATTAGGCTTAAAGTCAATGAAGCTGGGTTTGGGGGTGTCTGGTAACAATGCGCAAGTTGCTTAGACTTCAGTAACTCACAATGATTTTCAATGATCAGAAGTAGCTCTCGCTACAGAAAGACTTGGAGACCCCTGAACTAGTGTAATAGTGTTGTTACTGTTGAAAGTGAATGATGTATTTGGGCTGAGTGTAGAAATGAGAGTATTGTGCAGGAGAGCTGCATTGCCATCATAGGCAGAGTGTACAGCCAGCTACATTCAAATGGACTGGTAACGTTTTAGGTCGAAATCATAGAGGATCAAGTTTTTGATATGCAGAATGCCAGGTGCTGTGATGTTTAGCATGTCTCTGTTGTGACTGAGGAGGACTTTAGGTGAAGTATGTGTATTTTGTCTATATAGGTAGGTGTATGCCTAATTATTTAGGGTGATTTTGAGTATGCTGAATCATTTCACCAGCTACACCAAGAAAGGACTCAATTGCATCATCAAAAGGATGGCTTACTGTGGAATTATTTGGTACACAGGAAAAATGTGGCACTTTTCAGTGCCTCAATGGGGACATTCGGAGAATCGCTGGGTTGGCTATCCTTATATCATATTTGCTCATGAAGTCAGTACTTACTTCGCTCCACTGCAGTTTTGAACTAAATGAGCTGCATACATTTCTTAGAAAAAATATATAAACAATCTTTCTTTATATTACTTTTCATGACATTTTTGCCACTTCTTTTTAGCTAAGGCATTTTGGGGGTTATTACAACTTTGGAGGAGGTGTTAATCTGTCTCAAAAGTGACGGTAAAGTGACGGATATACCACCAGCCATATTATGAGTCCATTATATCCTATGGAACTCGTAATACGGCTGGTGGTATATCCGTCACTTTACCGTCACTTTTGGGACGGATTAACACCTCCTCCAAAGTTGTAATAACCCCCTTTATGTATAATGCATAACAGAACATTTTCTTGGTTTATTGAAATATTGAGCTAAACAATATACAAATTACTATATGAATGATAATTCATTTGTCACTGTCAATTTCTACCTATCAAATAGTATTCTTCCATATAACTTTGTATATATATATATATATATATATATATATATATATATATATATATATATATATATATAGTTCTATCCCAGGAAGCCATAACCTTTTCTTCGGGCAGGAGATGGCATAAATCCGGTACAATTAATTTGCTTTTACAAAGAGTTTATAATTATAAAGTTTATATATATATATATATATATATATATATATATATATATATATATTTATATTTATATATATATATTTATATTTATATACATATATATATTTATATTTATATCAACAAAGAAAGGGATCGGGAAATTGTTGGTCCAGTGCACGGTCTCCCAAAATGACTAATCACACAATAAATAAGTACACTGTTCCATAGAGGTCTAGGGATAGAATTGCCCCCACTTGTGAGGATCGTCCATCTCTTATTGATCAGTTTTTTAATCAATAAAGGGGGGGGGAAGTGGTTACACACGTCAAGATCTTGTTGGTGTCCCTAGTACTAGGTGAGAGTAAGTCTTCACGATTATTGTTTCTCGCTCTTTTGCGAGCTCAGTTCAGTCTGTTTTCTGTTTCTACTACTAAAATATCACATGACGTGGAAGAACGTTGCCTCCGCGTCGCGTTTAACTTTAAATACAACCAGTGCACTCCTGAGCAACGTGTTTCCGGGAAAGCACGCCGCGGGTAGGTGCAACAGACCGCTACCGCCAGTCTACAAGTAAGTGGTGTGTGTGCCTGCTCAAGATTGTATGGGCCTTTCAATACGAAGGTGCCTTTCTTTACGACTCTAATACTAGGTCATGGAAGGAAGCAGACTCCTTCTACATTTATTCATACATCGTTGACTAAGTGTTTGGGCGCATAGCGCCGCACGTCACGCTCGTTCTTGATTTTTCCTCGTTGTTCTCAGATGCCTCCCTGGTGCCGCGCCGGTCTTAAAAAATCCTCCAGATGACCTGCAATAGGCTAACTCCCTCAGGCGCTACATGGAGTTATTCCTGGCCTCTTAGAGAGCTTGGGAACATTTGTGAAGTTATTCCCTTAGACGCTAGAGGCACTGTCATTCACAGCAGTTTGGTGAAGTCGTCTTTGACTACATGCCTAAAATTGACATGTAGCTAGAGAAAGAGCTTCAGGATGCACCTATAATTTTTGGCATCGGTGAAGTGGGAAATAAAGCTGGGTGACATTATTTTAAAAATGTTGCATCCCTGCCTACTGTTTATTACAGTTTTATTAAAGGAGCCGACACACAGTATAAGAGACATTTGTGTCCAAACCCCACCCTGTCTTTACCACATCTCAGTGTATGTTCATCCCTTCCTAACTTAGGCAGACGTAACAACAGTACCTTTACCCACGTAGCATTGTGTATTGTGGCAGCATATACAGTACTATTTTAGTTAGATTATAACATACACTGTATCAATTTTCGAATGCAATATGTTACATTTGAATTTCTATTAGTAGTGACTGTTAGGGTCGTGCTATTTCCCAAGGGGCCCCCCGAATGAAGAGGGATGGTAAGCAAATGATTCTACTTGCTTTTAATACTAGTGACTACCACCTCTTTGCTCACTGGTTTATCACGGGTGGTATGGGCATTTAACTGTGTATATTGATTATATATTTTGTACTTATTGTTTTCTAGGGCGACCTTTTTTGTTTCACTTTTTTGACAGACAGTTTACTCCAATGTAAGTGACTGTAATATGTTTTCATACACACACTAAGTAGTTTCCCCTTCACTTATTATACAGTCAGGAGAAGTTTATTTGATTGTAGGTCCTGAAGAAGCGTTATAGAATCTGTATAGTCCACAATACGCGAAACATGTTGACCAGACATCAGGGGTCAGGTGATAATTTCCCAGATCTCCAGGCTTTGTTATAAAGTGGTTGAGCATGAATCCTCATTCTCCACTTTCCCTATGTTTTTAATCTTGGTCTTAACCTCTTCTTTTTGATACATTCAATAAAGCAGACTTCTGTGGGGTTACGAACCAATTTTAATTTGTTCACTCTCCTCCCGCAATTAGTGTCTGACCATTACGATCACGACAGCAGCCACTTTCAAAAAGATCTCCGGCAAAGAGCCCCCGAACGGGGAGCCCGTCAGATATTACACTGCTAGTCTGACGAGGAGCATCCCGATGATGAAGCATGACATCCATTTGGATGTGTGAGGGCTCTTGCTCCTGAACATTAATGTTCCCCTAGATATATGGAACAGTGTACTTATTTATTGTGTATTTATATTTGTATACATATATATTTATATTTATATATATTTTTATATATATATATATATATATATATATATATATATATATATATATATATATATATATATATATATATATATATATATATATATATATACACATGTGTGTGTTAGAAATGAGGTTTGTGCTGTGTCCAAGCAGGGACCCTCACTCCAGTAAGGGTAGGGAGATACACACCTAGGATAACCCCTGCTCACCCACTTGGTAGCATGGCACAAGCAGTCAGACTTATCTCAGATGCAATGTGTAAAGTATTTGCACCAACACACACACACAGTAATATAGTGAAAACACCACAAAAGGACTCCACTCCAATTTAGAAAAACAGGCAATAAGACTAAAATGACACAAATCCAACATACACAAGCAAAGCAATGATTTTTTAAGGTGAAAAGAGTCTTAATCCATAAAAATCAATTAATGCCTTGTTTTAGCACAAAGTTCCTGTTATGCGTTAAAAATAACCAGCACTGGCTAGCGTGCAACGGAAAAGCAAGTGATGCGTTGATTTCTTACTCGCAAGTAAGGCCATGCACCGATTCTTTCTCCGCTGGGCAGCGTGTATCGATTCTTTCAATGCAGGGAAGAGATGCGTTGATTTCCAGACAAGCAGCCTAGGGTCTGTGCAGTGATGTTTCAGGTTTTGATGCCCAGGGACAATGCATGGAAAATCCGGACGCACGGCATCAATAAATTTATCTTTCCTAAATAGCCCTTGCCATTTTCTTTGCTTCTGCTTCTCTGTCCAGTCTAGCCAACTCCACCTTGAGCTTATCAAGCTCCAAATGATGCTGCCTCTCTGCTTGTCTGTCCCTCAGTTCCTCTGGGGTCAGACCTTTAGAAGAAATACTGCTGCCTGCCCAGGAGAACCTCCCTCCAGGCAGGTATAGGTTATCCACAAAATTAACATGCATGCTCTGCATCTCTTCATCCATAGCCATATTCACCTCTGCTGTGTGCCCCCCTAGCCTCCTTTGCTGGCAACCAGGCCCTCAGCACCTTTTGCAGCTCATCCTTCTTGGTAGAGCTTTTGGTTGGGCATTGGAACTCTTTACAAAATTGCTTGAGCTGGGTCACTGTGTAACCCTCCAATTTCCCCAGCCCAAACACCACTTTTGCAACAACATGGCTCCCCAAACTGAGATATCTTTGTGGACAAGGTTCAATAATGGTGCAAAGTCTCAAAAGACAGAGAGATCCCAAAAAGGACAAAAAAAAATCAAAGCAAAAGAAATCAAGAGAAAAAACAGTATGTGGTTGTGTAATGGTCTGCAATAAAACACTAGTGTACACCAATCACTGTATGTCAAGTAGAAATACAATTCCTATCCTCACCGGTCTCTGGTTGGCAGTCAGTTTGCACTCTGTTCAAGCAGGGACCCTGTCCTCTAGTCAGGGTAGGGAGATACACACATAGGATAACCCCTGCTCACCCCCTTGGTAGTTTGGCAGAAGCAGTCAGGCTTATCCAAGAGGCAATGTGTAAAGTATTTGTACCAACACACGCAGTAATACAGTGAAAACACCACAAAAGGACTCCACACCAGTTTAGAAAAATATCCAATATTTATCTAAATCAAACAAGATCAAAACAACAACCAATCCAACATATACTGGCAAAGATATGAATTTTTAAAGTGAAAAGAGTCTTAATCCATAGAAATCAATGGATGCATTGTTTTAGCACAAAGTACCTCAAATGCGTAAAAAATAAAGCCGCACAGGCAAGCGTGTTTTGGAAAATCAAGCAACGCGTCGATTCTTTACTCACAAGTGAGGCAGTGTATTGATTCTTTCTCTGCCACTCAGTGATGCAGTGATTCTTTCCTCGCAGAGAAGAGCTGCGTTGATTTACAGACAAGCAGCCTCGGGTCCGCATTCTGATGTATCAGGTTTTGTTGCCCAGGGACGATGCGTGGAAAGGCTGGATGAACAGCAGCGATGAATCTGCGCTGAGCTGGCGAAACGTCAATTGTTTTGCCCCTGTGTCAGTTTTTCTGCCGCTTGGCTCCGGTGTGTGGATTTTCACCTTGGGTTCACCAGCTTCTCCTTTCAAGGGACTGGATGTGGAACAACGTGGCAAGGTAAGGGTCTCAGCAAGAGATCCAAGGTGCTGGCAGATGAAGTCTTTGATGGCCCTAAGACTTCAGGACGGGGAGCAAGCTCAGTCCAAGCACTTGGAGAACCTTCACAAGCAGGTCACTCACCATTCTTTGTCCTCTTTAAGGCAGAAGCAGCAACTGCAGGCCAACCCAGCAAAGCAAACACAGCAAAGGGGCAGTACTCCTCTTCCAGCACTTCAGCTCTTCTCCTTGGCAGAGGTTCTTCTTGATCCAGAAATATTCTAAAAGCCTGGGGTTTGGGGTCCACTACATATGCTCATTCCTGCCTTTAAAGTAGGCAAACTTCAAAGGAAAGTCTCTGTTGCTCACAAGATCCTGCTTTGCCCAGGCCTGGCCCCAGACACACACCAGGAGGTTGGAGACTGCATTGTGTGAGGACAGGCACAGCCCTTTCAGGTATAAGTGCCAGCTCCTCCCTCCGCACTCTAGCCCATGAGACTCATCAGGATATGCATGACACTCCTCAGCTCCCTTTATGTCACTGTCTAGAAGGAATTCACAAACAGTCCAACTATCAGTCTGCCCCAGACGTGGATTCCACAGGCAGGCAGAGGCACATAATGGTTAATCAGGAAAATGCCCACTTTCTAAAAGAGGCATTTTCAAACAAACAATCTAAAAACGAACTCTACCAAAAGATGCATCTTTAAATTGTGAGTTCAGAGCCCCCAAACTCCACATCTCTATCTGCTCCCAATGGGAAACTGCACGTAAAAGATATTTAAAGGCAGTCCCAATGTTAACCTATGAAAGAGATAGGCCTTGCAATTGTGAAAACTGAATTTAGCAGTATTGTACTATCAGGACGTGTAAACACACCAATACCAGGGAAACCAGGTCGAACTATATATATGTGTATTTATATATATATATATATATATATATATATATAGACACACACACACACACACACACAGAGCAATAGTGAGCTAACATTGATCCTTGATTGCAATTAGAATGTTCGGGATTTGATTAGCTTTCATGAGGAATTTTCTGATTAGAAAGGGCAATTGTGAAGCTTTCTTAGCGTGTTTTGGGTCTTAGCATGGTTATGCTCAGAGTCTAATTAACTGGAGGGAAGAAAATCACACTAAATCTAGGCTTTTATCAGATGAAATCAATATTTCACAGCAGTCATGTCTGTTGTAATATCTGTATATATATATATATATATATATATATATATATATATATATATATAGGGGCATAGCTTGATCAGTAAGATTGGGGTGTGTGAGCTTCATATTTTCCGACACTGAGGCTGGCATATAGGTGGTCATTACAACCCTGGTGGAAGGTGTTAAAGCTGCGGTAATACCGCAAACAGGCCGGTGGACAAAAAAAGGGAATTATGACCGTGGCGGAAACCGCCAACATAGAGAGCCACTTTAAAACTCTGACTGCCACGGCGGTGCAGACAAGCAGCGCGGCGGTCACTGCCAACAGACAGGCAGAAGACAATGTACCGCCCACAGTATCACAACCCGCCAATCCGCCACCTTTTCCGGGGCGGATTCACCGTGGATAAAAACACGGCATAAACAGCTTTTGCAATGGGAAAACGCTCACCTCAACATCCTCCACGAGGAAGGAGGCCACCATGGAGCCGAACTACAAGTACTCCCTGCGCTTGTCTTCCTGCTCCTCTACGAACACCAGCAACGTAGGCGCCGGAGACAACAGTGAGTACTGCACCTACGACATAGGGGAGGGGGGAGGCAAAAGAAACGGACACACACACGCAACACCCCCACCCCGACCCTCACCCACTAAAACACACACACCAATGCATTTCCAAACAGCACAGTAACAACCCCCAACCCCCCCGGAAGAATGCAAAGACAAAAGGAAATGAGTTCAACCATTGTAATGTATCAAAATACAGTAACCAAATATATACAGATATATAAAAACAATTGAAAATCATACATCACGATTAGAACTGCAGGAATGCACATATCAATGTCCGTGGACCACTGGGCCCACAATGCATGGGCGAGGGCCATACTAGATACCTGTCCACAAACGGAGAGAACACTGCAGGGGCATCAGATAGAAATACAACAGGCACCTCAGGGGGAAGGGAAGGGGGGGCACCTCAGCCGGATTACAGCACCACACCAGATCCACGACGGGGCTCCATGCCCATTGATGTATCCTGGGGAGTGCAAAGCCACAGTCTCTCAAGTCTCTACAGTGGGTGGGTTGCCCACTGCTTTATCCTGGGGAGTGCAAAGCCACAGTCTCTCAAGTCTCTACAGTGGGTGGGTTGCCCACTGCTTTATCCTGGGGAGTGCAAAGCCACAGTCTCACAAGTCTCTACAGTGGGTGGTTTGCCCACTGCTTTATCCTGGGGAGTGCAAAGCCACAGTCTCTCAAGTCTCTACAGTGGGTGGGTTGCCCACTGTACCATCCTGGGGAGTGCAAAGCCACAGTCTCTCAAGTCTCTAAAGTGGGTGGGTTGCCCACTGCTTTAACATGGGGAGTGCAAAGCCACAGTCTCTCAAGTCTCTACAGTGGGTGGTTTGCCCACTGCTTTATCCTGGGGAGTGCAAAGCGACAGTCTCTCAAGTCTCTACAGTGGGTGGGTTGCCCACTGCTTTATCCTGGGGAGTGCAAAGCCACAGTCTCTCAAGTCTCTACAATGGGTGGTTTGCCCACTGCTTTATCCTGGGGAGTGCAAAGCCACAGTCTCTCAAGTGGATAACAGTCTCCACTGGTTCTGGAGGGAGACTGGTGCCCAGAGTGCTTCATCCTGTGAAGGACAGACAGAGTGGATGCAGGTCTCCACTGGTTCTGGAGGGGGAATGGTGCCCAGAGTGCTTCATCCTGTGAAGGACAGACAGAGTGGATGCAGGTCTCCACTGGTTCTGGAGGGGGAATGGTGCCCAGAGTGCTTCATCCTGTGAAGGACAGACAGAGTGGATGCAGGTCTCCACTGGTTCTGGAGGGGGAATGGTGCCCAGAGTGCTTCATCCTGTGAAGGACAGACAGAGTGGATGCAGGTCTCCACTGGTTCTGGAGGGGGAATGGTGCCCAGAGTGCATCACGCTCCCCGTGACGGTCCCAGTTCCGTCACTGTCCCAGCTGCACATGGGCTAACGATGCTTGATTTGGCGGTCTTTGCCCTGTTCAGCGGTCTTCACCATGGCGCCCTTTGCCCTGTTCAGCGGTGCTAGCCTTTGCTGTGTCTGACCTGTTCAGCAGTGCTTTGCCATGGCGATCTTTGTCCTGTTCAGCGGTGCTTGCCTTTGCTGTGTGTGACCTGTTCAGCGGTGCCTGGCCATGGCGGTCTTTGCCCTGTTCAGCGGTCTTCACCATGGCGGTCTTTGCCCTGTTCAGCGGTGCTTGCCTTTTCTGTGTCTGACCTGTTCAGCGGTGCCTTGCCATGCCGGTCTTTGCCCTGTTCAGCAGTGCTTGCCTTTGCTGTGTCTGACCTGTTCAGCGGTGCCTTGCCATGGCGGTCTTTGCCCTGTTCAGCGGTGCTTGCCTTTGCTGTGTCTGACCTGTTCAGCGGTGCCTTGCCATGGCGGTCTTTGCCCTGTTCAGCGGTCTTCACCATGGCGGTCTTTGCCCTGTTCAGCGATCTTCACCATGGCAGTCTTTGCCCTGTTCAGCGGTGCTTGCCTTTGCTGTGTCTGACCTGTTCAGCGGTGTGTGGCATGACGGTCCCTCAGTGCCCAGCGGGGCTGTGGCTGCCGGGGCCCTCCAGGTCACTGACTCTGGTGGTGGTGTCCGGACCAGTGATGATACTGCTGCCCTCCAGGGCACTGACTTTGGCGGTGGTCTCCGGACCAGTGACAATACTGCTGCCCTCCAGGGCACTGACCCTGGCGGTGGTCTCCAGACCAGTGACGACAGTGCTGGTGGTGGCGTCCCGGCCGGCGGGGAGGATGACGGCCTTCTCCGCCGTGCTGCTCTTACCAGACTTTGGATACTTCTTCTGCCCCTTCACCACCTTGGGAGGAGTCACAGCTGACTCGGCACTCCCCCCGGGACCCTTGTGAGCTGTTTTGCCAGCAGGAGTCTTCACCCTCTCCCTTCGGCCACTTTCCAACTTAAGGTGCTTTACAGGGGTGGACTTGCAGTGCTTTGGCTCCGTGTCACACTGGATGCCCTGGTGGCCGGTGCACTCCACACAACTTTAACACGCACCACTGGTACCTGACTTTTTTTGGCTGAGGTGCTACTACGGGACCTATGAATTGGAGGGGTGGGGGTGGTGGGAAAGAGGTCCACGTTGCTGAGGAAGAGTTTCTGACGAACACTGGGACGGGTAGCTGGAGGGGGTCTGGGAGTGGAGGAAGAGGAGGTGGTTGTAGGAGGTGTAACTTTAGGTGATTTGGGTGCAGGTACTGGAGGCTGTCGTGAGGTGGATGGATGTTGGGTGTGTGGGTGCCCGCGTTTGTGTACTTTGGGAGGTGGCGTCACAGACACACTGGGAGTGGACACAGGGGACGTGTAAATGGTAGTGGGGTGGTGAGTGCAGGTGAGCGGGGTGTGGTGCTGGGTGTTCTGGTGCGAGTCCTAGTGCCTGTAGATGTAGTGCATGCAGGTGAGAGTGTAGACGACACTGGGAGAGAGGAGGGAGATGACGAGGAGGGGACACAGTGGAGGCAGTGGATGTTGCTGTGTCTGTATGTGGGTGATGCTTGTGTGAGTGCCTATGGGATGTGTGGTGCCTATATTTGCCTGAGCTACTTTTGTGTGTTGCGGTGTGTTCGTGCTTGTCTGATGGTGTGGTTGAGATAGGCTGGGGTACAGGAGATTGGGTCTGGGTGGAGGAAGTTGGTATGGGGAGGCTAGACACAGGGACAATGGCTGCCATCAGTGCTGAGGCCAGAGATTGCATGGTTCGATGATGGGCAGCCTGACCAGAATGAATGCCCTCCAGGAATGCATTAGTGTGATGCAACTCCCTTTCTACACCCTGGATGGCATTCACAATGGTAGACTGCCCAACAGTGAGTGACCTGAGGAGGTCAATGGCCTCCTCACTGAGGGCACCAGAGGTGACAGGGGCAGGGGCTGAGGTGGCTGGGGCGAAGGTGATGCCCACCCTCCTGGGTGAGCGGGCATGGAGCGAAGGCTGAGGGGCTGCTGGGGTGGCGGCTGTACCTGTAGAAGTGGGGAGCACAGATGGTGCCGCCACAACAAGGGAGCTCCCATCGGCGGACGAGTCTGTGTCGCTGTTTGCTGATCCGGTGATCGACGTGAAGCTCCCCTCGCCCTCTGTCCCACTGGTGTATTCAGAGTCTGTGGTGTGGCCCTCCATGGCCATGTGGGATGCAGCTCCCTCATGCTACGGTGCCACTGTACCTCCGCCTGATGATGCTGATGCACAAACGAACAGGGAGAGCACAAAAAGGGGGGGACAACAGAAGAAAGACAGGTTGAGTGCATGGCTTACCGCTACCGTTGGCGGACAATACAGACACAGCAGCCCCCTGCACTACGCCGTGCTCTTGGCCTCTACAGATGCAATTCCTGGGATATGGCCTAAATGGCTATGAGTGTCATCTGTCCACATAGATGACACAGGGGTATGTATACCTGTATGTGGCACTTTACAGAGGTGGGGTGGAGGGCCACAGGGCCTTGCCTTACGAAGGGGCCTAGCTTACGTAACTCGCCCTGGCCTAGGGAAACCCACAACCCTCCTCCCCCACGCAGACCCCTCCACTGCGCGCAAAGTTATGAGAATGAGAGTGTACTCACCCCCTTGTGTCTGCTGTGATGCCCTCAAGCGCCCATCCAACTCAGGGTAGGCCACCGCCAGGATCCGGAACATCAGGGGGGTCATGGTGCGATGGGCACCCCTCCCACATTGGGAGGCCTTCCCCAGCTGAGCCTCCGCCATCTTCTTGCTCCAGCGGCGAGTGTCCTCCCATCTTTTACGGCAGTGGGTGCCCCGTCTCTGGTGGACCCCCAGGGTCCGTACGTCCTTGGCGATGGCACGCCAAATGTCCTTCTTCTGGTGGGCGCTGACCTACATGACATGTACAGGAGAAGAAGAGAAGTCATTAGCAACTGCACTGTCGAAGTGAGTGGCCCCTATCCCTACCCTTGCCATGTGGCACATGCATTCACAGTCCTTCATGGTCGCAGAACTCTGCCCCCTTCCTACTGACATCCAGCCCTCTCCACCCAGCATAGCCCATACAACGTGCTCCCTGTGTACTTACCTGTAGGTCTGGAGGACCGTAGAGTAGCGTGTACTGGGGGAGGACCCCGTCCACGAGCTTCTCCAACTCCTGAGCAGTGAAGGCAGGGGCCCTTTCCCCAGACGCAGCAGCCATTGTCTCTTCCAGACCGAGGTCACAGCAGCACTTGCAGTGTAGGTCCTCTCCTGTCGAAGATCAGGTATCGAGCGATTGAACAGATAGAAAATGTCGGTGACGTCCGCGGCGGTGACGTCCGCGGCAGTGCGTATCATCACCGCCGGCGCACTTCATCATTGGCTCCTGGGACCATAGGGTCCAATGTTAACCAATGCAGCATTGCGCTGCGGTCTACGACCGCCTACCGCGACGGTGTACAACGCCAGCGCACTTACCTCACATCCCATTGTCCCAGTTTAGAGGTCAGGCAGCCGCCATTTCAGGGGCCCACATGGCTTCATTTACTACTGCGTTACAAATACCTAGGCCTACACTCAACACACATACAGGAAGAATTTTGTATTTGGTGTCGTGTTCTGTGTAGCTGTGGGTACATACCTGAGAATTTGTTGACTCTATGCTCGCTGTTGTCCTCCTTAGGCACCGTCAGCTGGGACATTTGAGGAGATGACGGAATCCTCTGGTGTACCGACCGCTAGTGGACCTGTTAACAATGGAGGAGCGACATTTGATCATCACCTACAGGTTTGACCGTGCCACAATCCAGGAACTGTGTATCCAGTTGGAGCCAGACCTGATCTCACCAATCCGCCAACCCACAGGAATCCCCCCTGAAGTGCAGGTGCTATCATTGCTCCATTTCCTTGCAAGTGGATCATTTCAAACTACAGTGGCCATGGCATCAGGGATGTCCCAGCCTATGTTTTCCAACGTGTTGTCCAGAGTGTTGTCTGCCCTGCTGAAACACGTTAGGAGCTACATAGTTTTCCCTCAGGTGGAGGATTTGGCTACAGTTAAAGGTGACTTCTATGCCCTGGGACATATCCCTAACATAATAGGTGCCATTGATGGGACCCATGTAGCTCTGGTCCCCCCACGCAGGAGTGAACAGGTGTACAGGAATCCGAGGACCAGGGCAGAGGAACGCTACAATGAGGCCCATGGGCGGACTAGGAGGGTGATCGAACGCACCTTCGGCCTCCTGAAGGCCAGGTTCAGGTGCCTCCATATGACCGGTGGTTCCCTATTCTACTCACCAAGGAAGGTGTGCCAGATCATCATCGCCTGCTCGATGCTTCACAATCTTGCTTTGCGACGCCAGGTGCCTTTTCTGCAGGAGGATGGTCCAGATGACGGTGTTGGGGCAGCTGTGGAGCCTGTGGACAGTGATGAGGAGGAAGCTGAGGAAGAAGACATAGACAACAGGGAGTCAGTCATACAGCAATATTTCCAGTGACACACAGGTGAGAATAATTTTTTTACTATTACATTCACTTTCACACTTCTAACTCTATCCTGTCTGTCAATTAGAAGCAGGATTTGGTAACTGAGTTGTACATTTCCATTACGGTTTCACAGGTGTGGTTACCAACGTGTGTCATCTGCTTGCATCCTTCATGGACTTGTGATGTGTGACATAGGTATGTTGGCATTACATTTGAAAACGCATTTTTGTCACTGTAATTGGTAATAGACATTTTAAAAATCACAGACTGACTCCAGATTGTTTTGTGGTTCAAGGGTGTTTATTGAAGTGCTAATTATTGGAAGGGGTGGCAAAATGGTGATGGGTGATGGAGGAGGAAGGTCCATGGCAGAGTCCAGTCTATTAGTCTCACAGGTGCACTGCCCATATGGGCATAGGAAGTGGAGCTGGGACAGTTCCAATCTGGACAGGGTAACAAAGTGAGACAGTGGGATGACAATCAGGGTGGTCTCATTTCCTGGCGGGGGTCTTGCCATCGTGCTCTGTCCTGTTCCTGGATCTCAGGGACCGCTTGCGGGGTGGTTCTCCGTCTGCAGGGGGTGGGGTGCTGGTGTGGTGGTCCTGTGGCGGGGCGTCCTGTCCACTAGCGCCGGTGGAGGTGGTGGGCAGTTCATCGTCTAGGCTTGTGTCAGGAGCCCCTTGGAGTGCCACGGTGTCCCTCATGGTCTTTTGTATGTCCATCAGCACCCCTACGATGGTGCCCAGGGCGGAGCTGATGGTTCTGAGCTCCTCCCTGAAGCCCAAATACTGTTCGTCCTGCAGGTGCTGGGTCTCCTGAAACTTGGCCAGGACCGTAGCCATCGTCTCCTGGGAGTGGTGGTATGCTCCCATGATGGAGGAGAGGGCCTCGTGGATAGTGGGTTCCCTTGGCCTGTCCGCCCCCTGTCGCACAGCAGCCCTCCCAGTTCCCCTGTGTCCCTGTGCCTCCGTCCCCTGCACCCTGTGCCCACTACCACTGCCCCCAGGTCCCTGTTGTTGTTGGGGTGGTGGGTTATCCTGGGTTCCCTGTAGTGGTGGACACACAGCTGATTGACGTGTCCTGGGTACGGAGGTATGGGCCCGCTGGGTGGGTGCTGTGCTGGTGTTACCAGAGGGTGGAAGGTCAGTGTTGGGCTGTGCCTGTGCGACGGGAACTGACTGTCCCGTGGCCCACGATGGTCCGGACTGGTCATCTGGATCCAGTTGGCCAGAGCTGCTGTCGTCACTGTGGGCCTCTTCTGTGGATGGAGTGGAGATGTCTGGACCCTCCTGTGGGTTGACATTACATAGTGGTCCTGCAGGGGTATAAGAGCATGATTATTGCATGTGTGTGTGTCATGGTGTGCAATGGGTGGGTGTGCGTGTACCCCAGTGCAAGCATTCCTGTGTGGGGGCTTGTGTGATGATGGTTGGGGGGTTGTTATGGGTATGTGCAGTGGGCATGCTTTAGTGATGGGTGTCCATGCTTAGTTGTGTCATGCAGGGCTTGTTGTTGGGATGTGTGGTTTGTGTAATTAGTACATTAGTGAGGAGTTGGAGTGATAGGGGAGGGGGTGAGGGTGGGGGTGTGTGATAGCAAGCAGGTAGGGTGGGGGATATGATAGTTAAGATTTGACTTACCAGTGTCCATTCCTCCACTGACTCCTCCGAGGCCCTCTGGATGCATGATGGTCAAGACCTGCTCCTCCCATATTGTTAGTTGTGGGGGAGGAGGTGGAGGTCCGCCGCCAGGCTGCTGAACCGCGATGTTGTGCCTGGAGACCACGGAACGCACCTTCCCCCGTAGGTCGTTCCACCTCTTCCTGATGTCCTCCCGATTTCTTGGATGCTCTCCCACAGCGTTGACCCTGTCGACGATTCTTCGCCATAGCTCCATCTTCTTGGCTATGGAGGTGTGCTGCACCTGTGCTCCAAATAGCTGTGGCTCTACCCATAAGATTTCCTCCACCATGACCCTGAGCTCCTCCTCGGAAAACCTGGGGTGTCTTTGGCGTGACATGGGTTGGTGTAGGTGATGTGTGGGGTGGTGTATGTGTTGATGAGTGTGGTGTTGTGTGGTGGTGTGGGGTGTTTTGAGCGTGGATGTTGTATTGGTGATGGTGTTGTGTGCCTCTGTGTGGTGGGGTTGTCTATTGCTGTAGTCTCTGTCTGTCGCCTTCATCTTCAGTTTTTTGTCGTAGTGATTTGTGGATGATGTGGGTGTGTATTTTATATTGTGTTGGGTGTGTGGGAGTGGTGTTTGTATGTTTATCAGGTGTGTGTATTTGGAATTGTCCAATGTGGCAGTGTTTTGGAGATGTGTGTGTATTTTGAGCGTGGCGGTGTGTACCGCCAATGGAATACCGCGGTTGAAAGACTGCTGCGTGGATTCGTGTGTCGTGGTAGCATGGGCGGGTTTCTGTTGGCGTGACGGTGGAGGTTTTGTTTTCGACAGTTTATCACTGACCTTTGGTGTGGCGGACTTCTGTGGGTGTCTGAATTTCGGCGGATTCCGAGATGTGGGTCATAATAGCTGTGGCGGAATTCCGCGGCGGTGTATTGGCGGTCTCCTGCACGGCAGTAAGCGCCTTTTACCTCCAATGTTGTAATGACCCCCATAATGTTTAAATACATTATACAACAAGCAGGGTGCATGGAAGGGGGCTACGGGGCAGTGAAAAGCGAGAGGAATGTTGAGTGGTAGGGGTACTAAGAGAGGGAAAGCACAATATTTTGCAAAATTACCAATATCTTTGATGACTTTGAAAACCGAGAAAGGAGAGAGTCTGAATGTATGTAAAAATTCCTGGTGAAATCTGGCAGATATCACTCCATACCTGACTGAAAGCATCTGTACCCAACTATTTAACAGAAATTAATTTATTGGGGGCTGTAGCACCCCACACACCCCATGAAGCTACGTATATATATATATATATATATATATGTAATAGTCCACAACTGATGGAACGATATCCACTGGATGGCTGCACTGAACCCTTCACCGATTCATGAGGACAAATCAATATTCAAAATCGAATTTCTTCAGCTTTATTCCATATGATTATGACATAGTTTCCTGCAAAATATATATATATTTATGTATATATATATTATATATATTATTAATATATATATATAAATTCATTTTGATAGTTTCCATGTAACTAGTCACCGCCTCCTTTCACCAGTGCCATATGTTTCTGTCTCACAGTACAAAGATATTGTCACCCAATTCCGGCACATTACAATAAAAACTGTAAAAGCACAGTGTGTGCTGTACCCATTCTAAAAAAAGACTTTCCTTGCGGCAATGGAGATTTTACAAAAAATTTAATTGAAACTGAAATGGAATCCTCTCCAGGCTCACAAACACTATTCTGTAGAGCAGTCGCGGCTCGCGGCTCGCGGCTCGCGGCTCGCGGCTCGCGGCTCGCGTCATGCGGAAGGGCTGGGCGGCGTGCAGGGATTAAAAAAATTGCATTTTTACAAAAATAAACACTTACCTTGCTCACCACCACCTCTGCTGCACAGCTCCATCCGCTTCTCCTCACAGGCACAGGCTCTCAGCCTGCCCTGTGGCCAACCTAACACTGCTCAGAGCAGCATCAGGATTGCCTGGAAGGCTGGGAGCCTCTGCATGCTACTGTGTTGATGGGCTGGAGAGAGCCTACTGCGCATTTGTGTTTGGCCGCTCAAGACGGCTAGCCAAACACACATGAACTCTGAGGGGGAGTGCTGTGCACACCCCCTCACTGCTCTTCACAACCTGGCCCCTCCCCTTTAAAAGGAAACAATAATAAACACTGTTTATTATTGTTTCTTTGTAAAGGTTTTGCAGCTGCCCCTGCTGGCGGTGGCGACGCTCCTCTGCCCTAATGGAGGTGCCGCACCTGCTGTATAGTGTACAAAAGGCTGTGGGTGGGTGATGGAAACAATAACATTATGCTGTTCTAAATGCACAGTACTACACTGCACATCTGGAAAAAGGAAGCATAACAATAAAACCAAAATCAAAAACATAACATTGTCTTTGTAATAGTAAAAAAACTAAATAAACATGACATATAACATGCAAATAAAACAATTACTTAAACAACAAGGCGCAAGAGGCACATGAACGGCCATAGCAATGCAAGTAAGTGGTACACTTGAAAGTAAGCATTACGTGCACCCTTGGGGGAACTGGACACCACCAAACATCTAGACCCCACTAGAGAAGCTGCTGCCCATGACCCTAAAGAGCTTGACTTGACCCAGTAGCGAGATGTAAACCAGTTGTTCCTCCCCTGTGGCCTAAAAAACGGTGTTGTGAATCAGCTTGTGGGCTGTTACCAGTTCAAATCCAATGTAACACACAGCATTTAAACTGTGTAACCCACACTCTAAAGTTTAGTAGTGTGTAATGCTGTAGTCAGGTGGGTGCTACATATCACGTATAGCTCTGATAAATATAATATGTATCATGCTGTTGTATATATGTTGCCTGCTTGTAATGGTAAGTGGGAGAAAGCTTACCTGGAGTGCAATCCACAGATGATTAAACTATGATTTATTGACTACTTAAATAAGTATAAAATGGAAGTAGCTTTGCGGCATTGCTGCAGCTTGAACTATGGAGAAATTGTGAAAATGTTTTGAATGCTGTAATTTAAGTAAAAAATACATATTACTGCATCTGAGAATCACACTAGACAACTATACACATGTTCTATATATGAAAAGGCTTTGAAGTGAAAGGGGAGCTGTCACTACACACGAGGGGTCATGCAGAGGTATGGTCAAATACTTGATTAAAATATTGAACTACCTCAAAGGAAATGTGTAATTCGTCAATATATCAAAGAAATCACATTAGGGAGAAATCATGTGCATGCACGCATGTGAGTTGACCTTTGTGAAAAGGGTCACCTGTTATGACACTGGATGATCCTAACTGCAGACCACCTATATGATTGCACTGAATATGAGGTGACTTGCATTGTTGCACAAATAATGTATCAATGCTCGTGTAGGAGCAGATTGCCACCACAAAGTGAGGCTGTGGCGAAAAGATCTATAACACATCTTGGCATGGCAAAAAAATAAGCAGGCCATCACATCTATCAAGGAGTTCAAAACAGATAACATCCCAGCTGCTCTGCAGGTGCATAGTAGATGTTTGTGGTCCCACTACTGTGACCAGCAACCGAAGTCCAGAGATGCAGAAGGCATAGGTCTACAAACTATGCATTAAAAATGAGAAGGTTGAAATTGATTAAAGTTATGTATCTATTGCGAAGCAAATTATTCTGACACGCTTTGGCTTTTGAGTGTGTCATGGGGTCCGGGTTTACATCCTCGATGGCTACATCAAAAATACCACATATCTGTGAAACCACATAAACGGTTACATTGTATTCTTCCTTTCAATACAAGGAAATGGCTTATTATCTATCAGGAAAAACACACAAGCAAAAACACACAAAGATGAACAAACACATTGAAGAATCAAACAGTAAACAACTTGACCAGAAGGAAAAACAGCAAGTACGCAAGTGTTAACGCTGAGTTTATTAATAAAATTATGAATGAATACCCATGTATTCTGAATGTTGAATTTGCATAGAAATGTAATAATAATGTAGGGAGAAATAATGCATGCATTTGAAAGTGCACCCATATGAGTGGCCGTCAGTGTTCACAAAGTGTACTTATTAATGGCTTTTTAACATGAAATGTCGAGCTTATGTTTGATTAATGTGGTAATATGTCATATTAATGGTTATGAATGATCTATTAGCTTTATTAATTGTAAGCCTTAACTTAGCAAGGTCTTGGACGAGTTGCAGGGCCTCATGTCAAGATTCATTTCTTAACCAACTTATAAAATGGATGTTTAGAGAATTAAATTGTGATTTTCCACTGTGCTGACCAAATGCTCATAGCTAAAATCCATTCTCATGAGAACTGCTTGCTGGGAGAGTAAGTACTTGTTAATTCAACATTGTTAATGTAACATGTGTGAGACTGACTTTCTCAGGAGAAAACAAAGACTATACTGACTGGAGTATAAGCTGCAACAATATTGTTACCTGACAAGCGGGATGATGAGAACATTACGAAAAGAACCAATCACCTACATGTGAACCGCGCACTAGTAGAAATGTAGATTTAAAGTATTAGTTTTATTGTACAAAGTATGAACATGCGATCCCTTGATCAATAGGGACTTGGGAAGTGGTTTTAGGAAATCTAACTTAGCCGTACTGCACGGAGAAGAGACACCATCATTTGCCCAATTTCCATCTTGAGAAGAGACTTGTTTAACTTTATTGCTTAAAGACTTTGCCTTTTCTGAACTTTGATGCTGAATCCTGATGCCTAACTGTCCAGACTGATGTCCTGAGGATGAAGACTGTCACCGCTTGCTGATCCAAACTGAGGATAGGTATCTTGAATTCTAGGTACCAACCGCTATCTTGATAGAGCCATAGTTAGATGTTTTCTAAAATTGTGTTGACTAAATTATTTAGCATGAAGCCCAAACATGATATGCTAATCTGATGTTAGTTAGAGATCTCACTGATGAAGTTCGCTACATGAAGAAACAGCTGATGTCTTTTCTTTGTTGAATCTAAACGTATGTAATATCGTTTGCACAGTTATTCTCGTTATTAATTTGCAGTACAACTTTAGAATGTGTAGTAGCTCAAGCTTTGATTGTATTGCATATTTTCATCGCTTCGGTCAGCCAGTGTTGTTTCTGTATGTTTATCAATTGATTTTGAGATTAAGGTACATGACATTAGTATTGTTGATATAGGGAAATAAACATTCTAACTTTTTCATAAAAGGTGCGGTTATTCATGACTGAAGGGTAATGGTGTGTAACAATTATTGATTACTAATGTTATTGATTGTTATTGATCTGCATGGACAGGATATGTTGTGGGAAAACCTCAAAGCGAGTCAAAAAGTTTATCGGCCTATTTGTGTCTCCCTTGTAAGTTTACTTATTAAGGTCTGATGCGATAGCACGGGTTAGGTAAATCTGACACAGGCACACCAAACAACGAGACGAAAACCTCTAGAGTAATATAATACAGATGACTGAAAATCATAGTGAAGGTTTACAGTCTGACTGCATAACAAAGCAATTGCGTAACCCAACTTGCCATTGCAGCTCTCACCAAAAGGTTGGTAATCATCATAACAATCAAAACATAACATGTGGAAACTTGAAAGAATGTGAACTACAGTGGAAGATTGAGGCAACAATGACTATTACCCTGACCTTCCCAACATTGGTGCCACATTGCTATTACATTGTTCTTCTAGAGGTGCTTGGTTGTGGGGAGTAGAGTATCAAAACACTTCAGTTGGGTGTTTGCTTCATTGTTTTTGTACCTTCTCCTCTCGTGAAAATGTTGTTGTGCAGATATAGCTGTGGAGGTCGGATTGTACTTCATTTTGAACTCTTTCTCTCTACATCCAGCAGCAAAGCTGGCTGCTGCTTGAATTGGGCACCCACACTGTGGCAGGAGCTTCAGCCTTTTGGTCCTCCCATCTCCCATCGCCGCCGGTCTACTTAATCTCCTCCCATAGGGTGTCCAGCCCAACATCCTGGCTGAAGTAAAGGGCATCTTTCCTATTTGAGCCTATTAGGGGTGAAAAGGGTGTAGAGCCTGATACTCTTACTCAGAAGTCTGCTTTCATCTCTTCCCCACTTCTTGGCCTTTCCTTCTACCACCTACATATATCCTCAACCAAATTAAAAAAGGGCATTCATGCACATAAGAAAATCCATGGCCAGCTATGCAAGCATTACCCTCCAGAATGCACTTAAAATGTTGTTGGTGGTTTAGGAGTGCCTGCAGGGGCTTGGGGCACTATTGCTTCCAGGTAGGTTTCATACAGTGTTTTTACTGAAGCCTTACAAAGTACCTCCATAAGCAGGGCTCTAAGTGGCTGGATCCTGCTGGTGCTCAGCACCAGCAGCTCTAAAAAGCAGATGTTAAGACAGGTCTCTTTCAGACTATCCATTTTTGTCCTCACTGCCAGGGTGATAAAACATCTTAACTCGGCAGCCTTACCACTCTTCACTACCTTTGATGTAACTCAAAAGAGACTCATAGTTATTTTACAGTCTCATTATTTCAGAAATGAAGCATTTTCAGTATTATATACAACAAAGCCATTGTCCTTACTTATTTATCTTATGCTACTAACAACCATTGTCAAAGCCAATAGTCCTAGCTTATTGTAGGTGTAATGTTACTTCTATTATTTATCTGAATGCAATGGCAGAAAGAAGCATCAAAATACCAGTCAGGCGGCACAGATTTCTACCTTACGTGTTTTTAAGGCACCATCCTAATTATATACGCCACGTCCCTTTGAAAGACCCCCTGGTTTTTTCATCCCACTTAAAGCCCTGTCCACAGGTTGGTATCTCTGCTTCTTTAGGGTGGACTACATATAGTATTTAGTGGTGGCTTAACAGGCCTTCCATGGTTGAGGCTCCCCTCAGATCTGGTTAGACTGCCTTCAAAACCCATCAAGCTGTTACATGCAAGCAATGGAGCATACTCCCCTTGATAATATGGAGCTTTGAAAGCTACCTTGAATTCAGAATACCAACAAAGATTTATATGCTCTTAATATCAGATAAGTAAAACTGAAGTCCGATTAGATTAATCATACTGCCTGTAAAAGTATACATCACACTTATTTCACTTTTCTCTTCATGAGTAAGATGCTTCTTAATGCTCCCAAGCCAAGTCTGGAATACACTGTCCATGCCTCATTTACGAAACCAAACCTCAGCCCTTGTTACACCACAACCAATACCTTTGTCATCGTTCATACACTGGTAAACTTGATAACTACCTATTTGACCAGTTAGAGAGCAATTTGAGGCCAGTAGAGTACAATACAAAATGACATTTCTAATAATTGGGCCAAAGCCAGGGCTGTGCAAATTTGGGCAACACAATTTCAGCTCTCTATTTTAAAGTTTTAAGAGCTGTGATCTTAATGAAGTGTTTGAAATTATAAAAACATACAGATTAAAAGTCCTATAAGAAGTAGTTTTTTTCTGCATTAACCCTGCAAACCCTGTTTAGCTGAAGAATTGACTTGCAAAAAATGTGTGGAAAATCCCTCTGTAAATAAGTAGTTTTAGGAGGAATCATTTCTTGTTTAAACCTTGAATTCCTTTATGTAAAGAAACATTTGACTGCTGGCAAATTTGTATATAATCCATGTACTTTGCAACTCCATTGATTGGAAAAGGGAAATCTGTAAAGGCAAATGTGTTAAATTTATTGAAGTGATTCATAAAAAAGGATAGGGTTCTGATCCAAAAGACGTTTGAGTTTGTAAAAAGATGTATCTGAGTAAAAGAGTGGGCCTGCATCTGCTAGCAATTCTCAGAAGGTGACTTTGCAGTCCAAAAACTGTCACTGCAGCAGAACATAACTTATGTTTTTCGTAATATTACACTGAAATAATTCCCAAGTAAGGGGTGGGGTGTCAGCATTTTAATGTAAAATTACTGTGAAAGATTGTAAACACCCACAAATACCTGAGATTGTGCCCATTAACAAAGTCCTCTCTGACCAGCCTCAAAATGGTCAGTGATTTACTTTTCTTAAGGGCAGGACAAAACCTCTTTCAGGGTGATTAGGAGAATGGAACACCCTCGGGTTGTGTGGTGGTGCAAAGGAATATTTTCCTCACGGAGAAAAGAAAGAAAAGCACAAGATTGGGACACCTGCACAAATGTGTTGATTTTTAGGTCACAGCCTTCCAGACAGCTGAACTGTGTGGTATGCAATAGACATCTTAGGGAGTTTCAGAAAGTTGACCTGGGAATGCATTCTGCCCATTGTTTGCATTGGTTTTGTGGTCTGTAACCCACATTTTCTGGCTATCTATTTGCTGGCTTTATTTTTCGCCCCCCCAGCTTGATTTCATACCTCCCCATGCCAAAGTTGTGTTTACAATAATTTTCCACAGACTCGTTTTCTGTAATAAACAGGTCTGTAAATCTTGTTCTTATCTGTCACATTTGCTGGGCATTCAAAAACCCAGGTCAAATGCCAAGTTGTGTCTTTGAGGGAGCCTGGTGTTTATTTCGCTTTCTTTCACGTTGATTAACTTGTGAATAAATGCTTGCTCATTTTCAACACAGAAGTTCAGGAGGGATGTTTTGGACCACACTGATTTAATCTGATATACTAGTAGCACTAAGATGAAATAGCTCTGCATGTGAATGAAATACATTTTTGAAATTTTCACAGAGATTTTTTCATATTTAACACATGTTTTGCAAAATTCCTCATTTTTGGCGAGTCCATTTAATTTGTGAAACTGCCCTTTTAGGAACAAAGTACAAAGCCGCATTTCGGTCTGAGCTTCAGCCTAACATATGGTGATCTTGGGCAGTGTACTCTGTTTATGGCCTATTCACTGTCAAGAAAAGAATAAGATCTTTTCACAGGAAAGAGCCAGGTATATTGTAGCACAATTTAACAGTGTTTACTTTTCACTTTGATGTGTAACGTATATGCTTTATTTGTAACATCTGTGGCAGCTCGTTTTGGAGAGTTGTATAAGTTTAAAGGCACTTTTTATGAACACTTTTGTCTTTCTGTTTATCTACACAATAATTATGTATTCCACCTGCAATTATGTCTTTTATGAATCACATATATATTACTGGAAATAAACGTTTTCCTCATTTGTCCTCACAGGCACTAGGGTGATGATCTGAATGGTGCAGCTGCTGCAGTTGCACAGGGGCCAAAAGCTGTAGGAAAACGACTGAACACTGATTCTATAATGGTTCGATTGCCGACTTTCACAAGTCGCTCAAGCCTTCATATCTCAAGCCTGGGCACCAGGGACGGGTAAGCGATACAAATCTGCCTGGTCTCGCTGGTCTCGCTGGTGTTTGGACAGGCATACCGATCCCGTGGGGGCCCACATTACAGATGTGCTAAATTTACTGGCCGATTTGGCCGCCTCTGGTTTGTCGTACTGCACAGTGAATTCTTTTAGGTCAGCGATTTCGACGGGTCACCCTCCTATTGAGGGCCACCCAGTGGGGGCTCACCCGTGGGTGTGCAAACTGCTCAGGGGCATTCGTTTGGCCCGTCCTCCTCAACCCAGATATTCAGAACTTTGGGATGTCAACCTCGTTTTGCGGCTGTTATCTTCCTGGCAGGACAATTCTTTTCTGTCTCGTAAAGAGTTGTCAGCTAAATTAGCCATGCTGTTATGCCTCATTTCCTGTAAGAGGGTGTCCGATGTTCGAGCTCTGGACGTCTCGGCCAGAGTGTTTTCTCCTGAGGGAGTAACCTTTACGATCTCCCGTAGGACTAAATGTAATACCAGATCGGTGTCATATCCGGCTTTCCCGTTCGCTCCTAAGTTATGCGTGGTTCTGTGCCTGAAGGCGTACGAGGAGATGTCTGCTTCCCTCCGCTCTCCGGGGGAATGCCAGCTACTCATTTCCCTGAAGAAACCGTTTAGAGCGGTTTCCTCGCCCACCATTGCTAGATGGATCAGATGGATCCTTGCGGAGGCCGGGGTGGACGTTCAGGTTTTTGGTGCGCACTCGACTAGAGGTGCTATGGCTTCTAAGGCCGTTCAGGTAGGTGGTAGACTGGAGGACATTATGAATGCTGCGGATTGGTCCTCGGAGTCGGTTTTCAAAAGATTCTATTTTAAACCGATTCATGAGGCGACCTCATTGGTGGTAAGTAAGCTTTGAACTTGCATAATCCTCGCCTCCGGTCCTGTTATAGAATGAGAAATGTCCTAGCTATCGTGAAGGAAAGTTTCAATTCTATTAAGGACACGGAGGCGAGGATTATCCCACCCAGCACTTTTAGTATGTTCCTCCCCACCCAAAGTGGACTGGTTGGATCTCGTTTTCCAAGGTGGTATATATTTCACTATGTTTTTCCTGAGTACGCTCTTGGTGTATACCACTATAGGCTTGCGGGGGTTTTTCTCCCGGCTTGTAAGCAAACTATTTATGTTTTATTCTACATTTGTGCTTCCTATTGGTATGACTTATTTCTCTTGATTGCTTCTTGTTTTGACTTTGGCTGTAATGCTCTCGTTTATTTTACATGATCTGATATTCTGTACGATTTCTCTTAGGTCCGGAGGCGACGGCCACATGAATCTTGGACGTCTCTTCGCAGTGAAGTCGAGGGCGGATGACGTCTCGTTGGGCATTTATACCGTCGATGTTATTGATGTTCATTGGACTGTGGTTGCCATGGCGATGGTCTCATGGGAGTTGTGGTTTTGGTTTTTTGGTTGAACTTTGAACCTGCTGTTAATAAAAGTGAAGAAAGATCTGCATAATCCTCGCCTCCGTGTCCTTAATAGAATTGAAACTTTCCTTCACGATAGCTAGGAAATTTCTCATTATTGCTACATTGTGCCACTAAACAAACAGTCACAAGTGCAGTTACGCTGCAGGCACTAGAGGCCTGATTTGAATGGTGCAGCAGGTGCAGTGGCACAGTGACCAAAGGCTCTAGAAGACCCACTGAACACCGACTATTGTTACATTTTACTACTATAGAAACAGTCACATGTGCAGTTACCGTGCAGGCACAAGAACCATGATTTGAATGCTGCAGCAGGTTCAGTGGCAGAGGGGCAAAAAGCTCTTGGAAACCCACTGAACATCGCATTTCCTGACCCTTCCTCTCTCACCTCACGGGTTTCCTCCCTTGCAGGCTTTCTATTCTCCTCACCTAGGACACTGGTGTATGGATCACCTTTTTTCACAGTAAGGGCAGCTTTTATAAAAAAGCACCTAAAAGTTCTATACAGTATTTCAGCACTTTATAAGAGCACTAGTTATATTGCTCAAAAACACCTTTTTATGGCACTGGGGTGATTACATGATTTGGCCAGGATCACAAGATTACTTTCTTTCACATAGATTAACTTGTAAATAAATGCATGCTCGTTTTGAACAGGGGGCTGCATGCAAAGGTCAGGAGTGAGCTTGCAGCCCCCAGACTATAGATCTATAGGGATGTTATGCCATACAGCAGTGCTGGCTTCAGTACAGCATAGCTGCACGTTTCAAAAACTGCTATAATCCAGTCAACACTGGCTGTGAAATAACACTTTTTATCTTCACTTTGAGCCATTTTCAACATGACTAAAAACACTGGCAAAGCCAATAAATCTGGCATAGATAAGACCTATTGGCTTTGCCTGTGCTTGTTTACAATGTGGAATAGTACTATACTTACAAATCAACATTGCAAAAATGTCCATGACCACAAAAGTAGGATTTCACATGAGTTTCTTGGCATTATGCCTGGGAAGGTACCATTGGCAAATTTTTCCAGACGTACATATGGAACATTTTGAGAATTCCATAGCCACATATCTGTACCCATCTGAGGTAGTGATTCTGTGGGTGGAGATTAATAACATTCTTGGTCAATCAGGCCTACGTCTTTTTCACCCATAAACGGTAGAGCAGTTACACTAGGGCACCTTAAAGAAAACAAATGTTTCTACCACCTTTTGAAGCTGATATAAACCCTAAATCTATTTGGAACACTTATTGAGCTAAGCACTAGGTTCCAGTTAGTGAAAGCAAGGTGATCCCATGGGCAGAAACTGTGAAGCTTCTGTATATCTTTCAGATCTTGTCACCTTTACTGCAAGGTTTTGCTTCCAATCTCAACTCAATGCCATTCGATAGTGCCCGGGCCCAAGCAGAGGTCTGCTATGCACAAGTAGATAGATGATCTGTCACCTTATGTTCTAGCTTCTGTACACCTCCAGGTTCCTGAATAATTTAGTGGACCAGAGTTAATTCTGCTGAGCCTGTGCCAAACTCTAGTCTTTAGGGAGGGTGATTACTATACTGGGGTTTCCAATGTTCAGTGGTGTACTAGGAGTTTGCTGGCCACAGATCAATGGAATATTGGTGGCTCCAAAACGGACCCACATAGAAGTGACACAACACAAAATGGTACCACTGAGTAGGCACCTGTTGCAAGCCACAAATGTTCAGGTACCTTGGTCTCTGCTACGGCTGAACAAGATCATGCAGGACGGGTGCACCTAAGTTACCAAGCACTGACATGACACAATGCAGAATTCTGGGTTAGACTCAGAGTTGAATTAGAACTTCAAGATTCAAGTATCACTAGACTATAAATCATAAGAAAATGGTTCCAGCATCTTTGAGCTGAGGACAACAAGCCTTTGAAAGAAAGCACAGAGGACTAGCGAGACAATGGGGTGTGTTATTGGCTCCCACAAAGTGAACTGGCTGCTCACCAACATCCTTCAAGCCACAGTCCTGCTCATCACTGTGTTACGGGTCCTGGAGTTCACTGTGCACAGCTGTCCAGCTGATTGGTAATGAGGCCACTGAAGATCCCCCATTTGTCAAACACTGCAGATTCCTAAACTGGCAAACAGCTTCCTTAATTAGACACAAGTGTACCACCTTCATAATCCCTCATCTGAGCTGACCAGAACTGATTCGATTGTGCAGATATTCTGCAGAAGTGGGCCTATAGCCCGGGAGTCACTAAGCCATTTTAGAATTACAATGTCACCTTGACACAACGTGTTTTTCTTTTTCACACCTGCAAAGCCTGGCATGCTGCTTAGGACTGTTTCTTGTAGATGAAAATAATTTAATGAATTGAAATACTAGTGTCTAGACATCAGGAACCCTAGTGCCTAGACATCAGGGGCTCTAATATGAACGCATGCAGGCTTAGACTGGTAGTATGCCTTTATCTCTTACTGTAACCATGCTAAGGTGCATACCTAACTCAAATACACTCAGTAACTCTATGAGTTAGTACATTAGCTGCAGGCAAAACATCAAGGAAACACAGAAAAGGAAACACAGAGTGACAGCCATTGGTCCGTGTTTCTAAACTGTGCAGATTACAGCTCATGCATTAACTCGAAGCTGTTGAATTGCTACTTTTGTATATAGATAGACCAATTTAATTCAAACTGGTGCATACCTCTGGTCTGCAACTGTGCTCAGTGTTCATGATATGGCGACAGCAACAGAAAGTGACGATTTGCATTGGTTTGTAACCAAAAAAGTAATGCAACACAGCCCAATGTGCTTCCTTGCATTATAGTGCATCAAGGAGGTTTTCCATGGGTGATGTATGGGCGTTCCCTTGCATCCATCCACTAATTATGATACAAATCCATATCCACAAAGACTTCTAGGCAAGGATTTGCTGCAGAGTCATGTGCTTCCCTGAGACTGGCTTAACGAGGAGAAATACCTTTGTTTCCCCTCGTTTTTCCCTTTTTGAATGTGTGCAGCATTTTGCAGCACTCATACAGAGATGACATTGCCTTTTGGCATAGTTTTCGTGCAAGAAGGGACCTCCTCCTGCACAAAAGCTATGCTGACCACAACACAGGGTGTCTGCATTGGTGCAATGCTGACGTAAGCGCCTCAGTGCACAGAGACAGCAGAACCGTGCCACCTCTTTGGTGAGATGGTACAGTTCTGCCCTTTCCAGTTGACACAAGGCAGCAACTTTGCTTCCTGCGCTGTGTTGCAACAAAACTTTGTAAATCAGGGCTTTCAAATATGGTCAAAGACATACCCTGGCGTAAGGGACAAAACACATGACAGTCCCTGGAGCTGTGTATCAGCCAAACATGAGTCAGGGACTGGTGTTAAGCTTAAAGTAATCGGTTCAGTGCTATAAGTGCTGACCCAAGACTTCCCTCCAAACCTGTTGCTGTGTCTCCTAAACGCGTCCAGTTCAATCTGTCTCAAGAAATTATATTGAAGCGAAAAACTCACAGTCTCCTGTGTGCCAGACCAGCAGTAAGGGTTGACTGGACCAGCTCCAATCACATTACTCCAAAATGGAGCACTGCAGCTCTGGTTTCTAACCCTCAGTGCCAGGGGCAGGCTATTCCTGTTTTTCACTAATCAGTAATTTGCTTTCCATCATTAACAATTCTTAGACGCACAGACTGCCACTTTCACATACGGAAATTCCCAAAGGTCAGAGAAGGGAAATAGTTAATTCCTTTTATTCAATGCCTAGCTCCCTCCCCCCACTTCCCATCCCCACCCTGTGTGAACAGGAAGTTTAAAAGGAAAAGCCTGCTGAATCCAGCAGCTGGGAACGCATGAATGCTGGAAATTTACTCCACAGAAAACACAGGGACAACAATAAAGGTTCTTCGTCACCCTTCTCCGGCTAGGAAAAACAACACACCACAAAGTCCTCCAGTAATTCACCCACTGTAAGGAGAAGCGCTATATACTGAAGACCCCAAACTATTTCACCATGAAGCATTGGTTGAGGAGAAACTGAACAGAAAAGGGACTTTAAAGTACATTAGCCAGTTACGTGCTTAATGTTTTCCTTGCGCTCTTAACCCACAGCAAATTTTATTGTAGAATTTAAATTTAAAAGTAGTTAAATATATATTGAAAATCCGTCAATACTACTAGTGAGGCTGACGTTTTTATTTTTTAAAAAGGCAAAAATTACAAAGTATTAGTGCAGTGTCAAAGGCAGTGTGTCTTTAGGCCTGGTGCAAGGAAATCGGTCCCATGGCTGCTGTCTTAACTGTGAAATACAGCAATAATCAGGGCTCAATGGGTCCCTAAGGCCTCTGGGCCGCGGTGCCACTGTACCTGCAGCACCAATAGCATCTACGCCTCTTAATAGTAGTGTGAAAGCATTGGCTTCATGTGTTCCTTATATACAAATGTGAAGCTGTGAGATGAGTGAGATTGTATTGCTTCTGTATGTGTTGCAGTGCCAAGTACATTAAATATAATCTGCATTTTTTATTACTATCTAGGAGCTACCACAATAATATTTCATATTGACAACAATATGAACAAACTTGTTCTAGATTACTGTTTGCATTTACACGTCTTATTGTTGATGGTCCGTTGCTCATGTTGTAGGTTCAACAACTATGCACGGCAAATTGTTCTAGAAGGATTATGAGCCAGATGTATCATTCCTATTGCAAACCAGGAATGTGCAATTTGCAGTTTGATGGATTTGCGACTTGGAATTAAATTTGCAAAGCCAACTGTATACTGATAAGTCGCATCACAAATTGTCAGTTCACAGGGGTTGCAAAATGACCTGTCTAATGAATACTTATTATGCAAGTCACAGTTTGCGATCCCTTGTGACTGGCTGCCAGTGCAAGGTTACAGCCTGCAGAAAAGACCTCAGGGTTTTGAAATAAAAAAGAAAACAAAAAAAACATGAGGCGGCGTGGCCAAGGCGTCAAGATAGCGATCGCATTATTGTAGTACTCCAGACCCCTCCGTCATCTGCTTTAAGCTGCGCATCTAATCCGCCTTCATCGGCGGCAACTACCCGCTCCGGGGGCTGCTTCGGACCCCCTAGAGGAATCGGAGGAGCCGTTGCAACCCCGGCTTCGCAGTGCGGCGCTGGGCGCCTGGGGCAGTCCACACTCGAAATGGCAGACAGACTGTGATTGCGGCGGTGCCGGCGGCCCGGGGCGGCGTGGTGCTGGACCTGGTCGGGGCCGCCCGGGAACAGAGGAGTGACTGCCAGAGCGGTGCAATCTGGAAGGAAGCTGCGGGCGAGGTTGCTGACTGGTGTGCCTGGCGCTGGAGCCGGCGAAGGAGCAGAACGGGCCGATCGGGCATCGGGAGACAGAGGGCCGAGGAGCCGAGGCCTAGCAATCAGGTGAGCTGAGGGAGGTGGCGCTGAGTGGTGGATCAGGGGGCCGCTGATACCATAAGGAAGAGGGCCCGCCCCCCGGGCCCGCCCCCCCCCCCTGGCTGGAATACCCGGACTTTTGGGACCGTGAGGAGGGGTAGAACCGGTGGCAAGTAGTGACAAGCTGGTGGCGAAGTGCTGGTGTTCCTCCCCCCCCTTCAGGACTGTGGGACCCACAGAGAGACAAAAGTAGAGGCGCGCTGCCCAGTGACGTTGAAAGGGAGCCAGATGAAGAAAAGTGACCTGGGCAGCTCAGAAGGAAAACAAACGGTCTCTGGTGATTCAACGCTGGGTTGTCACAGATGGCACTGAGTGTGGTCGGCTGGCAGACCATCGACCTCAGGATCACTGAGTCAAACCTGCTGCCCTGCCGTGTAAAACAGTGCACATCAGATCTGAGACCATGGAGGGTGGCTATGATGGTCCTGAGACCCCGTAGGATGGGCTAGCCGGACCTCCCCTGTACATTTCGACCAGGGTGGCATAAACTGTAGCATAGCGTAGCATAGCTGTAGCATAGCCTGGGGGGCGGCAATGGGCAAGGACAAATCGACGCGGTCATCGACGGCACAGACCCACATAGACCAATTCACTATGGGTTCTGGTGGGACCCGAGCTGAGGATCGCGCTCTAAGTGGTGGTGACAGCCCGCCGGCGGCGTCCAGTGACCTGGCAGCAATTCTTCAGGCTATTCAGGCATCCCAGACGGCTGTAGAGACTAAGATCGGGGAAGTAAGAGTGGATGTGGCCCTGGTTCGTCAGGACCTCAGCAACGCCACAGCTCGAATCACGGAGGCGGAATCAAGGATATCCACAGTGGAAGATGACATGACTGCCCTAAAGGCACAAGTATCTGCATTATCAGCCCACACGTCGGAGCTCTACCGGAGTGCCGAAGATGCAGAGAATAGGTCTAGGCGCAACAATCTTCGCATTGTAGCCCTTCCGGAGAACACAGCAATATCATCCTTGGTCTCATTCTTGGAGGACTGGTTCAACTCTTGGGTGGTGGCGGACCGCCTCACCCCATGGTTCACGATTGAACGGGCCCACAGGGCTCTGCAGTCAAGGCCTCTGCCGAGCTCCCTGCCGAGGGCAGTGATTCTCCGTCTCTTTGATTTCAAAGACAGGGATGCTGTGCTGCAGGAGGTGCACTCCAAGGGAGATCCCTTCTGTAATGGGGTGAAGGTCCTCCTCTTTCCCGACTACACCAGGGATGTACAATTGCAAGGTCGCTCCTTTCTTGAAGTGAAGCAGAAACTGAGAGCGATGGATATATCATACCGTCTTCTATTTCCAGCAAAACTCTGAGTGGTACATAGAAATAAGACTCCCTTCTTCGAGCATCCAACCACGGCGTGGACTTGGCTGACGGAAGAGGTACCGCTTGGCCCACCCGATGAGGGACAAAGGGTGACCCAGGACAAAGCGCCGCCGAATAGCCAGCAGAAGCAACCATCTGGCCTTCGCCATCGGACGCGCTTGAGGAGACGCAAGGCACGCCGGCACTCCCGCTCGGGCTCCCCCTTGGAAACTTCATCCACGGATCTATTAGGACAATGATCGCAAGCAGGTCAGGAGGACGACGGCGGAGCCCGGAACTGTAGAGATCAACGCAGGCCCACTTGGGGACACTGGAGGACTTGGACCTGACCCGAAGCCCAGCATCTCTGACTCTACATGAAGGGAAGAGATATCGGGGTGGGTGCTGCATACCTTAATGAGAACACTGCTATAATGAGACTGCTTTTTATTTAATATGTTTCATTTTTTGATCCGACATTATGGAGGGGTCCACCACTGCTCAACAAATCAGTGTTTCCAACTCACTATGGCCCGTATTTATACTTTTTGACGCTAAACTGCGCTAACGCAGTTTAGCGTCAAAAAAATTTGCGCCGGCTAACGTCATTCTGAAGCGCCATGCGGGCGCCGTATTTATTGAATGGCGTTAGCCGGCGCAAGCAGACCGGCGCTGCCTGGTGTGCGTGGAAAAAAACCACGTACACCAGGCAGCGCCGGCGTTGGGAAAAGTGGCGCTAGGGCGTCTTAAAAATGGTGCAAGTCAGGTTGACGCAAAAAATCGCCTCCACCCGATTTGCGCCATTTTTAACGACGGCCAGACGCCATTTACATGACTCCTGTCTTAGTAAAGACAGGAGTCATGCCCCCTTGCCCAATGGCCATGCCCAGGGGACTTATGTCCCCTGGGCATGGTCATTGGGCATAGTGGCATGTAGGGGGGCACAAATAAGGCCCCCCTATGCCACCCAAAAAAAAAAAAAAAAAGAAATTTATACTTACCTGAACTTACCTGAATGTCCCTGGGATGGGTCCCTCCATCCTTGGGTGTCCTCCTGGGGTGGGCAAGGGTGGCAGGGGGGGTCCCTGGGGGCAGGGGAGGGCACCTGTGGGCTCATTTTGAGCCCACAGGCCCCTTAACGCCTACCCTGACCCAGGCGTTAAAAAGTGGCGCAAATGCGGGGTTTTTTGACCCGACCACTCCCGGGCGTGATTTTTGCCCGGGAGTATAAATACGACGCATTTGCGTCGCCGTCATTTTTTTAGACGGGAACGCCTTCCTTGCATCTCATTAACGCAAGGAAGGCGTTCACGCAAAAAAATTTGCCCATACTTTGGCGCTAGACGCGTCTAACGCCAAAGTATAAATATGGCGTTAGTTTTGCGCCGAATTTGCGTCGAAAAAAACGACGCTAATTCGGCGCAAACGGAGTATAAATATGCCCCTATGTTTGGGAGTGAGATGATATATAAGGGCAACAGATGCTTTTGGGGGGAAGTATGGGGTGGGGAGGGAGTTGGGGGGTATGGGAGTTTAGACCTTGTTTTAAGGTATTTGTTCTTGTTCACTGACATATTGGTACACATGTTCTTACTTGCCACTGCACAGGAAGTGGGGTCCAGGAAGCTAATTGACAGAGTGCAATCGCTCATTAAGATGTGGACTTGGCAGAGCAGAGGGGGAGCCCGGGCCACAACACAGCAGAGTCCAGAAGTAACTCTGCGGTAGCTAGAATTGACCACACCAATGGGCCAGACACAGGTTATCTCTTGGAATGTTAACAGTCTTTTAGACAAAAGTAAACGCACTGCAGTGTTTACCTTCATACACCAATACTGACCTGATGTTCTCCTGTTGCAGGAGACGCACCTCCTGGGAGATCACTGTCCCTTTTCAGCCCATAAGGGTTTTGGCTGAGTGTATCATGCAGGGTTTGCACGTGGATCACAGGGGGTGGCGATACTGCTGCACTGTTCATTTCCCATAAAGGTAATCCAGGTATGGAGAGACCGGCAGGAACGTTATGTGGCCTTTACTGGGAGGGTCGAGGGCATCACGATCAATGTGGTTAGTGTCTATGCCCTGCCAGCGATGGTATGTGGGACTTTTAAGGATCTAACCAAATTGTTCCTGGACCTACCCCTGGGACTCACCATACTGGGGGGAGATTTTAACCAGCCTCGGACCCTGACTTGGACATGACTGGCACGCCCTCAGTGTACACACAGGCCATGGCAGCAGGGCTTACAGGGTGGTTGTCTGCCACGGGTCTCTGCAATGCGTGGTGAGTATGGCATGCGCGGCTTCGGCAATTTATACATACCTCAGCGGTCCATGGCACACAATCTAGAATTCACTTGGTTCTTCTGCCGAGCACGGATTGCAGCTGCCTCAACCATATTGAAATCTTGGCACGAGGAATTTCAGACCATGCGTCCCTTCGATTTTCTGTAGGAACTACCCGGTCTTTAATCCGCCCTATGTGGCGACTGAACACATGGTATCTGCAAGATGGGTCCTACGTCAAGCAGCTGCAGCAGGCACTTTGTGAGTACTTTGTTTTTAATGAAGGGTCCGAAATTTATAACGAACAGGGGGTACGCATCTCAGGACACCAAGACATAACTAACGCTTTTGCCCAGTATTACCAGACGCTTTATCATGGCTTTGGCAGTGATCGCGCCAGACCATTTCCACCGGCTTCCGGAAGATGTCCCCCTTCCAAAGTTGCCCCAGATGGGGGTGCAGCACCTGGACGAACCTCTCAGTGCAGAGGAGGTTGGGTGGCTATCTCTGTGCTGGGGACGGGTAAGACCCTGGGACCTGATGGTTTTCCCTCAGAATACTATAAGGCATTATGGGAGGATCTAGTGTCGTGCCTTTCGGAGTTCCTTCCCGGTGGGACTGGAGGCCTCCACCATTGTAGTGCTTCCTAAAACCCAGGCTCCATTGCTGCATTGTGCTCACTACAGGCCAATATCTCTGATCAGCAGTGAGGTAAAAATATATACCACTGTCCTTGCCACCCATCTCAGAAGGGTTCTGCCGCAGCTGATTCACGCTGACCAATGCAGGTTTATGGCTACTCGCAGCACACAACACTGTATCCGACGATTGAATGTGGCTCTGGCCGAACACCACCTTCTGCCCCGGGACCTCGCTCTCCTATTTATTGATTTTAAGAAGGCCTTTGACACAGTGGACTGGGAGTTTCTCTTTTTGGTGTTTCAGCCGCGGTCCTTTTGGACCAAGGTTTTGCCGCCTGGTCCGAGCTCTGTACGTCAACCCCACAGCACGAATGCAGGTCAATAGTGCCCTGACTTCAGTCTTTGATGTCCATCAGAGCACGCAACAGGGCTGCCCTTTGTCCCCCTTTCTATTTACTTTGGCTATTGAGCCACTGGCACAGATGGTCAGGATAGACCCATTGTATTGTGGCTGGAGATGGGGGCTTTCCCGTGAGGACAGGGTAGCCCAGTACACAGATGATGTCCTGTTGTACATGGAAGAGCCCAGTATAACAGGCCCACAAAGCCTCCACCTTCTACAATGTTACGAAGAAGCATCAGGGCTCAAAATGAAACCAGCTAAATCAGTATTGGTGCTCCCGGTGAGTTCACGAGACTGCTTTGATTGGCAGGATATGATACCCTTACGCAGACATAGTTTTAAATACCTCAGTGTCTGGGTGACCCTTCTTCCCGAGCTTGCGTGGGCCAGGAACCTGGCCTGCTCGTGGCTCGCACCAGGGCTGACTTGCAGAGGTTGCATTCATTGCCGTTGAATGTGATGGGCCGTGTAGCCCTGTACAAGATGATGGTCCTACTGCGACTTTTATATGTATTTCAGAACTTAGCACTCCCAGTCCCACGTTCGTGGTTCAGGGCTCTGGAGAGTGCCACCACTTTATTCCTCTGGAGGGGGGCGAGACATCGGGTGGCTGCGCGGCACTGCCAGAGAGGAGTATACGATGGGGGTTTGGGCATGTCGTATCCCTATTTATATTACCTGGCGACCCAGCTCCTGGTAGTTCATGACTGTTTTACTGGGGGTGGGCAGACCCGGCCTATCAGGTGGAACTGGAGATATTGGGTTTCCCTTGTATCCTTGCTTTGCTCCATGGTGCGTCTCTACCCTGTGACATGGAGTCGGTAAGCAAAGTGGTTTTCCTGGCGTGGCGCACTGCGCTGCGGCACACCGAATGGAATGCTATTGTCACCCATCAGACTCCGCTGTTGCAGGGGAGGTGGCTGAGTGAAGCGGCGGCACTGGACAGGTTTGCTGAGTGGGATCTGCTGGGTATTTCACTAGTGGGAGATGTATGGAAAGGTGATGCAATCAAATCATTTCAGGAACTGCAGGCTGATTTTTAGCTGTCCCAGATGCAGTTCTTTAAATACCTCCAGCTCTGGCATGCTCTGTGGGCTCACATGCCTACTGTTGGCCCTATGCCAGAATTCAGCCCATTTGAGGCCAAGCTGCTCATGGGCAATCTGGAAGGGAAGGGTGTTTCCCAGGTTTATAAAATGTTAGTTAACAATGCCCCAGGAGGTTTGGACTCGACAAGGAATAAGTGGGAGTCATGGGTGGGGGAGTTTGAGGAAACAGAATGGAGGGAGGAATGGATGGCACCTAGGGTACTGGCGGTGTCGGCAAGGCTTCGCTTCGTGCAATTTTACTATTTACATAGGGCATATCTAACACCTAACAGGTTGCATCGGGCGGGGCTTCGCCCCACGGCTCAGTGTCCACGATGTGCAGGGGAACCGGCTGATTTTTTTCATATGATGTGGTCCTGTCCGATATTGCAGATATATTGGGGTAAAGTAATAGACGAACTGAACACTGTGCTGGGGTGGGAACAGCAGATGTCCGCCAAACTAGTACTGGGTGTGATGGAAGAAATGGGGGGCTCACGTGCGAGCCGTGCCTTTGTAAGTACAGCCCTGCTGTTTGCAAAGAGAGAAATTGCTGCCGCCTGGAACTCATCTATGGGCCCGTCCCTCAGAAAATGGAGACAGGGAGTGGACTGGTGCGAAAACCAAGAAAAACTGGTGTATGAATCTAGGGGTTGCCCCTGGAAACATGAGAAGGTATGGGGAGAGTGGCTAGGTCTGCTGCCGTAGGCCAACCGAGGAGTCGGGGATCCCATTATTATGTCAAGAAATGGATTGAAGCCTGTCACCTTGATTGGCTTAATGTCAATGTCAATGTCAATGTCAATGTAGTTTGGAATTTGACCTCACTGTACTTACCTGTGCAAGCTGTTTTGAGCTTTCTTTCCCCACCTGTTTTCGCCTCCCCCCTTTCTTTTCAAAACAATAAAAATTTGTTTATTAAAAAAAAAAAAGATTTGTCCAAGGTACGAAATGGTACAGAAATCGATGTGTCCTGTAAAGAAATCCACTGGTCCCACCTACACCTTACACCCTAAATCAATTAGCTAAGTCAACATAGAGAAAAAGCCTAATTTCTTGTTTTGGTTTGGCTAATCTGCCAATATAAACCATTAACAACTAGACAACATTATTTTATTACTGTGAAGTTATGGCTCTGGTGCATTTTTGGATCAACTTTTCTAATCTGTATCTTCAACTTTCACTTCCCGGATCTCTTTTGACGCAGAGCTCACACTGTCAGTGCAAAAGTGGCATTCAGTGTTAAATTTCGTGTCAGCAATATTGGAACCTTTAAAATACAGGGGTCACATAGACCACTACAGTACGTGCTTTGACACACATATCTAGGACAATGAATAGAACCTGTGATCAACATGCTAAACTCAAATCTCCGCAGTGGGTGCATTAACCTATTCAGCTTCCTCACCAATGTTATAATCTTCAATGCACATGGTACACACAGTTACTTTCTTCAGTCGCCTTTTCTTGTTTTGTCCTGTGAACTCATCTTTCCTCCCTAATTTCTGTTTTTATTGTACATGGTAAGGGATCTGGCAAAGTAATGTGGCAGCAAAATTGTCTCTGTGCTGGAGCTGATTTCAGTCTAAAAGGTACAGCTCTCACCAGTCAACACCAGTGCCCGAGACATCTAAACACAAACAAACAGGCATACCCTGCTGAGACAGACACACAAACCTTGGAGACACAGGCACAGACCTGCACACACATGCGCCCCTCCAAAGAGGGTAAGGAAGATACAAACACTGGCACACTCTTTTTTCAGGGACACAATGCAGGTAGATGGACACCCTACACAAACACACACCTGTGCATGCACACACACACATTTACACACATACACCCACACACACACAGCAATTCTGGCGGTCCTTGGGCCGCCAGCTTCATAATCAGGCCCTTAGTCTCCAGGCTTGTCCAGTACACTATTTTTACTTTTCTTTCTTTTCAGCGCAGATTTGCTGTAGTACTTTACACCTGAAATCGGAACCAATGTGGAGTTTTTTTTATGAGCTACCTGTACTGACGTGGTACATAGGGACAGTTAAATTGCTAAACAAGAAGTCTATCCACTCTTCTGTTTTAAACTAATTTCTCAAGCTAGACATAATAAAAATGAAAGAGTCCTTTAAAATATGTTTTTCTACTCTGGAGGTTACCATGGAGGTGGGTCGTGTGGGTGCTCCAAGCTGGCGATTTAGGGATTCTCTGCTCCAGAGTGAGACAGTGGTGGAGTCGCTTTGGCGCGCAATTACGGACTACCTTAGCTTTAATGACAATGGCAGTACGGCTTTGGAGACTGTGTGGGAGGCCCTGAAGGCAGTTGTGTGGTGTGAGGTGATGGCGTTGTCGGCGAAGGATAATAAATCAAGGAGAGAGATAAGGGAGGAGTTGGAGCAGAGGGTGACTGTGTTGGAGCGTTCTCATAAATCCACAGGTGCGCCTAGAATCTGGCGGGAATTGGAGAGAGTGCGCCAGCAGTTGAAGAGGCTGGACTGGGATAGGGCGGAGTATGCGGTAGCGCAGCTTAAGCATACATATTACAATGGGAGCAATAGGTGTAGAAAGCTCTTGGCACATCGGTTGCGAGAGCAACGATCGTCGTCGTCGATAAAGCTGATTCGATCTCCGACCGGGAGGGAGACCCGCACGAGCGACCAGATTGCGCAGGTTTTTGCAGAGTTCTATCGGGGGCTATATGCGGCGGAGGTGCGAGACGACGAGGCCCTAGATTCCTTCTTAGAAGGTATTGCTATCACTCCTCTCGGTGAGAAGGAGGCGTCTCAGCTGGAACAACCGATAAGGTTGGAAGAGGTTATATAGGTGATTTCCCGTCTAAAAGTTGGGAAATTTCCTGGCCCTGATGGGTTTACGGCATTATTCTATAAGACCTTCTGTGCAGAACTTGCCCCGCTCTTGGTGAGGCTTTTCAATTCCATCCGGACGTCGGGTGCACTGACGCCTAGTATGTTGGACGACACCATCGCGGTTATCTATAAGCGGGCAAAGACCCAGAGCAGTGTGCTTCCTATAGGCCGATTTCACTCCTGAACATAGATGCCAAGCTATTCACTGGGATCCTTGCTCACCACCTTAATTTTTATATGCCAGGCCTTGTGGACCCGGACCAGTCGGGATTTATACCAACCCAACAGTGTAGTGACAACACAAAGCGCCTTCTACATTTGTTAGATAAACTGGGCCGATCGCAAAGGGAAGCGCTTTTCCTTTCTATTGACGCCGAGAAGGCGTTTGATAGGGTCCATTGGCCATACCTCTTTCAGGTGCTGGAGCGCTTCGGTGTGGGCCCTGGGTTTTGGTCTGGGATCTGGAGCGCCTATCGCTCTCCTAGAGCGGCGGTTCGTGTTGATGGAGTGCTCTCTGCCGTTCCCGGTTGGGCGGGGGACTAGACAAGGCTGTGCGTTATATCCCCTTTTGTTTGCGCTATATATGGAGCCCCTCGCGCAGCTGCTGCGGGATAGCCCCTTGGTTTCGGGAGTGCAATTTGGCGGGGATCGCCATCTCATTACCCTGTATGCAGATGATGTAATCCTCACCCTTGAGGAGCCTGTGACTTCGCTACCGGCGCTTATGGAGATCATAACTGAGTTCAGCCAGGTCTCGGGATTCCTGGTGAACATGCAGAAGTCCCAGGTCCTTAGTTTTTCGGTCAGCCCGGATCATGAGGCAACCTTGGTCGTCTTTGCGTCTCTCCTACTTAGAAGTTGATTTAGCGACTTCAGCTGCCAGGACGGCGAGTTTGAATTACACGAAGTTAGTTTGCTAGGTGCAGCGGGACCTGGAGTCTTGGGGGAGACACAAATTGTCTTGGTTGGGTAGGGTTGCGGTTGTGAAGATGACAATCCCGCCACGTATATTGTATATGTTTCAGGCGCTTCCGTTGACTCCACCTCCCCGGACGATATCCACTCTTCAATCGGCGGTTCGGAGAATTGTGTGGGAGGGTAGGCCGGCGCGTCTTCCGCGGCAGGTTTTCTATTGCCCTAAGAGTGGGGGAGGCCTAGCGGTTCCCTGTCTTCTACGATATTTTCAGGCGACACAACTGCGCTTTCTCTTAGAGTGGAGTCGTCCACTCACTGAGAAATATTGGTGTTTTATGGACCAGGCAGTGGCGGGCTCTCACATTTGGAAGGAGCCTTGGCTCCGACGTCGCCATAGGGCGGGTGGCCTTTATTCTTCTCCGATTACTGGAGCAACGTTATGCATATGGGACGCGGTGCCTTGCTGGTCCGGTTTGACGTCCTTTCCATCCCCAATGACCCCCATAGGCGCGAACCCTGATTTTGAGCCGGGATTTCGTCTGGAAGGTTTGCGGCGCTGGTATGACGGGGTTGGAAGAGGGTGGGAAGCCTTTTTGATGAACAAGGGGTATTGTCCTTTGAACAGCTACGGGAGACATATGGCTTATTGGAGGCAGAGAGGCTGAAGTATTATCAGATTCGGCATTGGGCTCTCCAGCCGGCTAACAGAGCATTAATAGAGAGACCACTTACGCCATTTGAGAAATGGCTGCTGCTAAAGAAGGACGATAAAAGAGTTATCTCAGAACTTTATCGGCTTCTGCAGGGGGAGAAGCGCCCGCCTAAGTCAAAGGGACAGTCAAGAAGGGAGAGAGGGATGGAGAGGGAATTCTCAGATGAGGAATGGGACAGCATATTCTATAGGATTCACCACACAGCCTATAATGCAGCGGGGACTGAGACATCATACAAAGTGGCCCCTATTAGTATTACACTCCAGCGCGGGTACATGCATGGGATCAGGCTAAGTCCGATCTTTGTTGGAGGGGCTGTGGGGCCACGGGTACACTTGTACATCTACTTTGGCACTGCCCCAAGATCCATCGATTTTGGGCAGGCATTATAAATGATATAGATGCAGCGTTCCATACCAAGGTCCCTTGATTCCCATCGTACATCCTGTTGGGGTTGCCCAATCCCCTTACCTTCCCCTTGAGATCGTTAAAAGGGAGGCAGATGGCTCTGGCACTTAATGCAGCGTTACAGTTGATCCTGGCGTTGTGGGGTAAGGATAGGCTTCCGACACATGTTTCCTGGCTTCAGAAGCTGTGGTTCATCCTCGCTATGGAGAAACTCACCCCAGCTTCCCAGCAGCGGGTGGGAGAAATGAGTGAATTATGGAAGCCATTCCTTCGGATCCTATCCGCAGAATTTACTGAGCTGACATGTCAGGCCTATTTGAGAGTCTTGAGGCTAACTTGAGCTCTAGTTAGACATTAGGTGGGAGGGATGTCTGAGATGGTAACGATTAGGTGAGTGAGAGGGAGGAGCAGAGGAGTGGAGAGAAGCTAAGATGACACAGGGGCAGGAGGGGAAGCATTGTTGGTATGTGTTTATTTTGTGTTTACACGGGGCCCATGAGGGGATCTTGCAATCTGAAGAATGTTGGACGTTGCCTGGATGCTCGCTGGACTGTAAGGGAGGGGCGGGTGGTGATGTCCTTTCGGGCATGATGCGGGACTAATTGGAGGAACGTTATCTGTAGCCTTGAGTTCTTACTGCATGAGATTTTTTTCTTTTCGCTGCCCTGTGATATGATATGATGTTTTTTTTTTTTGTACGTTTATACGTTCAAAATAATAAACAGATTTGATCCATAAAATATGTTTTTCCCGTTTGGGTTTTGCTTTCCATATGCTGTCAAAGCAGGGAATGCCTAAGACCAGCCTCATTTTTCTGATTGCCTGTGAGCACCAGGCTGCAGCATCCTTGTCTTTGCTTATCTCGATGTAGTGCCTGGTAGTCCATCAGGCAAAATAGATGTTAGAACTACTAGTCCTCAATGGTAAGCCACATGGCTCGATCTTTGGGGACATTAATTCCACACCCGTGGACATACGCTCATGCATTTGCTTTTCAAATTAGAGAACATTCTCTTTCAATCTGTAACTAGCCATACTATTTAATACAATCGTTTCCTTCATGAATTAATGCAGTGCTTCATCATTCATTGTTTAATTTTGATTCTTTTTAGAATATGTGCTTCCCCAGGTACTTTGAGCTCACTACATCTCAATCCACATATTCCCTATTCGATACAAAGGGCTGACTTACTGGTCCATCCCTTTGATTCTCATAAACTATTTTTAATCAACATACACCATGAGGTGTGTATCTCGTTTGTGTATGAATGCCTTTTTAGTGCACAAACTATTTTTAATCAACATACACCATGAGGTGTGTATCTCGTTTGTGTATGAATGCCTTTTTAGTGCACATTTGTAATGTTTCACAGAGTGCTTCATAAGTGTATTTTGCCTTGCTGTCAGGCCGAATATGTGTTGCCTTTGTGTTTTTTTCATGTTGTGTTTTTGTGTGAGCTTCTTTTTCAGCTTTTAAAAAGCCCATGTCTTTCTGGCATTCATAGAGTGAAACACATGTTGACTGCACCTTTGCGATATCAAAACTACTTTTACTTTTGGACTGTACCAGGATAAAAAGACGAGCATCTGTATGACATGCTTTGTTTAATTGTAACCTATCAATATACCTGTGTATTAAACTAGACTTAAGAGAATAGAGCTCACACTATCACTTTGAAAACATGTGATCTGAAACTCAAAATGAACTTTATTCAACAAAAGTTGGTATAACCTGTTATGAGCATGCGTTTTACCATATAGTTTCTGGGCTTTGACCTAGTTGGATGTGTGCAAAATATTCATAACTGGATACAGTATTACAGGACTGAGGGAGAAGTTTACAACCTATAAATCCCGAAGTTCTACCACAGAGCAGCACAACTGCAAATTTGGTTACTAGTGAGCTCTTATTTTATTAAAGGATATATTTTTATTGGAGCAAGATGCAGAAAACATAGATTACCTAAAATGCAATAAATCAATTAATTTTCAGCAGTTATTAATCCCACAGATATTCAGAAGGACAGAGCTATACAAACAAATCCATTTTTCTGCTTAAGATGAAGAAAGGAGCGGCCAGACACTATAAATAAGGAATTTTCCTTAATGGATCTAACAGCAAAAATATTAAAGTGAGGAGAAAAAAAAAGAGAAAAAAAATCACCAGTGTCTCGTTGATCCGAATGCTTGAAAAACTGTGTCTCCTAAGGTATCTGACCCATTTACCTAGCAGGAAATATTTAAAATGCCTAAATACATCTAGCAGCAGATATTTACAGCGCATATGTACATATCAGCACCATTTAGATAGCAGCAGATATTTAAAATGCATATGTATATAACAATCAAATACATTAACAAGCAATTTATTTAAAGTGCAAAAAGTGCTTATCGGTCCAATCAATGAGCTGGCCAATTTCCCTAGGGACCACCACACTTGAGGAATCAACATACACTTCAGGATATCACTACCTGACTTATGCGTCACCGTATCTCAAGAAATCCAGAGAAATTCTTCACAAGTTAAGGATTCGTAGACCTTCCCCAGCCAATCTTCCCATGCATAGAGCCACATTTTAGCCCAAACCATTCCATGTTGCATTAAATCTCCTGAAGGGCCCCCTCTCGCTTGGCATAGGTATCTTCAAAAATCTGAGTCTTTGTAAAAGATCAATGAACACGCCACAGCCACTGCTACAAAAATAAAATGTTGTTGATGTTTTTGTAGATGATAAACTTCATAAGATGAGCCAAATAGCGCCATCATCAAAGAAGGGGGAACTCTCACACACAAAAAGTGGCTAATTGCCTGAAGCATCTCTTCCCAAAAAGGTTGAAGCATTAAACATTCAGAGAAAAAATGGACCCAGTCCCTCCATTGACTGCTCTACATCTAAAACACAGGGATCCTATTATGCAGCCTTGCTGGAGTGTAATATGCTAACCATCAAGATAAAAGCGCATTCTGTTAAAGTTGACTACTCAAAGAGATCTGTAACCTATCTCAGAGAGGAACTGCCACGCTTTAATAAATATATCTACAATTTGTTAGCTGATGAACTTTAAGCAAAAGATCGGGAAGAGTATCCTTACTAGTCTGTTGATGTAACAGCTTATACCAATAACCTCCTCCCCCTAATCTTGTTTCATATTAATGAGAAACCATGTAGCGCGTCACCTCCTTCATTATGAAACCATTTTTTTTTTTTATTGATCATCTGAATAAAACTAAACCATAAAAATGTAACCTGATTGCCAAAGTGCTGAATTAATAATTCCCATGTGATCAAATTTAGTCCATTGCAGAAATTCCCTATTGTAAAAAAGCCTAAAGCTTGCCAAGATTGAGCCACGTTTGTTAGAAACAGCCATCCCCCAGACTTCCCAGTCCGGCAGTGGTATATATGCATGACATTGAGGGACTCCCAAAGCTTTAAAAAAAAGTCAGTAAATGAGAAGAAAAATACAGCAGTGTCTTATACAGCATCTTCTTGAGGAGTTTTCCTTTTCATAGAAAAACAGGTAGGTGTACCTGACTTTTCCTCGTCATACGGTCTAGTAAGAAATTATCACAGGCTGAGGTATCTGCTAGCAAATGAACCACAGCATCTAATAAGGCAGCTTGATAATATGTTCTGGAATGCGACAAAGCTAGGCCTCCCTAGTAGTGTCCAGTTGTAATATCGACATTCTGATCCAGGGTAGTATCTTCATCCAGACAAAACGTCTGATTATTGCATCTAGTTCTTTGAAATTGGCACTCCGGATTTTTAAGTGAAGATTTAAAAAGAGGAATAAAAACAGAGGGAGAATAGATATGTTAATCAGTGCAACTTTACCGACCAAGGAGAGGGGCATTCAAGTCCAGTTTTCCAATAACTCTTACTTTGTCAAGAGTTGCACCGTAATTTAAGGGAAATAATTGTGTGAAATCATTTGTCACATAAATTCCTAAATATCTTAGAGGATGTTGTGAGACTCTTCACAAGACCGACAGAAGCTCAGAGTGGGCAAATTAAAAAATAGAAAGTTCAGTCTTGGCCCTGATTAATTTTATAAACATGGTAACATGGTCAATTTCACTCATGGCATTTGAGATATTAAAATTGTTTGCCCTTAAATTCAAAATCATGTCATCAGCAAATAACTTAATTTTAACCATCCCCTCAGTAGATGGTAAAATGGTTTGATTAAAATGAATCCTGGAGACCAAGGGCTCAATAAAAAATAAATAAAAGAAGTGGTGAAAGAGGGCACCCCTGACAGATCCCCGATTTGATCGTAACCACCCCACTTCCAGGGTGTTGATAATAACTTTAGGCTCGGCCCTGATAAGGCTGTTCAATCACATTGATAATATATGAGGTGATGTCGAGCCTAACCAATTTTTTTTTTAAAGGGCTGACCAATTAACCAGATTAAACACTTTTTCCATGTCCATCATGAGAATAACTGCGTTTTCTTTATTAACAGAAAAATAATCGATGGCTTGCATCAAGGCATGGGTACTGGTGGCCATTGACCTTCCAGGCAGAAAACCATTTTGCTCCAGATGGATCAATGATTGTGCACATGACGCAAACCTATCTGCCCAGATTTTCACAAATAATTTGTAGTCTGCATTCAGTAGACTTATAGGACTGTATGAACTGGGATTTGGGGGATCCTTATCTTTCTTTATGAAACTAACCACAACTGATTCTTTGAATCTTTTTTGGTATTGCTGTCCCCACTTTTATGTTATTAAAAAGAATTAAAAGAAATGGGAGAAGTTCCTCTAAAAAGGTTTTGTAAACTTTTATAGGTGTTCCATCGCCTACACTAGCCTTGGCATTATCCATATTCTTTAAAGCTGTACCAGTATCCCAAGACACTATTTCACTGATTTGGCTAGCTTTTTGAGCTTCTGAAACTTGCAGAAGTTGCAGCCCCTCAAAGTACTGTTCTAGATCATTTTCAGAAACCGGCTCTGATTCCTCATAAATGGATCATCATCATCCTTTATTTCGATTCATTTGAATCATAAAAGGTACAATCACAAAGAGAAATAAGACCATCATAAAAGCTAAAATGTGAGAACACTCATATTCCCCAATTCATCTTTAAACAAATAAAATATTCCTTGGCACATGATATTATTGCCCAAAAGTGCCATGCTACTATTAACACACACACATCAAAGCCATAAAATTAGAACCTTCATAAAAATCAAAATATATACAATACATTAAAAACATAAGATAAAATATACATGCTCCAGAATTCATTTTGAACCAACATTTTTAGGGTGTTTCCTTGGCACTTAGGGCCTCATTCCAACCCTGGCGGTCTATGACCGCCAGGGTGGAGGTCGCCGGAAGCACCGCCAACAGGCTGGCAGTGCTTCATATGGCATTCCGACCGCGGCTGTAAAGCCGCGGTCGCCCAGCCGGGTCCGGCGGTTTCCCGCCGGATTACCCCCGGCTGGGAGAGTCCTCCATGGCGGCGGTTTTCACCGCCAGAAACAGGATGGCGGGAACGGGTGTCGTGGGGCCCCTGGGGGCCCCTGCACTGCCCATGCCGCTGGCATGGGCAGTGCAGGGGCCCCCTAACAGGGCCCCAGCAAGATTTTCACTGTCTGCATTGCAGACAGTGAAAATCGCGACGGGTGCAACTTCACCCGTCGCACCCCTGCAACACCGCCGGCTCCATTCGGAGCCGGCTTCAATGTTGCAGGGCCTTTCCCGCTGGGCCGGCGGGCGCTCCCTTGGCAGGCGCCCGCCGGCCCAGCGGGAAAGTCTGAATGGCCCCTGCGGTCTTATGACCGCAGAGCGGTCATTCGGCAGGGTAAGTTTGGCGGGCGGCAACCGCCGCCCGCCAAACTCAGAATGACCCCCTTAATCTCTTTATCCTGATGTGCCATACCGCTATTAAAAACTTTACTATGGCACACTCAACGGGGCTATGGGTACTAGTTCTACAATTCCTAAGAGCAGAGAGGTGATCACTGAACCTCAACAGTTTACAGAGGGGTCTCATCCAGCTAGCCTTCTGTTTCTTATAAGCGGTACGAAAAAATAAAACATGGCTAATATTCTCTCGGGCCGTGCATCTCATGGGACAAAAATCTGATGATCCAAAATTCTGTTTCCGTCTAGTGGTGAAATCACGCAAAGGCAAAGACAAAATTCTAAACCTAATATAAAGTGCACATGCTGAAGGCTGTAAAACAATGTTGAAATAATGTACTAATTCATAAAAACATTTAATTGACAAACAACTGTCAGTAAAACTACCAGACGGCACAGATACCAGCTCATCCATTTGAAGAATAAGCATCCTTAAGGAAAGCATTATTGGGAAGATGTAAGGGGTCTGACCAATAGGGGCCCAAACCTAATTTAAAAAGACTGTTCTTTACATAGCAACACCACACAATTTTCTCAACATGAGGACCCTCCCACAACTGTCTAACCCTTGCCCTGTATGGTCCTAGTTCTTCTGTGGACCATACCCTGATCCAATATTGCAGTGGTCGGAGAGCAGCAATATCGGCAATAGATGGCAGACTCTGATCCAAGTAAATAGGGAGAGTTGGTCAGCTCTGCAGGATCTTTAATAACATTTTAAAAAATACATTTTCTGCTTTTTACACATCACCAATTTGCTGTGCCCCCACAGCTCAGCACCATACAGAGCTGCCCCTCTTGCTTGACTTTTACATATCTCTAACGCTAGAGTCATGGGAAAGTTCGATGTTCTTACAGCAAACCTTAAAATTCTCCCTGCCTTTTGTTTAAAGGACATACACCTTAACACTCGGACTGACCATTTTTGTGAATCATCTAGTCAAATTCCCAGATAGTCAAATTCCAGAACTCTTTCAACAGCCTCTCATCTAAAAATATGGGTGGTCATTACAAACCTGGCGGTCGGTGTTAAAGCGGCGGTAAAACCGCCAACAGGCCGGCGGAAAAAAATGGAATTACGACCGTGGCGGAAACCGCCAACATAGACAGCCACTTTAACACTTCGACCGCCAAGGCGGTACAAACAAACACCGCGGCGGTAACCGCCAACAGACAGGCGAAGGACAATGTACCGCCCACAGAATTACAACAGGCCAATCCGCCACGTTTTCCGGGGCGGATTCACCGCGAACATAAACACGGCGGAAACAGGACTTGGAAGGGGAAACGCTCACCTCTACACATCCCACGAGGAACCAGGACGCCATGGAACCGGAACTTCAGATTCTTCCAGCCTTTATCTTCCTGCTCCTCTACCAGGAGCCCGAATGCCGGCGGGGAAGACCACGGTGAGTACTGCACCTACGACACAGGGGAGGGGGAGGGAAAACCCCCACCCTCACCCACGACCACACACACACTAATACATCATGATACATTACAGTTACAACCCCCCTTGGAAGAATGCAAGGACAAAAGGAAATGAGTCGAATGATTGTAATATATCCAAATACAGTAATCAAAAATATATACATATATAAAGATATGTACACTATAAACAAATATATACACCAAGAATACAAGTCCAAGGTATTCCACTATCATAGTCCGTGAACTACTGGGCCCAAAAGGCATGGACGAGGCCCACACAAGATACCCGAACAAGACGGAGAGAACACTGCTGGGGCATCAGATAGAAATAAAACAGGCACCTCAAGGGGAAGTGAAAGGGGGGCACCTCAGCCGGATGAGTGCACAACGCCAGATCCACGAGTGCGCTCCATCCCACTGTTCAATCCTGGGGAGTGCAAAGCCACAGTCTCTCCAGTCTCTCCAGTGGGTGGTTTGCCCACTGTTCAATCCTGGGGAGTGCAAAGCCACAGTCTCTCAAGTCTCTACAGTGGGTGGTTTGCCCACTGTTCATTCCTGGGGAGTGCAAAGCCACAGTCTCTCAAGTCTCTATAGTGGGTGGTTTGCCCACTGTTCAATCCTGGGGAGTGCAAAGCCACAGTCTCTCAAGTGGATAACATTCCCACTGGTTCTGGAGGGGGCTTTGTGCCCAGAGTGCTTCATCCTGCCAAGGCTGTGTGAGTGGATGTGAATCTCCACTGGATCTGGGAGGGGGGCTTTGTGCCCAGAGTGCTTCATCCTGCTCGTGGCGGCCTCAGTAGAGTCGGAAACTTTGGCGCTCACTGGCCTGCGGTGTCCTGGGCAGCGGTGCTGGTGGCGGCGGTGTCCTGGCCTGCGGTGCTGGTGGCGGCGGTGTCCTGGGCAGCGGCGCTGGTGGCGGTGGTGTCCTGGGCAGTGGTGCTGGTGGCAGCGGTGTCCTGGCCAGCGGTGCTGGTGGCAGTCTTGTCCGCCGTACAGATTTTCCCAGACTTGCCGGTTTTACTGTGCCCCTTCCCCACCTTGGATGGTGGCGCAGCTGTCTCCACACTCCCAATGTACCCCTGGGAGCGGCGTTGGTGGCTGACTTCTTTCCTCTCTTCCGCCGGGCACTGGCCAACTTTTTGTGCTTTACTGGTGGGGGACTGTCCGTGCTCTGGCTCCTTGCCACACTGGCTGCCCTGCTGCCTGGCGCACTCCAGAAGCTGGTTACTACTGGCACCACTGGTCCCGCAGATGTTGTGGCTGAGGTGCTGGGTTGGGACCTGGAGAGGCGGGCCTTAGGAGACTGAAGGGGTGGGGGAGGTGAGGGGAAGAGTTCAAGGTTGGACAGGAAAGGTTTTTTGGGAACAATGGGACAGGTAGATGGAGGGGGTTTGGGAGTGGAGGAAGAGGTAGTGGTTGTAGGAGGTGTACGTTTGGTGACTTTGGGTGAAGGTGCATGGGCTGGAGGCTGTCGTGAGGTGGATGGCTGTTGAGTGGGTGTGTGGCTGCGTTTGTGTAGTTTGGGAGGAGGGCTCACAAACACACTGGTAGAGGACACAGGGGATGTGTGAATGGTAGTGGGGGTGGTGACTGCACATGAGCAGGGTGTGGTGGTGGGTGTGCTGGTGATGGACGTAGTGGCTGAGGAAATAGTGCATGCAGGTGTGAGTGGAGACGAGACAGGGAGGGAGGAAGGTGTTAGGGTTTGTGCACAGCAAAGAGCATGTCCCCTCTCACTGCACTAGTGGGTTCTGTAATAGCTCCCTTTTAAACTTACTATTGAAAGCCTTTCTTGTTATCTCACCTTCACCCCCCCCCCTAGGCTTCTGTGTATGTTGTTTAATGTGCTGTTTTGTTTACACATTGGGCCTTGCTTTTACCAAGGCTTCTTTAAAACACTCCTCTCTACGCCATGTGTTAATTTAACTCATTTGCATAATAACTGAAACTCTGCACACCTTTCAAGAACATGTGCAGCATGTGAGGACCACACCCAGCTCTTCAAACCACACCCAGCTCTGCACACCTTTCAAGAACATGTGCAGCATGTGAGGACCACACCCAGCCCTGTCTATAAAAGGCAGCCCCCGAGCCTCACCCAGTGATTGTGCTCGTCTACCTCCCGCTTACCTGAGGACAGATCCCTCGGCGCTGGCACTCCTGCTCTCTACAGACTTTCATTGACTTCAATGGGCGCAGCTGCTGGCTCTTCCATCTTCCGGTTTCCGGTTCCTCCTTGCCTTAGCCTCTCTCCTACAAGCAACCTGCAAAAGAGAAAGAAGACAAGGTTAGACTGATCAGTATCTCTTGCCAGCAACAAGTAAGTGCAAAACTTTTATTACCTGAAAGAACTTTGACAACAATTTCTGGATTCGTGTATAGACAATTTGAAACAAGATACCTTCCACGAACATTGTGATTCAAACTCTTTGTTACAAGAATACTTTGCGGAACTTTGTGAAGCAAACATTTTTTTATGGAACTTTTAAGAATCGAACCGTGGAAACCATTAACAGCAAGGCAAACAGTAAATCAAGGACTTGCACAAATTACTTGCTGTATTTTGACGTAAAAGTACAGTATTTGTTTTATAAAAGATTCTGGAAATATGGGAAAAGTGAGTCTGCTATTGGGAATTTAGGCTTTAGTTATATTAAGATGAATGTTTGATATTGGTAATTCTGATAACGGTATTTGTTTAATGTTTTAGAAGCTTTAGAGTAATAGAAAGCACATCCCAGAGCAGTAACACATTCCAAACCTGGAAACTAGAGACTAGGATCCAAGAGGTACTTTTAGAAGAAAATTTCTAATAAATAAAGGGATAGTCAGGAACCCAGTTAGGAATAGGTTGTACTTATCTGTTCTTTGTTTATGTTTCATTAGGCACCAGTTCCTACAAAAGTCAGAGAGGGCCGCAGATTTGTGCAGCACTTCAACAGTGGAAACGCAAGAACGGTGTTGCCTCTTTATTTTATTTTATCCACTTCCCCCCTTCCCTTAAGCTTCTGTTCTTAGTGCACTGTTTTAAAAACTAGTGTGCTGGAACAAGCAGTTTCAGGGTGGGGTCGGATTGTCTTCAACCTCCATCAGAACTGAACAAGGACTCAGGTGAGCTGGGCTTTGACAGAAGCACAAGCCTTAAAAAAAAAAAAAAATTCAGTTCTGGTGGACGATGAATATCGGGGAAGAAATAGAGGGCATTGACGTCACGGATATGGCGCAGGCCCTAAATGAGGACTTGGCTCATAATGAATCAGTGTCTGGCATCTTGCAACATATGGAAGAGGAAATAGAGAGATTAAAGATGGAGAATACCTCTTTAAAACAGGATTTAAGCAGGTATAAATTTAGGGTATCTCAGTGGAACACAGCTTTTACGCCTTTGTTTAAAACCTCCTCAGAGACAGGGGCGCCATCAAAACATACAACTTTGCCTCCCCCAGTTGAGGTCACTGTTAATGTTCCTAATGCTGTGCCCTTAGCAGCACCTGAACGTTTTCATGGAGATAGTAACAAATTCCATGTTTTTATCAATCAATGTCAATTACACTTCGTTTGTAAGCCACAACAGTTCCCTACTGATGCTACGAAAGTGGCATTCGTCTTGTCTTATTTGGGTGGCACAGCAGCCAATTGGTCAATTCCTTTCGTGGAGAGAGATGATCCCATCCTCCATAATTGGAATCAATTTAAACGTACCATGACCAGCCTTTTTGCAAAACACACTTTCATGCAGGCAAGTGATAATGAGCTTTTAAATCTTAAACAAGGTAACAAGGATTTATTGACCTATCTCACTAGTTTTAATCGTTTACTCACCGAGACACAGTGGCCAGAAGAAAAGCGTGTCTCCCTTTTCTATAAAGGTTTGAGAGACGAGTTAAAAGACGCGCTGGCTCATATAGTTGATTTGCCAGAAGACTATTCGGACTTTGTAGATTTAGTTGTGAAATTAGAACATAGACTAGGAGAAAGAAAGGGAGATAAATACAAACTGGAATCACGGTTAACTTTTATTAGACACGAGAAGAAAGACCCAGATAATAAACTCCCTGAACCTGAGCCTATGCAAATAGGGACACTCAGAGGTCCACTCACATCAGAGGAAAAAGAAAGAAGGAGAAAACTTCAATTATGTTTATATTGTGGAAGGGCAGGTCACTTTGCCAGAGAATGTCCGGTAAAGCCTAAAAATCCACGAAAGGGTGCTGTTTCCTCCACCTCCTCAACTGAATCGGGAAACGATTAAGCTCGACAAGGGGAGAGGTTACTTGTTCGAGAAAACATCTTAATCAAACCTCTAATGCTGCAGCCTTCATGGTACCGCACATACCTAGACATTTCATAATTCAGGTCGTTTTAATTGTTACTACCCAAGTGAGGCATTCTCTCCCTGTCCTACTGGACTCAGGCGCGACAGGAAATTTTGTGGATAATAAGTTAGCTGAAAACTTAGGACTTCCTATGTGCCTAAAGCCTTGTCCAGAAGCAGTATGTGCAGTGGATGGGTCAGAATTGACCTCTGGATTAATCACAAAACAAACAAGTCCACTTGTTATGGTCTGTCAGAACGGGCACACAGAGGTGATTAGCTTTGATCTGATAGATACTCCTAATTTTGGTTTGATTCTCGGGGTACCCTGGTTAACAACTCATAACCCAAAAATTTATTGGGTGAATAGAACTGTTACTTTGGATTCCTCTTTCTGTAGAACCAATTGCTATCAAGAAGCAGGTACAGAACAGAGCACAGTATTACACTGTGCTAGTGTTACACAAGATGAACCAAGTCTCCCTCCTGAATATTCTGACTTTAAAGACGTCTTTGATCCAGTAAAGGCTAGTGTGCTGCCCCCACATAGGTCTTATGACTGTCGTATAGATCTTATCCCAGGGGCCCCTTTACCTAATAACAGAGTATATGCTTTGACTGACAAAGAAACCAAATACTTAAGAACCTACCTAGATGACCTACTACAGTCTGGGTTCATCCGTCATTCCACATCTCCGGTGTCATCTCCACTCTTTTTTATCCCGAAGCCGGATAAATCCCTGCGCGCGTGTATCGATTATAGAGGACTAAATAAGGCTACAATAAAGAATAAATATCCTCTTCCTCTAATACCTGTGTTGTTGGATCAATTAAGACATTCTACTGTATACACTAAACTAGATCTGCGGGGAGCTTACCACCTGGTCTGAGTAAAAGAGGGGGATGAGTGGAAGACAGCTTTCAAGACAAAGTTTGGTTTATTTGAGTACACAGTAATGCCCTTTGGGTTATGTAATGCCCCTGCGGCCTTTCAGTTCTTTATAAATGAGGTCCTACACGAATTCCTGGACGTTTGTGTCATAGTATACATAGACGACATCCTCATTTACTCTAAGAACTCAGAAGAACATACCCAAGATGTTCGTGCAGTATTATCAAAGTTAAAAGAAAATCATCTTTTTGCTAAGTTAGAAAAGTGTACTTTTAATGTCAGCAAGGTGGACTTTTTAGGATACTGCCTGTCACCTCAAGGAATAACTATGGATGTAAAGAAAATCAGTGCTATTGCTGATTGGCCAGAACCATCCTCTGTAAAAGATATTCAGAAATTTCTGGGTTTCGCCAATTTTTATAGGAGGTTTATTGCACATTTTGCAGACATTGCGGCCCCAATAACTACCTTTTTGCGGAAAGGGCAACGATTTCTTTGGACTGATGAGGCGGCACACGCCTTTCAACTCCTAAAACAAAAGTTCACTTCAGCCCCAATTCTGAAACATCCTGATCCTGACTTGCCTTTTTTTGTTGAAGCGGATGCTTCACAAGTAGCTTTAGGAGGAGTTCTCTCTCAACGAGATGCAGTAGATGGCCAGTTACATCCTATAGCCTTCTATTCCAAAAAGTTATTACCAGCTGAACAAAATTACACTGTGGCTGAAAGGGAACTACTAGCTATCAAAGTAGCCTTTTCAGAATGGAGGCACCATTTAATGGGAGCCAAGTACCCAGTTACAATCTTTTCTGACCATAGGAACCTACAGTTTTTTGGATCACTTAAAGCACTAACACCACGTCAGATGCGCTGGTTAAATTTTTTTAGCACATTTGACTTTGTAATAACCTATAGACCAGGTGCACAACAAATTCAATCTGATGTGTTATCTAGATACGGACATACTTCAGACATGAAACAAGATAAAATAGGAGAACCCATTATTCCTCCCCAAAAGTTTTTGGCACCAGTACAACAGAAGGATTTCATCACAGATCTATATAATGCACACATGCAAATAGCACCTCAGGATTGGTTAAAGGATTCCCATAACACAATACAACGAGGTTTATTGTATCACGACAACATGCTGTTAGTGCCCACCTCTGAATTACAAACACAGGTGATAATTTGGCATCACGCCTCACCGTTGGCAGGTCATCCTGGTTGGGTAAAAACCCTGGAAAACGTGCAAAAACACTTTTGGTGGGACACTATAAGAAAGGACATTAAACAATTTGTCAATACCTGTCCAATTTGTGCAAGACATAAATCTTCTCATAAGGCCCCTGACGGCTTGTTAATACCAATGCCAACACCCAAACAACCTTGGCACACTGTGAGCGTAGACTTTATTGTAGGTTTACCACCTGTAAAATCTTTCACAACAGTGTTGGTTATAGTGGATTTTTTAATCTAAAATGGCACATTTTGTACCATTACGGAAATTACCCACGGCGGCAGAATTTGCCGATATTTTTATAAGGGAAATTGTGCGTTTACATGGTTTGCCAAGCAAAGTGGTGTCAGACCGAGGGAGCCAGTTCAACTCTAAATTTTGGAAAAAATTATGTAAAAAACTGAAAATAGATGTGGCATTATCCACTGCTTTCCACCCAGAGACAGATGGACAGACTGAATGACTGAACCAAACCTTACTTCAAACGCTACGTTGTTTATTGGCTGATTATTCTAGTGAATGGTTGGAAGCTCTCCCTGTAGCGGAGTTTGTTTATAATAATACTGAGCATTCAGCTCTACTTTGCTCACCATTCTATTTCTTGCAGGGGTATCATCCAAGAGCTATACCCATTTTGTTAGAAGATTCTCTGTTACCTACAGTAACGGATAGACTAACGAGGTTAGGTGACATACAAGACAAAGCCAGGAAACATTTATTAAAGTACAAGGAAAGCATGAAAAGACAAGCAGACAAACACAGATCTGAGGCCCCAATGTATAAAATCGGTGACAAGGTATGGCTCTCCACAAAGAACCTAAACATAGAGGGATCCCGGAAGCTGCAACCACGTTTCATTGGACCCTTTAGTATAACTGCCATATTATACCCGGTAACAGTAAAATTAGATTTACCAAAAGAATATCCAGTACATACTACATTCCATGTGTCCTTGCTTAAGCCGTACAATCCAAAAACCTGACCTGAACCACCACCTCCACCCATACCAATTAAGGGAAATCTAGAATATGAAGTGAAAAGCATAAAAGACTCAAAAAGAATTAGTGGACGTCTGTTTTATTTAGTAGAATGGAAAGGATATGATGAATCTGAGAATTCATGGGAACCAGCATCATATGTACATGCCCCACAGCTGATTAGACGGTTTTATTTAAAAAATCCAGGAAAACCCCGTCCTGTAGGAGGGCCTTTGAGGGGGGCAACTGTTAGGGTTTGTGCACAGCAAAGAGCATGTCCCCTCTCACTGCACTAGTGGGTTCTGTAATAGCTCCCTTTTAAACTTACTATTGAAAGCCTTTCTTGTTATCTCACCTTCCCCCCCCCCCCTTGGCTTCTGTGTATGTTGTTTAATGTGCTGTTTTGTTTACACATTGGGCCTTGCTTTTACCAAGGCTTCTTTAAAACACTCCTCTCTAGGCCATGTGTTAATTTAACTCATTTGCATAATAACTGAAAGTCTGCACACCTTTCAAGAACATGTGCAGCATGTGAGGACCACACCCAGCTCTTCAAACCACACCCAGCTCTGCACACCTTTCAAAAACATGTGCAGCATGTGAGGACCACACCCAGCCCTGTCTATAAAAGGCAGCCCCCGAGCCTCACCCAGTGCTTGTGCTCGTCTACCTCCCGCTTACCTGAGGACAGATCCCTCGGCGCTGGCACTCCTGCTCTCTACAGACTTTCATTGGCTTCAATGGGCGCAGCTGCTGGCTCTTCCTTCTTCCGGTTTCCGGTTCCTCCTTGCCTTAGCCTCTCTCCTACAAGCAACCTGCAAAAGAGAAAGAAGACAAGGTTAGACTGATCAGTATCTCTTGCCAGCAACAAGTAAGTGCAAAACTTTTATTACCTGAAAGAACTTTGACAACAATTTCTGGATTCGTGTATAGACAATTTGAAACAAGATACCTTCCACGAACATTGTGATTCAAACTCTTTGTTACAAGAATACTTTGCGGAACTTTGTGAAGCAAACCTTTTTTTTTTTTTATGGAACTTTTAAGAATCGAACCGTGGAAACCATTAACAGCAAGGCAAACAGTAAATCAAGGACTTGCACAAATTACTTGCTGTATTTTGATGTAAAAGTACAGTATTTGTTTTATAAAAGATTCTGGAAATATGGGAAAAGTGAGTCTGCTATTGGGAATTTAGGCTTTAGTTATATTAAGATGAATGTTTGATATTGGTAATTCTGATAACGGTATTTGTTTAATGTTTTAGAAGCTTTAGAGTAATAGAAAGCACATCCCAGAGCAGTAACACATTCCAAACCTGGAAACTAGAGACCAGGATCCAAGAGGTACTTTTAGAAGAAAATTTCTAATAAATAAAGAGATAGTCAGGAACCCAGTTAGGAATAGGTTGTACTTATCTGTTCTTTGTTTATGTTTCATTAGGCACCAGTTTCTACAAAAGTCAGAGAGGGCCGCAGATTTGTGCAGCACTTCAACAGTGGAAACGCAAGAACGGTGTTGTCTCTTTATTTTATTTTATCCACTTCCCCCCTTCCCTTGAGCTTCTGTTCTTAGTGCACTGTTTTAAAAACTAGTGTGCTGGAACAAGCAGTTTCAGGGTGGGGTCGGATTGTCTTCAACCTCCATCAGAACTGAACAAGGACTCAGGTGAGCTGGGCTTTGACAGAAGGAGACGTGGAGGTGAGGGATACAGTGGAGGCAGTGGATGTTGGTGTGTCTGCATGTGTATGATGCTTGCGTGAGTACCTGTGGGATGTGTGGTGCTTATGTTTTCCAGAGCTTCCCTTGTGTGTTGAGGTGTGTGCATGCTGGGATTTGGGTTTGGGTGGAGGAAGTTGGAGGGGGGAGGCTAGAGACAGGGGCAATGGCTGCCATCAGTTCTGAGGCCAGAGTCTGAAAAGCTCGCTGATGGGCTGCCTGACCAGAATTAATGCCCTCCAGGTATGCATTGGTTTGTTGCAACTGTCTCTCTACACCCTTGATGGCATTCTAAATGGTAGACTGCCCAGCAGTGAGGGACCTGAGGAGGCCAATGGCGTCCTCACTGAGGGCAGCAGGGGTGACAGGGGCCGGGGGCTGAGGTGCCTGGGGCGAAGGAGATGCCCACCCTCCTGGGTGAGCGGGCACGGGACACACACTGAGGAGCTGCTGGGAAGGCGGTGCTGGTAGGGGGGGGTGGTGGTTGTACCTGTAGATGCGGGGGCACAGATGGGCCCGCCACAGCAAGGGAGCTCCCATCAGAGGAGGAGTACGTATCGCTGGTCTCAGCTCCTGTCCCCGCCGTGGAGCTCCCCTCCGTCCCACTGGTGAATTCAGACTCCGTGGTGTCGCCCTCCAGGGCCATGTGGGATGCAGCTCCCTCCTGCTCCGGTGCCACTGCTCCTCCGCCTGATGATACTAATGCACACAAGAACAGGGAGTCCACAAAAAGGGGGGGGAGACAGAAGAAAGACATGTTGAGTGCATGGATTACCGCTACCGTTGGCGGACATTACAGACACAGAAGCCCCCTGCACTATGCCGTGCACTTGGAGTTCCCTAATCAATCCCAGGGACATGGGTTACAAGGCTATGCCCGATTGCTGCACACATAGATGTCACAGGAGCCTGACTAGGTGTAGTTGGCACTGTACACAGGTGGGGTGCCAAAGGGCCTGCCTTAAGAAGGGACCTTGCCTACTAAACTCGCCCTGGCCTAGGGGAACCCACAGCCCACCTCCCGAACCCAGACACCTCCAATGTATGCTGAATCAGCAGAATGAGAGTGTACTCACCCCCTTGTGGCTGCTGTGATGCCCTCAAGCTCCCATCCAACTACGGATACGGCACCGCCAGGACCCTAAACATCAGGGGGGTCATGGTGCGACGGGCACCCCTCCCACGTTGGGAGGCCATCCCCAGCTGGGCCTCAGGCCATCCCCAGCTGGGCCTCCGCCGTCTTCTTGCTCCAGCGGCAAATGTCCTCTTTTCTGGCAGTGGGTGCTCCGTCTGTGGTGGACCCCCAGGGTCCGGACTTCCATGGCGATGGCACGCTAAATGTCCTTCTTCTGATGGGTGCTGACCTACAGGAATAGTACAGGGGAAAAGGAGAAGATATTACCGCCGGCACCGTCACAGTCATTGGCCCGCATCCCTACCCTTGCCATGACGCACATGCACTCACCGTTGTTTCATGCACGCCTCATTCTCACCCCCCCCTATCTTTCATCCACACCACTCCACACAGGCATTGCCCATACAGCATGCTCACAGTGTACTTACCTGTTTGTCTGGAGGACCGTAGAGTAGCGTGTACTGGGGGAGGACCCCATCCACTAGTTTCTCCAACTCCTCCGTGCTGAAGGCAGGGTCCCGTTCCCCAGACACACAAGCCATTGTCTCTTCCAGACTGAGGTCACAGCAGCACTTGCAGTGTAGGTCCTCTCCTGTCGAAGATCAGGAATCAAGTGATTGAACAGAGAGAAAATGGCGGTCATGTCCAAGGCGGTGTGTACCGTCACCGCCGGCGTACATTGTCATTGGCTCCTGGGACCCATAGGGTCCAATGTTAACCAATGCAGGATTTGCGCTGCGGTCTTCGACCGCCTACCGAACGGTGTACAACGCCAGCGCAGTTACCTCATATCCCTTTGTCCCACTTTACAGGTCAGGCAGCCGCCATTTCAGGGGGCCACATGGCATTATTTTGGACTGCGTCACACATATCTAGGCCTTGCTTAAACACTAATACAGGCATATGTCGAATTGCTAACATATTCCAATTAAGCTGTGTTTACGTACCTCAGAGTTGGCTTACTCTCTGCTCGCTGTTCTCCTCCATAGGCACCGTACGCTGGGGCATATGAGGAGATGGCGGCATCCTCCAGTGTACAGACCGCTGGTGGACCTGTCGACAATGAAGGAGCAACATGTGATCATCTCCTATAGACTTGATCGTACCACAATCCTGGAACTGTGTGCCCAGTTGGAGCCAGACCTGATGCAGCTATCCGCCATCCCACAGGAATCCCCCCTCAAGTGCAGGTGCTGTCAGTACTCCATTTCCTAGCAAGTGGGTCTTTACAAACTACAGTGGCCATAGCATCAGGGATGTCCCAGCCTATGTTTTCAAATGTGTTGTCCAGAGTGTTGTCTGCCCTGCTGAAACACATGCGGGGCTACATCGTTTTCCCTCAGGTGAAGGATTTGCCTACAGTTAAAGGTGATTTCTATGCCCTGGGACATATCCCCAACATCATAGGTGCCATTGATGGGACACATGTGGCCTTGGTCCCCCCACAGGAGTGAACAGGCGTACAGAAACTGGAAGAGTTACCATTCGATGAATGTGCAGATGGTGTGTTTGGTAGACAGTACATCTCCCATGTGAATGCCAAATTTCCTGGCTCAGTGCATGACGCTTATATTCTCCGGAATAGCAGCATTAGGTGAGGACATGGACCCAATACAGTGTGACTAGGTGTCTGGGTCTGGGGATGTCCCTATGAGTTAGTGTGTGTCTAACAGTTGTCCCTCGACATTTGCAGGTGACTCTGGTTACCCCAACCTGTCATGGCTACTGACCCCAGTGAGGAATCCCAGGACAAGGGCAGAGGAGCACTACAATGAGGCCCATGGGCAAACTAGGAGGGTTATAGAGAGGACCTTTGGCCTCCTGAAGGCCAGGTTCTGGTGCCTCCATATGACAGGTGGTTCCCTATTCTACTCACCAAAGAAGGTGTGCCAGATCATCGTGGCCTGCTGTATGCTTCACAACTTGGCTTTGCGATGACAGGTGCCTTTTCTGCAGGAAGATGGTCCAGATGGAGGTGTTGTGGCAGCTGTGGAGCCTGTGGACAGTGAAGACGAGGAAGCAGAAGAAGAGGACATAGACAACAGGAATACCGTGATCCTGCAATACTTCCAGTGAGACACAGGTAAGAAGACAACACTGCCTGCTACATCTGATTAAATTCTACTACCTCTCATCTGTCGCTCATTTTCACCCATTGTATGGTCACTGAGTTGTCACTTTCCCTTATGATTTCACAGATGTGGGTCCCACTGTGTGACATCTGCTTTGTATCCGCATGGACTAGAGCTGTGTCACATAGGTATGTTGACATTACATTTGATATAGCATTTTGCCACTGTTATTGCTAATACACATGATCGAAAGCACAGACAGACTCCTGATTGTTTTGTGATTTAAGGGTGTTTATTTAAGTGCTCAATAGTGGAGGGGGTTGTAAAATGGTCAGGGGTGATGGTGGAGGAATGTCCATGGCAGAATCCAGTCTATTAGTCTCACAGGTGCATTGTCCAAAGGGGCATAGGAAGTGGAGCTAGGGCAGTTTAAGTATGGACAGGGTGACAAAGTGGGACAGAAGGATGACAATCAGGGTGGTCTCATTTCTTGGCGGGGGTCTTGGCATTGTTCTCTGTCTTTGTCCTGGATCTCAAGGACCGCTTGCGGGGTGGTTCTCCATCTGCAGGGGGTGGGATGCTGGTGTGGTGATCCTGTGGTGGTGCCTCCTGTCCACTAGCGCCGGCGGAGGTGGTGGGCAGTTCATCGTCCAGGCTAGTGTCAGGGGCCCATTGTTCTGCCACAGTGTCCCTCCTGGTGTTGATGAGTTCCTTCAGCACCCCTACAATGGTGCCCAGGGTGGCATTGATGGATTTGAGTTCCTCCCTGAAGCCCAAATACTGTTCCTCCTGCAGCCGCTGGGTCCCCTGAAACTTGGCCAGTACTGTTGCCATTGTCTCCTGGGAATGGTGGTAGGCTTCCATGATGTTGGAGAGGGCCTCATGGAGAGTGGGTTTCCTGGGCCTGTCCTCCCCCTGTCACACACTAACCCTCTCAGTTCCCCTGTGTTCCTGTGCCTCTATCCCCTGAACCGTGTGCCCACTACCACTGCCCCCAGGTCCCTGGTGTTGTTGGGGTGGTGGGTTAGCCTGGGTTCCCTGTAGTGATGGACACACTGCTGATTGACGTGTCCTGGGGACAGAGGTATGGGCCGCTGGGTGGGTGCTGTGCTGGTTTTTCCAGAGGGGGGAAGCTCTGTAGTGGCCTGTGAGAGTATGAGGGGAACCGACTGTCCTGAGGTCTCAGATGGGCCGGGCTGGTCATCTTGATCCAGTTGAACAGAGCTGCTGTCATCACTGTGGGCGTCTTCTGTGGGTGAAGTGAACATAACTGGACCCTCCTGTCCAGTGACATTGGGTAGGGGTCCCGCAGGGGTGTAAAGGCATGATTATTGCATTTGTGTGTGCCATGGTGTGCAATGGGTGGGTGACGGTGTACCCCAGTGCTTGCATTCCTGTGTAGGACCTTGTGTGATAATGGTTTAGGGGGGGTGTATGGGTATGTGCAGTGGCCATGCTTTGGTGATGGGTGTCCATGCTTTGGTGTTACATGCAGGGCTTGGGTTTGGGATGTGTGGTTTGTGATATTGGGACATACTTGAGGAGTTGGAGTGATGGGGGTGAGGGGGAGGGTGGGGGTATGTGATAGCATGCAGGTGGGTGGGGGATGAAGTAGTTAAAGGTTTGACTTACCAGAGTCCATTCCTCCTGCTGCTCCTGCGAGGCCCTCAGGATGCAGTATAGCCAACACATGCTCCTCCCATGTTGTTAGTTGTGGGGGTCCGCCGCCAGTCCTCTGAACCGCAAGGTGGTGTCTTGAGACCACGGAACGGACCTTCCCCCATAGGTCATTCCACCTCTTCCTGATGTCATCCCGTGTTCTTGGGTGCTGTCCCACTGCGTTGACCCTGTCCACGATTCTTCGCCATAGCTCCATCTTCCTAGCTATGGTGGTGTGCTGCACCTCTGATCCGAATAGCTGTGGTTCTACCCGGATGATTTCCTCCACCATGACCCTGAGCTCCTCCTCAGAGAACCTGGGGTGTTTTTGCAGGGCCATGGGGTGGTGTGGGTGATGTGTGTTGTGATGTGTGGGGTGATATTTAGAGGTGTGTTGTGTGAGGTGCTTGGATGTTATGTGAGTGATGGTGTTGGGTGCCTGTGGATGCTAGTTTGTAGATGGTGGTGTCTCTCTCTGGCCTTCAGTTGCAATTGTTGACGTAAGGGTTTGTGGGTGATGTGGGTGTATGTTTTATATTGTATTGGATGTGTGGGAGTGGTGTGTATATGTGTATCAGGTGTGTGTATTTGGAATTGTCCAATGTGGTAGTGTTTTGTAAATGTGTGTGTATTTTGACCGTGGCTGTGTGTACCGCCAATGGAATACCGCAGTTGAAAGACCGCCGCGTGGATTCGTGGGTCGTGATAGTGTGGACGTATTCCTGTTGGCATGACGGTGTCGGTTTTGTTATCGCCAGTTTATCACTGACCTTTGGTGTGGCTCACTTGTGTGGGTGTCTGGATTTTGGCGGATTCCGAGCTGTGGATCATAATGACCATGGCGGAATTCCGCTGCCACAGCGGTGTGTTGCCGATCTTCTACACGGCGGTAAGCGGCTTTTACCGCCAATGTTGTAATGACCCCCATAGTTTTCTTCACTTTATGCTTGATGTCTCCAAAGACCATGTATTTAGTTTAAGTACTACTTATTTGCAACCCATGGTCTCTACAGAACCCCTAAAATTTCTCCAGGAGTTTAGATAGGCCAGACGGTGTTTGTGATAATAATAGGGTATCATTAGCGAATAATAAAAAAGGTGTCTTAATCCCACCTGTTTTTGGAGCATCATTTTCACAGTCACACAGGTAAGGATTACAGGCGTTGATGTATAAAAGGAAAAGTGTGGAAGCTAACATACATCCTTGCCTGACTCCTTTCTGGATAGGAATCTCATCTGGCAATTCCCCATCCATGCCCCATCTCACTCTGGCAAAGTTCTCAGAATACAATTCCTGGATCAATCCTAGCAAGGCTCGAAGGACACCAATTCTAAAAAGAATCTCCCATAATTTATAGTGAGGGACTAAATCGAAGGCCGACTTGAGATCTACAAAAGTTATAAACAATCTCCCGGCATCCAGGTTAACCAGTTTCCACTTTATCGTAAGGAACCGGATAATCTGGTCTACCGTGCTTATCTTTTGTCTAAAGCCTGCTGGTAGGTGGCTTAGAGCATCCATTTCCATAATCCAGTCCCAAAGTCTGCCCACTATTGGGTAAGAAAATATTTTCTGGATATTATCTATCAGACTGATGGGTCTGTATTTACCTGGGACCACCTTGTCTCCCTTTTAATGAATGGGTACTATAATAGTACCTTTCCAGGAACGGGGGAGTTAGCTTTCTGCCAAAACGGCATTTGTCACACAATTTATATAAGGGCTCCATAAAGTCAGATTAGATCTACACAAATCAGCTGGGATCCTATCTAACCCAGGCACTTTCCCTGGTTTGTGCGCGTTCATGGCTGTCTCAGTTTCGCTTAAAGTGAGGGGGCGATTGACCCAGGCACATCCCCTTTATCACGCAACACATTTCAGTTATCCAAACCTATTGATGGAACAGGCTCTTGTCTATGTATTGTGGCAAAATGAAGGATCCAATTTTCAGCGCGATGTGACAATCGGTTCTGGAGTTCTCATTTTGCCCATTTTGAGAGACCAGAAACCAAAAGCATTTGCTGTTATTTTCTTTTGCAGCTATTAATAATTCATTCCATGTGTCCTCTTCCCACTGTTCCTTGCTAATTTTAATGGCATCTGCATAAGCATGCCTAGTAAAGGCTATCATAGGTCTATTCTTCTGTCTTATCACTTCCAAGAGTCTGATCTCAGCTTTCCTACTATTGTAAAACAATTTGTTAGCTTTACCTAAGTTCAGCTGCCTTCTTCCCATGTTTTCCCTAACAAATGATGGTTTCAAGGAAGAAAACAGCTCATCATTCTTAGCTACGATCTGATCCGGGGCATAATTTTTAGATGTAAATTCCAACAACAGGCTGGAGACCAAGTGGTGCGTTTTGGTTGCTAAAGTGCCTGAATTCCTGAAACTATCCCATTTTATGGTACTCTGGTTGCTTGACACGACTACTGAGAGCATGGCATCTTGGTTACATAAATTCCCCCCTGACTGGAGGACACACTATCCCAGTTTACCATAATGGGCAGATGTTCACTATTTCGTTGGTTGCCAACCCTAAGATCCGTGACCTTATGCCATATCCCTAGATCTATAAGAACATGGTCAATAAAGCTCCTATAGCTTTCCAGAGAAAAGGTTGGTTTAGCAGGACTATCTGAGGGGAAGCGCCCATTCCCTGGTTGCAGACCTATCATCAACATTAAATCCATGGTCTGCAAAGCCCTGACGCTGGTTTTAGGCTGCTTTCTAGATGTTGAAAGGGATGTTACGGGATATTAAGTCCTCTTCCTGTGTCAATTCTGAAAACAGATGGTGGGGTTCCAATGACGCACTAAAGTCTCCAGCAATGATGACATGGTGCATAGGTAATAACTCTGCCAAGAATGCTTTCAAATGGCTAATAGTTTTGGAAGTTTGGCTAAGGGGACCAGGTCTATTATAAATATTTACAAGCAACAGCTGCGATCCCTGTTTTGGCCTCATACTAACTACTAATATGTCAGGTGAGTCACATATACTTCCTTCATTCTGCAACCCAGGGAGATTTTTATCAATGTCATAAGGCTCCCTCCTGCCGTCCCCGCAGATGATGGAATAGCTTCTTTGCAATACGAATTGTAACCTAGCCTATGCACATTTGTAGGGGCCCACGCTTCCTGAAATACACTAAAGTTATCAATGTTCATATCATCAACCTTACATCATCATCCATACAATTAAGACAGTAGAAGAAGGGCAATTTTCTACGGGTGAAATGTGTAAATCCTTTACATTGGACATTCCATTCAACCTTTAAACCCGCTGTTCTTGGTAACTGTTGCAACAGCAGAGTGCTGGAGCACACCCACACTTTTCACTTTTGGAGACCTACAAATTGCTAGTTGTGGATTTGAGCCAGGGGGCAATGTATTTGTAGCCTGGGAAGCAGTCGCTTGCCATAGTCAATTCATGTCTGATAGATCAACTTCACATAAATTTCCAGGCAATCTCTGGCTCCTGGCAACATCCTTGTGCACCCTCCTAATGTTTACCTTGGTATGAGCCCTCCAGGATGGAGTCAGTTTCTCATAGTCTATGGTTTGGACCCTCAAGAGTGAAAACTGTTTCTCAGGCCGTTGACCTTTGAAGGCAATATATGAGCCATTACAAGGCGGAGATCTAACCTCCATAGATTTCAGGCCCTCCACCTAAGGCACGACTCACCAATTTTATTTTGATTGTGTCCCATTGTTCCTCTTCCATTGAGTAACAGACTCATACACAGATGATATGTCTGAATGTATCTTCGAACAGCACTGCCCTACATGTCTGATCCAATAGATAACTTTATTTTCAAATGACATACTGTCCACACGGGTGTTCCTTAATACTTTGGGACCCTTGTACATCTATATTGGATGGCCACTAGTATGATCCCTGGTGAGAGACTTCCCTTCCGTATGGTTTGGGGCTGCCACTGGGGGACGATTTTACATTTTATTGGTGCTATATCTATTATCCTTTGTTCCCATTTTGCTTCTTTCGAGGTGTACCCTTTTTCGATCATTTGCTTGAGATGTGCAAGCACCTAGCACAAATATTGGCTTAGAAGGGGTGCATGTGGCGGAATTTGGGACCTTTACGAGGTGCCTCTTTACATCTTCTTTCTTCACTGTTGTTTGCAGTATGGAGAGCCCCTACGACAACATGAATTTCAGTACACTAACCTCATTTTTCAATCCAATGATGAGATTTACTATCTCTTTCGGGGAGCTATGGTCTATGGCCTGGGGCTTATGTATTGCAGAGCTTGCATCTGGCTCTGTTGGTTAGAGGGGGGGTCTGAATTTTCTAACAAGAAAAAAACATTTGAGCAAGGTACTTCGTGCACAACTATATTTCTCAGGGGTGCGTTAGCACAATTTTCCTGGAGAGAGCTCAAGCCCTTGACTTCAGCACAAGCATCATCTTGTTCCCCTTGGGATGGGGGGCAGTAATAACAGTTGTATCGCTAGCTATAGCTCCCCTTTTGGATGATTTCAATTAAAAAAAGAATGACAGTGAACCAGTCCTGGGCCTCTGCTGCACTCCCCAGTCATTCTCATTCAGAATAGTTTCCAACTCTTCTATTAAATTGTCAATTTCAGTAGCTACACAGCTTAAGGGTGGATTTGTGTGATGCCTTCAAAATCTTTGGTTGCGCAGCCTCCATCATGGGGCTGCCTTGTGCTTTGCGCTTCCCCATCCCTTGCCGCATAACTGGGGCAAGGCCTCGCTCCAGTTCAAACCTAATGAGTCAACTGAGCATAATATAATGCTGCAACACAATTGTACATATATACAAGGATGGAAGGTGATACCCTAGAGCCAAGAGGGGTGGACTAGTGCAGCCTCTGATGGCCACTAACTTGGCCTGGGCTTCACGGGGATGCCCAGTGTGCCAAAAGTATGCCCCAAGGTGCACGTTCCTGCCACCTGCTTGCCCCTGGCATCCTGGGACTCGAAGTCCCTGTCATCCCTGGTGGTTTGATTGTGTCCCGTGCCGCGGAGATGCCCAGTGCGCTAAAAGTGCTCCCTCAGTGCACTCTGCTGCTGGGGCCACCTCCTGGCCCCTGGCCTCCTGGTACTCAAAGTCCCTGTTGGTTTGATTGTGTCCTATGCTGCGGGGATAACTGGTGCAGTCAAGATTACAGGAATAGTGCATCAGAGGCAGCAAGCGACAAGTGTCAGACACCTCCCCCAGGAGACTGACCAGGTGAATTCAAGTACAGCCACCAAAAAGAAAAAAAAAAACTCCCCTGGGATTATGACAAGGTAGAGCAAGTTCATGTAGCAATTTCAATATAGAAAGTTTGGTGTCCCAGCAAAGTATTTGACCCAGGGAATTGCCTGTTGTGGCTTGTGGAGGTTTGACTCAGCTGCCCTGATAAAAAAATCTAAAGCAGACCCCCCGTCCTGTAGCTGCTTACTTTCCCTTGCCTGCTGGCTACTGCCATGGCGATTCCAAGCGGCTCCAAGCCGGTGTGGTGGCAGCACCCATCAGCTGCTTAAGCGCCGATTCTTGAGCAAGGAAACAGCATATTTCAGCTGCTATGATGACACCTTGAACAATGGGGAGCCATTCACCGTGGGGTATTCATCGCAGGTGGCCATAAAGTTTTTCAGAAGCGACTGCTGTGCATCGTCCTGCTCTTTACCCTGCACCTCTGTTCATGCCCCAGAAGTGAAACTGATCTATAATAATTAAAAAAGACCTCAGCAAATTCTGTGTTTTCTGTCTCAAGTATACCTGATCTGGGATTTATAATCTTCTTAACGAATTGTTTATTTCTTTGAGTCTTAACTGACCAGGCCAAAAATGTCCCCACCTGTTGGCTCTCTTCGTAATGCTTCTGCTGGTATGCCTGGCCACCCGCTATTTCCTCTAAAGGAAAAATAATCTCTTAGTCCTTGCTCTGCCTTGGATACACGATCTCATAGAGCCTGGCGCTTTAGTATGAGGGGGGGCTCCCCATAGATCCCCATAGGTGTCTACAGGCATCCTCTAATGCTCTCTGGAGCTCTTGGATCCTATATGCCCTAACCCAACTTAATTTGGCTTTATAGGAGATAACCTGCCCCGTAAATGTTGCTTTAAAAGCTTCCCAAACTGTGAAAAGTACAGCAGAATTATTATTATTTGTGAAAAATTCCCGAATAAATTGTTTGGTATCCTCCACCCAGATCTGGACCGTGAGCAGTGCCCTGCTGAATTGCCATCTTGGCCTTAGCCTCAGCTTAATATCTAAAATTATAGTTAAGAAGACTGTTGAATAATCAGAAAAAGGATTGGCCTTCTATCTCAATGATGCTACAAGAAAAAAGTCTAAATGTGAAGCCTACTGAAACCTTGAAGAATAATAAATATATTGAGAACATTTCAGCTGGGTCACCCGCAATGGATCCTCCAATGCAATATCCTGCTCAAATATCCTAAGAAGCTTACCTGTCTTTGGTTTCATTTGCCTCCTGTCCTTATTAGATGTATCCAGGCTTAAATTTTGAATAAAATTGAAGTCCCCTGCTATTACCAAAGCCCCCTCAGTACGTAATGACAAATTAAAATTTGTTGCAAAGCCTCAATATCATCTCCAACGGGGCCATAAGAATTGCAAAATTTCTAAACCTCACCAAACACACTCGCTTTAACCTAGATCCACCTACTCTTATGATCCCTTGAAAGTGACTTTATCTCCCCGCAATTGAGTTAGAAAGCAGAAAGCCACCCCAGACATTGCCACCACAGCCGAGCCATAGAAGGCCAATGAGTATTTCTTAGGAATAAGCATTCTAGACGTGTTGCTTTTGAAATGTGTTTCTTGAAGATAAATCACATCAGGGCTGAATGAAGTGAGCCATTTCAATAAAGTCCCTGCTTTCTGCTTATTTAACTGCCCATTCACCTTCCATGTGATCATTTTAATCTGTGTCCATTTTGCTCGGCTATATGACAACACTGTATCTCTGGTGCTAGATCTTATCTATCCCAATGGGTATACATTGCCTTTTGAATTTAGGCTTTTACCTGCCTGTATCTTGCTACTGGTAAAAAAGGCAAAAGAAGTAAATTATGAAAAAGCTCCTCCACACAACCTACTCCTTTTTACTGCTTGCTGTTTCCCCTACTCTTCCCTAGCCCAGCCCCCACTGCTCACCTCCTCCCCCTCCCTGTCCTTGCTTATGGAATTTACCCTTCATCCCCTCCAAGGTGACTGCTCCTCAACAGGTGCCATTCCTTTGCACCCTGTACCTCACATGTGACCCCCCGAAGCTCCGTCTCAAATACTGAGGTACTCAAATAATCAAATAGAATTCAAGATCCCGACATCATAATACCCTTGACCTTAACAACTTCATAGCCAAACAAATTCAAGCTGGTAGATAGAGCTCAAGTATTCAAGTGACATATATTAGATTGAGGTAATTTTTTAGAATTTTTTGCCAGAAGGGTCTGTGCCTCTTCCACAGTCATGATTATGTGAAATTGGCTGTTGGTGAGAACTTTAAGCTTTGAATGCTGTACCAAAAAGGCTTGAGCTCCAATTGATTGGAACTCCCAGATCATCCCCTGAAAGATCTTATGCCTCCTAGCTGCTGTGATTGATAGATCTGTGTTAGAAATGGGGTTTCTGGTTGGCTAGGGTATGCACCTCATCCAGGCAGAACTTACCCACTCTAGTCAGGGCAAGGGAGTTACACGTCCAAGATAACCCCTGCTCACCCCCTTGGTAGCTTGGCACGAGCAGTCAGGCTTAACCCGGAGGCAATGTGTAAAGCGTTTGCACAACACACACAACACATGTGACGCAATATCCCCACCACAAAGGAAACACAACACCAGATTATATGAAAATACACTGTATTGTACACAACACAATTATCAGACCAAACATCACATATCAGTACTATCCTGCTACCTTAGCAGTTGTCAGAATGTTAAACATTAGTTACTCTGCAACCTAGCAGTAGTCACACATAACACACAGGTTACTCAGTATTCTGCAACATAAGCAGTAGTCAGGAAAACACGTTATTACAGCACTTGTCATAAGAATATCATAAAATGTCCATAGTAGGAACATTCAAAAACATATGGCGAGTTAGAAAAACATATTAGCAAGCATGTCCATAAAAGGAACATTTGCATACACATATGTAAGAACTTCAAACGCAGGTAGGTAATATATGAATCAAACAAAAGTCTGTAGAAAGAACTTTGGATTGCAACTATATTGGTCCTTTAAACAGTACCTGGTTGGATGAAGGCACCTCCAGTGCCTAGAAGGCGAACAATGGGGTTCCTGGCGCTCCTATGCGCAAAACGGGGGCCTCCCTTATACTCTGGGGTCAGAGGAGGGCGACATGCACCTCCTCTCTTTTATAGACAGGCCCCTCTGGGGACCGTGATTACTGGGGCCCCCAAGGGCCTCAACCGGCCCTCACGAGGTGGGCCAAAGCCAGCAAAAACAACTTAGGGCAGGAGAGGGGCACCACGCACCCCCTCCGGTTCAATGACAGGCCCCTCCCGGGACCCGTGATCTCTGGGGGGCCCCCCGGGCCACCACTGGCCCTTCCACCAAGCTGGGGGGGGCACAATAATGCCCATTTTACCTAACAGCAAAAAAGGAGCGTCCTGCTCCTAACGCAGAGGCCAGGGGGAAGGGGGCACTCCCCGCGCCTTCCCCTGGTCCTGCCGTGAAGCCACAAGAAGATCAGACCCCTCCTGGGGCCCGAGCAGACACTCGCCTGCACCCGATGCAGTGCGCGAGTGTTCTTCCAGCTTTCCGGGCTGCTGCGGTGATCTTATTTAAAGGGGCACAATGCAGCAAGGAGCCTACAAGCTCCCAAGGCTCCATAAGCGCGCTGCAATCAGCGCTATGGCAGCCGCAACGACAGAGAAGCACCCCTCGTGAAGAAATGGATGCAGGGGTCAGGGGCCACAGCACCCTACCCCTGGGGAGCAGAATCTTAAGACAAGGTCCTCAGGTGGAGGGCCCAGCTACAGGCCAGCACAAGGGAAAGGCAGCAAGTGGCAAGTCCTTCACAGTGACCAGGCAGGTCACAGGTCAGCACAGCAGCAGCAGTCCATGGCGGTTCCTGGTGAGTCCTTTCAGCCTTTGGTGTCCAGTTCCAAGATGATTCCAAGAGTCTCCAAATTGTGGGGAAAATCCCCCTGTACTTATAGTCAGTTCTTACAGTGCTTTACAATGGTAGGGAGAAGAGGTTCCAGCCAGTTCCAACTGGTTCTGGGAGTGCCCCATCTCTCCTTTCAGCACAGGCTCCAAACATCAGTGGGGGGTTAACGACCCTATTGTGTGAGGCCAGGGCACAGTCTTTACAAATGCAGCTGTGCCCCACCTCTCCCTTCTCTCAGCACAGGAAGACTATTCAGTATGCAGATGCACCTCTGTGACACCTCCACCCTCCCTGTGTACAGGCTGTCTGAAAAGTATGCACAAAGCCCCAACTGTCACTCTGCCCAGACGTGGATTGGAGTCAAGCTGCAAAACACCAGAGTCATAAGCACAGATAAATGCACACTTTCTAGAAGTGGCATTTCTGTGATAGTAATAAAAAATACACCCACACCAGTAAGCAGCATTTATTATCACCATCACAACCATACCAAACACGCCTATGCTACCCCTCATAAATCAGACAATACCCCTTGCACATAAGGCAGGGCATTTCTAATGCAATCCTAGGAGAAGGCAGCACTCACAGCAGTGAGACACCAATTTAGGCTGTTTATCTCTACTAGGACAGGCCATGCAATATGGCACATGTCCTGCCTTTCTACATACATGGCACCCTGCCCATAGGGCTAGCTACGGCGTACCTTAGGGGTGACTTACATGTAGTAAAAGGGGAGTTCTGGGCCTGGCAAGTAAATTTAGATGCCAGGTCCCTGTGGCAGAAAACTGTGCACACAGGCCCTGCGCTAGCAGGCCTGAGACAGGTTTGAAAGTCTACTTCAGTGGGTGGCGCAAGAAGCGCTACAGGCCCACTAGTAGTATTTAATTGACAGGCCCTGGGTATAGAGATACCACTGTACAAGGGACTTATAGGTAAATTAAATATGCCAATTAGGTATAAGCCAATCATACCAACTTTAGATGGGAGAGCACCTGCACTTTAGCACTGGTCAGCAGTGATAAAGAGCTCAGAGTCCTAGAGCCAAGAGCGAGAGGTCAGAAAAACCAGGAGGAAGGAGGCAAAAAGACTGGGGATGACCCTGCGTAAGGCAAAAAGTCCAACAATCTGAAAAAACTCAGATCTGATAATTGCCTGCCAAGGGATATTTTTTTTTTTTAATTGTCATCGTCAATCTGCTTTCTTTCACCCTATAGCCGGCAAAGTTCATTATGATTGTCCGAGGATATTTCATGTGCACAGGAAGATGTTCTGGAATCCTATGTGTCCTCATAATCATCAAATCTGGATGTGCATCAGGTAGAATGTGTTCCTGTATCAGTGAGTCTAATAACTGAGCTATTTTCTGGACATTTCCCTGTGTCTCACTACCTTCTGGTATGCCAGTGAAGCTAAGGTTCGAGTGTCTTGCTCAATTCTACATTTCATCCAGCTTATTTTCTAGTAATTGCATCCTTTTTTGATTATTTGTAGCCTCTTTATCAACAGACAACAACTTGTCTTCTAAATCAGAAATTTTCTGCTCCATTTTCCTCAATCTCTGTGGTACTAGTGACAGGCTTTGCTCCATTTGAGACAACTTTTGACTGAGCAATTCTATCTTGCAAGCTTGTTGCTGTTTCAAATCCCAAATTTCCATCAGAATTGTTTCAAATAAAGTCTTAAAAGTTGCCGGCCGAGCCGATTGATCCCAGTCATACCTCTCTTCACTACATATCATCAAGTGAAGGGCTGAGAAAGGTATTTCTTGATTTGTGCCCCCCTTCATACTCATACTAGGCTTGACATTACCCTTTGGACTTGGCGGGATAATTTCTTCCAGTATATGGGCAGCTGTTTCCCTCACAGACGCCCTTACATTTACTACTTACGGAACTATGTTGGTTTCATTACCTTTACCTCATTGTCTAGTTGCTGCATTGCTACTCTCTCTTTGTCAAACCAACTGACCACTGACCCTTGGAAGACAGGACACTCCTTCATTTTGGCCATAGAGGCTGTGATGGCCCTGGTGTCAGCATTTCACCCTCTGACCTCACTTGCCCGCGCTGGAACCGAGGAGCCCCATTAACGCTGATCACCGTTAGGCAGGAGTACGACTGCGACTGGGCTGGCCATGGGGAGAGAGATGTTCTTCTCTGTGTCAATTTGTACTTGCTGACTCTGTTGGCTAAGTAAGAGGGTCACCTCTGCTATTTCCCCCGAAATTACAGTCCTTTGGGCCGTTTCTACTAATTGGCCCTAAGCCACATGGTGCTTGAGTCTCTGGGCTGTTTGTGGCCCCTGTGCCGTTCCTGCTCCTGAACCTGCCTCTGAAACTGACACCTCGGAGAGCTGATGTCTCACTCAGGGGCTTCTCAGGGGTTTCAATTATCACCAGTAGGTTTCTGGCAACACCACAAGGAGCAAACTTCTGAAATCAAACCTCCCTGTAAGGAGCTCCCTGTCACGACTCCTCGTGGCCGATGCTCACTTACTGTGGGATGCTGGTAGATCGAGGAAAGTCCACCAGCACTCTCTGTCTGATGCATGCAGCTCCATCTCCATTGATGCATACTGATTCACTCTCGCACAGGCTGGTCAGTCGAAAGAGACCCTCGGGCACCTGTGAAAAAAACGCTGCCAACAATCAGTTAACCCTCTACTAAGGTTCCACCATTTCCATCACAGCCTGCCGGGACAAGCATAGAGGGAGAGGTGTCATGAGAGGACGCTAGTGGCAGGCCATTTGGGCTACGCCTCTGCTGTCCCCTGGGCTTCAGCAGGCAAAACGCTCAGGTTACAAGTGATCTCATGGGGATCTTTTCTAAGGATGAATTTCATAAGACAGTAATTTCTAACAGGAACCAATGTAATCTCCTCTTGCATAAGAGATGTGGGAGCATGCAGGCATATTTCACTTCTCCATGGCATATCATACACAAACCTGTAGGTTAGTGATGACGTTTAACAAGACCCTTAAGAGCTTGATGGGCCCTACTGGAGAATGTCATTGGGATCTTCTCCTGCCATGCTTCTTATTTGCTTAAAGGGAGATTCCCCAGAAGGGTGTCAGCCCATTTTGGCTTATGTGTGGACACTCAGTACAGGGACCACTTACTCTGAATAGAGAAGGGTGGGAAGGAGGTCCTGGGTAACTTCAGAGATGTGGTGAACCATTCGATGGCCTCAGAAAGTGAATAGTGTAATACATGAGCCAGTTGAAACAAAACCTCCAGGTTAAACAAGAGCTAATGAAGGAATGGTATCATCTGAAAGTGACACTAACTGGGTACCAGAAAGATCAGGAGGTGTTTATGCTTAGGCCTGTTTGTCCCACAGCTTTGAAGTACAAGTGGTGTGGGCTATACAAGGTGGTGTAGAAAGTGTCTGATGTGAACTATTTGGTGGACACAGGTGCAACAAGGGAACCCAAGATGGTGTCTAGTGCGAACGAGAGAGTGCAAAGTGAATATCATGAATATGACAGAGGAAGTGGGGAAGAACAAGTCTCTTCCTCACTTACTGCATAGTCACATGAGAGATGGATTTGTGGAAGATGTACAGCTTTCCCCTGAGTTAACAACTGAGCAGCATAGAGAATGTGGAGAGGTTTTTTAATGTTTTTCCACCTATTCTCCCTGTCTCCAATGTTTATGCCTGTCAGTATACATTACAGGAGTTTTTATATGAAAGGTAAAACATATCACATCTCTAACAGAGTCCAGGAATACAACTAGGTAGAAATGGCCAAAATTTGTACTTAAGGTAACTGCATATTTATGTAGCCCTTGGACTACTTGAGAAGTGTTGGTGAACTTGCAAAACTCTGACGACTTTAACTTTTGTGTGCAATCAATAAGACGTATGCACATCTGATCCGTTGAGCAGATGAGCTTTTGGACTGTCCGAACTCTGCAAGGTACGTGAACACATTTAATTTGACCAGTGGATTCTGGAAGACTGCCCTATCACCAAGTATGAATGTGAAAACTGTGTTTTCTACACCAGAAGGATTATTCCAGCTCAAGATAATGATGTCTGAATTAAATCACCCTCCTGCCACTTTCCTGGTGAACCACATTCTAGAAGAGATCTGGTCGGCCTAACTGGATGAATTTTCATTGTTTAGGAATTCATAAGAAGACTACCTGAGGCAACTAGAACTGGTGTTGGTAAGGATACAGGGTATGAAACTGACCATCAAGGCAACCAAGTGCCCAGTGGGGCAGCCCACTGTAGTCTACCATAGGCATCATGTAGGAAACAGGAAGGTTTGCCTGTTACATGCAAAGATTTGGTGGAGTTCGAAGTGCCTACTACCAAGATTGAAGTGAGAGCCTTTTTGGAGCTCACAGATTACTAAAGGAAATGTGTATCTAATTATGCAGCAGTAGTGGCCCCTTTAACAGCTCTGACATCTAAAAAGCAGCCCAAGAAGGTGATCTGGACCCAGCATGTCAAAAAGCTTTTCATAAACTGATGGGAGTACTAACCAATGTGCTTGTACTGATAGTCCCTGACTACAGTTATCCCTAATTGTGCAGATACATTCTTCAGACAAGGGAGCTGGCGCTGTTCTAACTCATCTTAATGTCAAGTGGAGAGAGAATCTGGTAGGATTCAACAGGTATAGTCATGGAGTACTACCCAGGAACAGAACCAGGCAGCCATTGAGAAGGAGTCTTTTTCCATAGTATGTGCTTCGAGTAGCTTCCAGCAGTACCTTTTTGTTATTACGTTTGAGGTGCACAAAGAACACAAACCAATCAAGTGTTTGATGGCAATGAAGGGATAGAAACTCAAGTTGCTGATATGGTCTATCTCATTGCAAGGCCTTGATATCACAGAAGAGTATAAGGCTGGAATGAATCACTGAAATACAGTACAATAGCCTTTCCTGTCAGTTTTTCCAATCCATGGAACAGATTTCTCCAACAGCAAGAATTGGTTCTGTGTAGGCTAATCTTGAAGGTGCACCTGTTGTTATGCCAATGTCCCTTTCATGTTGTACATTCTTCTCGCCTGGCTTAGTACCCACCTGCTAGTATCTGATAGTTTGGAGTTTGGATTTACACCCTAGCCTTATGCTAATCTAGTGTGCGTGCAAAGGCCTAGGCCTAACTTTGACAAAAGAGTCTGGTCCCAGGCTTGTCCTAAACCTGGAGGGGCGCGCTAAGTGAGCCCTTGTTGATAACAGAGATAACTGTTCCTGTCATGGATACAAGCATGTAGCACAGTTTTGGTTTTATACTATAACTTATAGTGATCATAGTGTGGCCATAATTTTTCATCTGCATTGTGAGAGTGGTGTCACACTGGCCCACTAATGTAATTCCCACTGCTAACGATGAACTCAGTTCCAAGATATGAGAAGTAGAGTGTAGGGAAGTATATGTATGATGAGTGAGTTACACACTGAATGATGGTATTGCAAGGTCCGGCCTGTTTCTGTGCACAAGATGGAGATAAGGTTACTTTTCCGAACAGTCAAAGGGGGTCATTCTGACCCCGGCGGTCTAAGACCGCCGGGGCCAGGGTCGGCGGGAGCACCGCCGACAGGCCGGCGGTGCTCCCAAGGGCATTCCGACCGCGGCGGTAAAGCCGCGGTCGGACCGGCAACACTGGCGGTCTCCCGCCAGTGTACCGCCGCCCTTTGGAATCCTCCAAGGCGGCGCAGCTAGCTGCGCCGCCGAGGGGATTCCGACCCCCCCTACCGCCATCCAGTTCCCGGCGGTCCGCCCGCCGGGAACCGGATGGCGGTAGGGGGGGTCGCGGGGCCCCTGCAGTGCCCATGCCACTGGCATGGGCACTGCAGGGGCCCCCGTAAGAGGGCCCCTACAAGTATTTCACTGTCTGCTTGGCAGACAGTGAAATACGCGACGGGTGCAACAGCACTCGTCGCACCTTCCCACTCCGCCGGCTCGATTACGAGCCGGCATCCTCGTGGGAAGGGAGTTTTTCCCTGGGCTGGCGGGCGGTCTTTTGGCGACCGCCCGCCAGCCCAGGGAAAAACTTAGAATACCCTCCGCGGTCTACTGACCGCGGTGCGGTATTTCGGAGGGGGGAACTCTGGCGGGCGGCCTCCGCCGCCCGCCAGAGTTAGAATGACCCCCAAAGTGTATTGCTAATATTCTAGAGACTGGAGGTGAGAAATTAGACATTGAAGTTGGGAAAAAGGAGGCAGGCTCCCCCCTTAGAAATATGATTAGAGTCTTTTTCACAGAGGGTTGCTGATTAGTTTTCCTGGAGAATGGCACTTGGTGGATGGTACGAGTTAGGTGTAGGAATGCAGATCTGATGTCAGAGTCTGAAGGGTATTTTGAAAAGGGCCAGCCTTTCGTGTCTCTTCCTGATCACTGTACGTTTTGGCTATGATAGCACAGAGCAGATTGTTCTCACCTCTGTATGCATCTGTTGAAGGTACTCCAGATTGGTACTGTGCTGAGCATCACTCATTGCAAAGGCCGAACTTAGAACACATTCTAAGGTGGACACATGAAAAGTGAAGTAACATCAACCAGTTCTAAAGGTGCATAAGATTAATACACATCTATGGGAGCTATTGACCTACTTGTTGTTCCATTTCTAAGTTCTCACTGATGAGGGTGGGAGGTGCTCAACAGAGTACCTAAAGGACTACTCTGCAACCACAGCCTTCCTGGGGTGGTGGGACATCATCTGGAGTCAGATCTGGAAGAAAAACTGCCTGAATAAGGAGGAAAAGAGAGAGTAGGACCTGCAGGAGGAACTGGCTGTTGGCGTCGACAAGAGTGATTGACCCTGGTCCTGTGGTCTATCCTCCAGTAACTCAAGAAGAGAGTGGCTTTAACTTGGAACTAGTCACTGAACATGAGTGGCGATTCTGCGACACTTGCTCAAGTGTTCCAGATCCACTTGCACTGCTGAAGATGGGATGGACATTGATCTGCAGTACTGACTGTGTGCCCAAAGATGCTGTTGTCCATGTGACCATGATACTTAACCAGAGATGCCCGAACTCTCTATGCTACTGAAGGAGAACTCTGTGAATCTGTGACATGTACCTCAGGGTGCCGTGAACAGACTGAATGAGTGGCTATCCCTGCACTTGCGAAATATGTGCCTCAAGGACTACGCTTCCCAGAAGAAGAAGCTGCTGTCTCAAGAGACTTAGATTTGTGTGCCAATGTTAGCCTGTGGTGCTAACTCTCAGTGCCCGCAGCCAGCCACTACTGCCAAAACCAGTTTAAACCTACCAAGTCATCATCAGGGCCTGTGTCTGGAAGGAGGACGGTATTACCACCTCACCCCAGGAAGTCCCAGTGCCTATCAGCAAGACTAAGGACCTGATTATGATTTTGGCAGATGGTAAAGCCCGTCCATCAAAGTTCCGACAGGTAGGTTGCCGCCTGTGTGGCAGCCTGCCTGCCAGGGCCATTATGAATTTTCCGCTTGGTCGGCAGGCAGAAACTCAGTTTCTGCCCACTGGCCCAGCAGGAAATGGCCTACAGCATTGTCTACAGCTCGTAATAGAACCAGCAGCAATTCTGTAGTACGTAGGGTGCACCAGCACCCGTTGCAATGTTCACTGTGTGTCGCAATATGCAAAGCAGACAGTGAACATTGCGACGGGGCTGGCCTGGGGGACCCTGTACCGCTCCCTGGGGCCCCCTGCACCCATTCTCAACCAGCCTTTTCATGGATGAGCTACCGCCATGAAACCGCTGGCGGAGAAGGGGTCGTAATCCCCAGGGCAGTGTGCTGCTTGCAGCGCTGCCCTGGCAGATTAGGACCACGATCACCGCCAGGCTGTCGTGTAGTCGAAATCTGGTGGTGCTGGCGGTCCGAACACCACCTCCACCGCCAGGGTCGTAATGAGACCATAAAAGTTGTCGGAAAGGAGCAGGCCTGCTGCTACAAATGTTGTTGAGTATTGGATGTGAAGATCATGCTGAGCCCTTAGAAAATGTCCTTCTCTTAAGGAACTGAAAACGTCAGTCTAGATTTGGTTAGATGTTGAAGCTACAGGGTACTTCAGCATAACATAGCCATCTATAGAATGCTCACAACGCTAGCCTTGAGATACACATTTTACGGTGTAGTCCCAAAGGTACAAGAACTTGAAACAACTCTGCCTCACAACTTTCTTGAAGCAGGTAACCCCAGAATTTAGAAAACACCCGAAAGGATTAATGCTTACATACGTTGCCCCGGAATAGTTATAAAAGGTGGGAGATTTTGCCCCTACACAATTTGCCAAGCGACTTATTGGTGCAGCAGATAGAGCAGGTGTCCCCTGGTACTACTGTCAATGGTTGGGGTACCATTTCACAAGACAGAGATTGCCAATGTCTTTCATCCATCCTACAACATCGGAAAACAAGTATGAACATTTTATCAAGGCCAATGTCACAACAAATACAGAGTTTCTGTCATTCAAGAACACTGCTGCCCAGAGATAGTTGGAGGTCTTTAAATGACTTCTTCTCACAGTTGATATCCTCAGGACAGATTTCAGAAAACGACTAGAATGGCACTTCCAGCTACCTCTAGCAAAGGTGAGATACTTGCATAGGTATTTATATTTTTTCTACTTCATGACACCCCCAAACCAATGGGCTCGGTGAGAATTTTAATAAAATCAGAATAAACAAGGAGTGGGCTTTCAAGTAACTATTTTGTTCTCTCAACAGATACTGTAACTGATACTGTAGGCTGCCAATAGTGATTGAACAGAACACATTTCTTTCACTGATGCCACGGTAGTGCATTTGGATTGGAAATGATGATACACTACCTGAACAATGCCAGCGTGGGGTTGAGTTATGGACTGTGTATCCTTCAAATATCATGTCCAGTAACTTTAAATGTTGAATGCGCTGTTTCATATAAAGTATGACAGATATATAGCAATGCACTTCAAAAAAGGAAAATGCAGTGATCAAGCTGGCATTATTACATGGGCCCCAGGCCAGAATCGATCCATTGGCAAAGGTGATCATTTGAAGGCTTAAAATGAAAGGTCAGAGTAAGCAGATGCCCACTATTATCTGTTTGCAAAAAAACATTCAGACCAGAAAGTTAACTATCAAACGGGTCACAGGTTATCATGTGAGTGCAGAAATTTATTTGATTGCGTTATCTCTTGAAACTGAGCTGCCACAGTTTCATAAGCTAATCCGATTTTCATATTTATCCCACAGTCCCTCACAAAGCCTCACAACTACATCCACAGCCAAATGACTAGGGTTATGGGGTATATATATATATATACACTGAAAAAACAAAGGTTTAAGTGGAACTATATGTGGGGAAGCTAATAAAATGCTAACTTAAGTTTAAAAAAACATTAGCATTAGAAATTCACTGAAAATGCACTACTGTTTAAAAAGCATAAAACTGGAGAAATTTGCAAGTTATAAGTAACCAGCATAAATATAGGTTGCACAGCCATAGATTTCACATGTCATCAGTGATGTAATATGTGAGGTAATAAGCAGTGCATCACTTGTGGTGCAAGTTATACTTATGTCAATTACATATAGGAGTAATATATTTTTACAATATGCTTGTGTCTAACCCCTTTCCACGCTTGGCCAAGGCCCTGCGGTCAGGCCTTGCTCCCAACTCATCGGCAACTGCAGTGAAGGGGGGTGGGATGGCAGTTGGCCGACATTTTTTCAAAAGTTTTTTTTAGTACTGCAGGAGTCCACAAGACCCAGTAAGCCTTTCCCCCATGGACCTGGAGGACTCTTGTGGAACTGCCAACGCTCCTGCTCGAGGGCTAATCCCGCACCTTTCCAGGAAGGAGCTGAGGGGGATGAAGTGTTTTGGGAAAGGGAAGACTCATCAAATGGCACCAACATTAACAGCAAAACAAAAAACAGTCTTCTATCAAAACTGACTCACATATAACGACACAGTGGCAAATGCACATGTGACATACACAAACATATATATATATTATATAAATTCATTTAAAAATCCAAAGGTTACATTGACGTTAGAGTTAGGCTCTCATTTCAAACGTACAAAACCATAGAAATTCACCTGTTATAGTTAAAGTTATCTAAAGTAACTATAACTTGTGCCCTAATGTAAATATAACTTGCTGTGTACATTTTTTCGTCAAAAATGTTAATGCAAATATTACATTGGTATTATCAATGATGTTATCAAAGATGTCATGAGTGCCGTAATTTGTGGGGTAATTAGCTGTGCAAGGTGAGGGTTCGACTTATAGTTATCTTAGGGCACAGGACTCTGCGCTTGTTTTTTTTAAACAACTTTACTGTAAAAAAAAATGTTAACATTGTTTTTTTTGCACTGGCAGACTCCCTCTGGGACACCAGCACCAGAGCTAATGAGTCAGGGTGACTCCGCCCTGGCCCCTTGTATTTTATTTACACTTTTTTTGTGGGACTTGCCTCAAGCAGAGTTCCAAGATTGCTGCCAACACTTCCTGGTTTGAAGTGTTGGCAGCCAATCAGTGCTGTGTATTTGCTGTGCACGAGCTCTTAATCTTTAGGAGGTTGTCGCGGCAGAGTTATCCAAATTTGTTTTCCCTTTAATATCTCAAAAACTACTAAACGGATTTACATAAAATAAGCAAAAACACAATCTGTGTACTGAAAGCTAGCTTTCTGCCAAATCTGGTGTAATTCCGTTCAGTGGTTTGGGCTGTAGTCGTATCTAATGGTTCTATGTGAATTAACCTGGTTAAATGCAACTTTTTTGACCCCTCTCTTTTTCTCAGCCCCCACTTGACGGATCGCCCTTAAACGTATGTGGCACAACAAGAATCACCAGGGCACTTTTTGGGGAAAATTTTGTGAAGAACCGTCGAACAGTGCCCAAGATATAGGCAAGTAAAAAAAACGCTTTTTCTATGGAACATGGTCCTAACTATAACTACCTAATGGCGAAAAAGTCAGACAGCCACAAAGGTCATTTCACTGGAGGAGATTTGCTTCTTCATTTCAGTACAAGGTTTTTCCTTCAGACTAAGGGCCTGATTTAGAGTTTGGCGAAGGGGTTACTCCATCACAAATGTGATGGATATCCCATCCGCCAAATTGCAAGTTCCATAGGCTATAATAGAATTGTAATTCAGCGGCCAGGATATCCATCATATTTATGACAGAGTAACCCCTCTGCCAAACTCTAAGTCAGGTCCTACGTCACTTTTTTGGTAGTTGAAACCCTCAAGTGGGGTTAAGGCTGGATGCTCGAGTTGTGCATGGCTCCACAGTGCTAGATAACTTCACCTTGAGATCCTGCTTGAACGTTTTTAATCATGGTGAACAAAACTAGATATCTCTCCCTTAAAGGTGCGCTGTCACTAGAGAGGCTTAAGCATTTTTGTCACAGTCTCCTAGAAGTAAAAAAATGACTACATCCCACAAAGGCCTTCATGCTCTAAAAGTGGCTTCTGGCCTCTCCTACAGATATCAAGTTCCGAGGGCAGGCTACCATGTACCAGGTCTCGCTCTTTCTCTTTTTTTATATACCATTTTATTTTTCCAGGTATGGATGGTACATCAGAATGATTGTAAGACGTAACAATCAATCAATACAATTTAAAAAACATCATACCATAAGCAAAAAAAGGGAAAAATAAAGTGATCCCCAAATCAATCTTTAAGCTTCTTATTGGCCCTCATAACCAGCTGCAACACCCACTTATGTATGTAGGGCTCTATCCAACAAGACTGGAGTCCAGATTTGTTACACATACCTTTTTTCTGATTTCCCAAAACAAGAGCTAGCTCTAGCCCACTCATACCTACAAATTGTTTCGGCTAGCTGGTAGCCAGTGGAGGATTTGGTTCAAGCCAAATCAGTGCTATATGTATCCAAACAAGTCATAAAAAACACAATACCCCAAAACTCTGCTGAAGTACCACAGATAATTAATTGTAGACTAGGATACATTGACCTTTGGATTACCCTGGAGATTTCTTGAAATACCCTCTTCCAATATAGAGCCATCTTGCTAAATGTAGAAAAGAAATGTACTGCATAGGACATTGACTCACCACGCCGGATGCATTCCAAGCTTGCCAGGCAGCCCCATTTAGATGGTCAGTTTGGTGTTTAGTAAATGTCTTAATGAACCTTAAAATGAAGAACCTTCAACCTGGATATATTCATACAAAAAGTCGAATGAATCTGCAGGGACAGATTACAAGACTTGAATTGTTAGGGCAGCTGGATTATCTGGTTGATCTGAAGTTCACGAATTATAGAATTTACTAATCCTCCATTTATGTTGGATATTAAATAGAAGATCCATACAGGGTATACTTCTCAAAATCCGAACATTCGAAAATCCTTTATCTTATTATGAAAGAAATATGTCATCTGCATTTATTTAACAAATATCCATCACTGAGACATCACATTTAGCTACCAAATTGAAAAAATAATGAAATCGAAGTCCCACAAACAGCTGCCCAACACATTGAGGGTGAGACCTTGGCCAAGCTTCTGTATGGCAATCGAACGGAAAAGAAAGAAAATTCGGATTGAACCATACTGATGTATATTGTGTCAATGAACCTATTGCTAACTTGTCTTAACCCCTTAGCTGCTGGACCTCCGCCCCCTTCCCCCCACCCCCAGTGCTGAGCCCTTTTCTGGCTATTTAGGGCAGTTCGCACTTAGGCCTTCATAACGTTTTGTCCACATAAGCTATCCAAGCCAAATTTGCATCCTTTTTTCCAACATCCTAGGGATTCTGAAGGTACCCAGAGCTTGGGATTCCCCTGGAGGTGACCAAGAAATTAACCAAAATACAGCAAAAAATGTGTTTGTTTTTTTTTTAAATGGGAAAAAAGGGCTACCGAAGAAGGCTTGTGGTTTGTTCCCTGAAAATGGCATCAACAAAGAGTTTGTGGTTCTAAAATCACCATCTTCCCGGCTTTCAGGAACAGGCAGACTCGAATCAGAAAACTACATTTTTCAACACAATTTTGGCATTTTACTGGGACATACTTCATTTTTACTATTTGTTGTGCTTTCAGCCTCCTTCCAGTTAGTGACAGAAATGGGTGTAAAACCAATGCTGGATCCCATACAGCTAAACAATTCTGAAAAGTAGACAAAATTCTGAATTCACTCAGGGGTCCTTTATGTGGATCCTACAAGGTTTTCCTACAGAAAATAACAGCTGAAATAAAAAAATATTGAAATTGAGGTAAAACAAAACAAACGCCATTTTTCTCCATGTTTTACTCTGTATTTTTTTCCTGTGATGTCATATTTTTTATAGCAATATACCGTTACATCTGCTGGACTCTTATGGTTGCGGAGATATGTAGGGCTTCTAGGTTCATCAAGAACCCTAGCTACCCAGAGCCAATAAATGAGCTACCCCTTGCAATGGGTTTTCAATCTATACCTGGTATACAGCAATTCATTTGCTGAAATATAAGTGAAAAATAGGTATCAAGAAAACCTTTGTAGTTCCAAAATGGGCAGAAGATAAGGTGTTGGGAAGCAGTGGTTATTTGCACATCTCTGAATTCCAGGGTGCCCATACTAGCATGTGAATTATAGGGCATTTCTCAAATAGAAAAATTGGAAGAAAAAATGTAGAGGAAGACAAGGAGCAATAACACTCGTTCTGCTTTTCTGTGTTCCACCCAGTCTGCCGACAAAAATGGTACCCTACTTGTGTGGGTAAGCCTAATGCCAGCGACAGGAAACGCAACATGGACACATCACATTTTTACATTGAAAACTGACGTGTTTTTTTGGAAAGTGCCTAGCTGTGGATTTTGGCCTCTAGCTCAGCAGGCACATAAGGAAACCTACCAAACCTGTGCATTTTTTAAACTAGACACCTAGGGGAATACAAGATTGAGTAAGTTGTGTGCTCTCACCAGGTTCTGTTACGGAGAATCCTTTGCAAATCTTAAAATTTGGCCAAAAAAACACTTTTTCCTCACATTTCGGTGACAGACACATCTGGAATCTGAGAGAAGCAACAAATTTCCTTCCACCCAGCGTTCCTCCAAGTCTCCAGATAAAAATGGTACCTCATTTGTGTGGGTAGGCCTAGTGCCCGTGACAGGAAATGCCCCAAAACACAACGTGGACACATCACATTTTCCCAAAGAAAACAGAGCTGTTTTTTGCAAAGTGCCTAGCTGTGGATTTTGGCCTCTAGCTCATCCGGCACCTAGGGAAATCTGCCAAACCTGTGCATTTTTTAGGACTACACACCTAGGGGAATCCAAGATGGGTCTCTCACCAGGTTCTGTTACCCAGAACCCTTTGTAAACCTCAACATTTGTCAAAAAAAAGTATTCCCCCAAGTCTCCCAATAAAAATGGTACCTCACTTGTGTGGGTAGGCCTAGTGCCCGTGACAGGAATAGATCACACAACGGTCAATGCTAGTCCTACATGAGGGCAACTGTTGACCCTGGGGTGAGCCATTCCTGACGCAGGCACTAGGTACCGGCACTCAAGTGTGGTAGCGTTTTTATCAGGACTAGTGGGGAAACACTGGGTGGTAGGAATTTTGTGGATTCCAGCATATTCCTGTAGTTTGTGTAACAGAAATGCAAGAAAAATATGAGTTTTTATTCATCATTTCAGCTTTGCAGCGTATTCTGGGTAAGAAAACTTTGGGGAAATCCACACAAGTCAGGTTCCTACCTTACAAAACCAGTTTGTGTGTGATAGATAATTTTGATGTCTCCACAATACGATTTGGGCGGTGGAATTTGGGGCTGAACTAAATTGGGGAGCTCCCAAGAGAGCACTCTCTCTCTCTCTGCTTGCCGCCGCATGCATCTGATCTCTGGTTTGGGCAAACCCACTATTGTCCCGCTGCACAGACTGTGCTTGCGAAGGGACAGCAGGGCTGTCCTCATCACCTCCCTCATAATCACTGAAAGAGGAGTTATCGAATGGGACTCATCTGATTGAACAATCACTCCCAGAGTCTGCACCCTTGCCCTATCCCTCAGATGATGTCTCAGTATCTGCTGTCTCAGTCTCTGATCCTACATCAGAGCTGTCCTCTATAACCCTAGTTAGGGCTTAAGCAGCAGCCATCCAATGAGATGCCACCTCTGCTACTGGCTAAACTGTCGCTCTAAAACACTAGTCTATATAGATAGTCACAAAATTGCTGGCGGCTGTGTGTGTGATACCTGCAACAGTAGAGGTCACCTTAACTTCATTTCTTCACTCAATCAGCATGCTCTCTCAAGACACTCAAAAAAACAAAAAAGACACACTATTTACTTCACCTTGTCACATACCAATCATAACAGGCTTTAGCGCCTCTAGCGGCCAGTCCAACAATCATTATTGGTGCTCCCACTCCCATGACCTCCCTCACTACCGCCTAGTAAATGTGCCCTTCATATTTTCATATCCCCCGCACATACATTTCATTTGTATTATAGCGCAGGTAAGGGCTAGCTTTACTAATCCACTCAGCTATTCACATACAATACAGTTTTGATTCTTTCAGTAGGAATATAAACCTTCTGCGCTGCTTTATAGCATTAAAACTGCCACTAGATAAAAGTCAGATCCTTTTCTAGCAGAAACATAATCACAAGAGTTACTTGACTTTTTTGATTGCTGCCTAAAAGCTACAGTTGAAACGCGTCAGTTGAAGTATGTGCATTGCTTTGAAGACGCAAACTGCAACTGCAAGAGAACTGGTGGCAAATATATATATATATATATATCTCTCTCTCTCTCTCTCTCTCTCTATATATATATATATATATATATATATATAATTTTCAAAGAACGGTGCAACCTAATAAAGCACCAAAAGGCTGCGCAATATCCAAAAGCTCGTGGAAAGTAGAGAATGTGCACAATTTCCAAAAATCACTCATATGAAAAATCGTCGGCTCCATTTATTGAGAAAGTTCATACAATAAACAAAAATAAATAAACTGCACTTCCAAAAATACATAAAATGATAATCAATTAAGTGCCCAAGATGAACAATCTACACACACGCTGTCCCGGCCAAATGTCGACGCGTTTCGGAAAAGCCTTCAACTGGACATTGGCAGACATTTTTACACCTATCTATTTAAATTGTCTAGTCCTTCTTTAATTTCAGCAACATGGCTAAAGAGTTGTGCAACAAGGCGGCCATATTTTAACGTAATAGTCTTCAATTCAAACTATCAATTCTTGTCCATGTACTTAGGTCAAGATTGTAAAAGTCACACTATATATTTCTCATATGATCCCTTGAATCATCCTATTATAAAAATAATCACTTCTAGATATCTGTTCTTCCAATTATTGGCGACAATATACAAAAAAAGGACAAACTGTATATATAAGTTTTTTGTAGATTGTACATAGTTTTTAGCATCACTATTACAAATAATTGATATATAAATACATATATGAAATGTAATATGAACATCAATCAATTCATCAATATAATCAGTATATATATTCTACAAATAGAATAAATAATTCCAACATGTATATAAAAAAGTTGATAAGAAAGATGTTAAAAAAGATTAATATACATCACTAAATACAAATATTATCATAACTGATGCCAACAATTAAATATCTAAATTCATCACAAAAATGATACCGAATTCATATATAAACTAAAATTTAGATAATCCACAAAAAGAACTGTAACCTTACTCAATGTTAGTCATACATCAATAGGTAGAATCATATTATGATGTGAGTGCTAATTGAAAATAATTTCAATATTGTGCAAAAATTATGGTCTAGGTGTAAAAAATATTTATACATGTACTAATTAAGAAATACCTATTTCATAGTCTGGTACCAATATTCACAATCACAAAATCGAATAGAAGGTCTCATTATAATATCTATTACTACTTAATATATACAGGAATCTCATTACTTATAAATAGAGACTACAACGGTTTAAATTATCACAAATGTACATAGAGTTCCGCATCCAAATTGTGTCCCCACAGGTTTTCAGAACCTAATAATAAAATCATTGTAGATTCAGTTTGTCTTAACAGAGCAGTTCTATTGCCCCCCCCAGGGGTTAACAGCAATGGTTTTTATCCCATAAAATGTCAAAGACCTGCAATTGCCTTCATGAACGTCCCAAAAGTGTTTAGCTAAGGGATATGATGGATCATGATTTTTGATTCCTCTGAGATGTTGTACAAACCTCACTTTCAGTGTATGAATTGTGCTGCCTACATATTTTTTGTGGCAGCCACATTCAATCACATATACAACATACTCAGTATCACAGGTAATGCGATCAGTTATTTCACAAACTCTGCCCTCAAATGTGGTGTATGAATGGGTATTCTGCGCATATATACAGGATTTACAATGACCACATTTCCAAAAACCTAGACTTTTCTTAGATAGCCAAGATCGATTATCTTTGGAACAAAATAGACTTCTAGTGAGATGATCACCTAATGACTGAGTTTTGCAGTAAGTGATCTGAGGATGTAAACCTATATTCTCTTTAATCGAGGAATCATGTCTTGAAACATGCCAATTTGTTTGTATGATGTTATTCAATTGGGAATGTTGAGAATTTAATTCAAGAAAAAGCCTAGGAGGGGATCTATCATCTTGACAATTATCATCTATACCTCCAGGTTTAAAAAGCAATTTTTCTCCAGACATATTCAATACTCTCAAATGGGCATCATTTAAGATCTTCCGGGGGTAACCTCTTTCTAGAAATCTCTGTGTCATAGTGGCAATTTCAATATTGAAACATTCATCATCAGAACAAATTCTACGAGCCCGTAAAAATTTACTATATGGAATGCTCCATTTTAAAGCTTTGGGATGACCGCTATTTCCATGCAAAATGGAATTGCATGCAGTTGGTTTCCGAAATTTGGTGGTCTGCAGAGTTTCATTGTGGACAGTTATCTGAACATCTAAGAATTCTATGGTATGAGCACTATATTTTAAATCCAAAAGGATATTAAATTCATTATTGTTAAGTGTATTGACATATTGTGCCAAAGAATGTTCATCACCATCCCAAATGAGAAAGAGATCATCAATATATCTGACCCACAACACCACTTGTTCCATGTATTTACTATTGGAATCAGACCAACCTATCTCCCTCTCCCACCAACCCATATACAGGTTCGCGTATGTGTGAGCAAATGAAGCTCCCATTGCTGTCCCCTTTTTCTGCAAATAGTATTGATTATCAAATAGAAAAACATTATGGGTGAGGCAAAATCTTAGCATGGTTAAAAGCATGTTAGTGTGTTCAAGAAATTCAATTTTGCGGGTACCTAAAAAATGTCTGCAGGCCTGAATACCATATTCGTGCATGATGGAGGTATAAAGGGCGGTCACATCCATGGTAACCAATAGAAAACTGGATTGCCATGGAATGTTTTGTATCTTAGCTAGAAAGTCATTTGTATTTTGCAGATATGAGGGCAGTTCAGTTGCATAGGGACATAAAAAGAGATCCAGGTAACAGGAAGTATTTTCTAGAAGGGAGGAATTCCTACTGACGATTGGTCGACAGGGGGGATGTTTCTTATTTTTATGAATCTCTGGTAAGAAATATATGCAGGGAATTTTGGGAAATTCAACCTTCAAGTAGATATACTCATTCTGGTCAATAAGGCCATTAGTACACCATGTATCCAGCATCTCCCAGTAAATGACTTGATATTCAGTAGTGGGATTAATACCCAATTTCTCATAGTGATTCTTGTTGGATAATTGGTGATGAGCCTCCTTGACATAACTCTCTACATCCATAATTACGATATTACCTCCTTTATCAGAGGGCTTGATGACAATCGTACTATTGGATTTTAAATCATTCAAATCTTTCCAATCTGTAACTGAAAAATTGGTTCTTTTGGATCTTTTCAATTTATTACCATTCCAATTATTGTGAAAATGATCAATATCATCAACCACCAGTTCATAAAAGGTGTCAATTAAATTACCAGTAGGTAGCTGTGGATTAAATCTACTGGAAGGTTTTAATGCACTGGAAGTAGTATGATCTACTGTGAATCCCATAGTTTTCAAAATTTCATTGTCAGTACCTCTGTATTTGCTCATGGTATCTCCTGTACTGATCAAATCACCAATCTCTAATAGATCGGGAACATCATTAATATGGAACCCAGAAGAATTACCCACATTTCTGTTTGACCCTGATAAATTTGCCCGTGTTTTGTTGGAAAAGTGCTTCATGAAACGCAACTTGCGTGTGAATTTGTATAATTCTATTCTTGTATCAACGTAATCCCAATGCACATCTGGACAAAAACTCAACCCTAGGTTGAAAATGCGTTCATGATTTTGGGTCAATTTAACCTTAGAGATATTTACAATGATATTGGAATTGTCAAATTGGGAATCCCCCTCTAGTCTTGAGGTTTGTAATTTCTTCCTCTTCCCCCTCCACGTCTTGTGCCTCCTCAACCTCGTCCTCTGTTCCTGTTTGATTGTGGCGTGACTAATTGTAATAGTCGCATTTCCCCGTGAAAATCCAATTTGTTTGAAGAAGCCTCATCAGCTGATGAACTTAAATCAGAACTCTCATCTACAGAATTTACTAGCACATTTGAACTGTCTGTTGTTACAATTTTATCTTACGCTCCAAGAGTGTTATATTTTCGAGCAAACGTGTAAATTCTTCCTAATTCATAATCTTTTTTGTCTCTGTTGAATTTTAAAGCTTTACGAGTTTTGATTTCATCTTCTTTTTTCGTAATACGTTCTTCCATTTTCACCAACAATTGTTGTATTTCTTGAGAATTAACAATTTTTCCCAATTCTTTTGTTAACTGTTCAATCGTATGTGTTTGTACCCCCATACGTCGTTGCGATTGAATAATCAAAGTGTCCATCAATTTAACAGAGCAATCAGATGTATGTGATCTCCATTGCTCCAATAAATCAGGATCAATATCACCAAGAGTTGGCAAAATTAGAATTCTTAGACCTCGTGGTACTCAACCATTTTCTATATATTTGGTCAATTAGGTCATTTCCCACCATTTTTTCAATTCTAAAATCCGTGCCTTTTCCAATTCAAAAATGATATTCGCTGCAGTACGAGTTTGAGGATTTATAACAGTTGATGTCCCTGGAGCGTTGTCAAATAGGGTAGTGGCTGCTTGTTCCCACAAGGCTCTGCGATTAGCCATATTGTACTCAGTTGTTCAAAAAGTGATAATGTGGAACCATGTAAAAAAAGAGGAAAAAAGGAAGACAACAGCCAGTAAACAGAGTCCTCAATGTGCAAATATATATAGTAACAGTCTCACGATGAAAAGACTCCAAAAGGCAAAAAGAGAAAAAAGGGAAAAAAGAAAAAACGGAAATAAAAACCGATGAAATTCCAAGGATGTATACTTGAAAAAAAGTATTGAAATCCTTTTCCAAAAGACCGGACTATAAATAACGGGACAGCGTGTGTAAATGTACTTAGAGGAGCCGACGCATTTTATCAATCATTGTCTACAAAAATAGTCACACGAGCTTGAAATACCAAATTTTGACTTTCAACGGATATTTCAAATGTTTGACTGTAATAGTCCGTTTGAGCCGAGCACCGGTCAGTTCACGATCTGTTCCATTTAACCACCCCCGTGGGAAATCCTCCTTACCTCTGAGAAGTCTTTCGACACTTGAATATATATTCAACACAGAATGTTCCCGAAATATCGAGGCTCTATGTAGCGGTCTTGGTACGGGATCGGGAGTCCCATTAAATTAAATCCAATATTTCCTTATTTCATTTGAAGGAAAAAACCAAGACACCTTCGGTAGTTGCAAAAAATATATTAACAGAAGCACAAAAAGACTTCCTCCCAACGCGTTTCAGCCATAGCCTTGTTCACGGATGGGGCAGTACTCAATACAGCATGTTTAAATAGAAAACCCATAAACATAAAAAAAGGACTCAATCTCCAATATATACATACAATTTTTGAAAAGGTGGGCACCATTTTGTAAGGACGCAAAAACATAATAAATTCATATAAGTGCTTAGATCAATCAGTTAGATAAGACTTATAATTCATTCCAAATATATATAAATTCATAGTCCATAATCAATTAAATCAAAAATACTTCAATATTCCATATCACTAGTAATTAACTAGATCCAAAGTCCCCATAATCATAATCAATATTACTGTCATTATTCTAATTAATATTTCCCACCAAAAATGTATATTTTGAGTCTAACAACCCCCAAAATAAACCCCTAAAATACCATATATTTACAAGAAACATCAAAAAAGCTCGATTAAATTATTAGATATTATCAAAAAAGAAGAAGAAGAAGAGGAAATATCAGGAAAAACTTTTATCTACCAAGGTGTGTGTTCATCTCTTCACTTAAATTCAAACCTCTAGGGGAGAGAGTCATAAAATTAATGATATACTTAGATTCCAAAATACGTAACATTTTCTGTCTGTCACCTCCTGAGAGTTTAATTTAATTTGATCACACACCAGATAACTAAGTAACCTTTCATCCCCTTGATGCATCTCATGAAAGTTTCGGGCCACAGGGTCACTATGATCAAAATTACGAATAGCCCTTACATGTTCCAACCTTCTCTTTTTCGCCTTGTGTATCGTACTTCCCACATACATTTTGTCACATGGGCATCTCAAACAATATACACAGAAGTCCGTGTTGCAGGTAAAGAATCCCTTGATCTCATAATCCTTTTGTCCATTACCCAATCTTACATTTTTGCAATCATTACTGTGCTTACATGCTTTACATTGATGACAACAGTAAAACCTTGTCACTTTAGGTCTCACATTATCAGAAATATTACTGCTCACCATCATATTCTGGCTAAGATTATCCCATAATGATCTGCCCCTTCGATACGTCAACGCAGGGGTGTTTCCTATGAAATCTTCTAGATCTGGATCTGTCTGAAGAATAAGCCAGTTTTTGATAAGTGCCTGTCTTAGATTATATGCCTGATTTGAATAGGTCGAAACAAACCTAATTATTTTGTCAGCCATAGTATGATGTTGTGCTCGATATAGTAACTCTGATCTCGAACATCCTTCTACTTTTTTTACAGCCTGCATGATGACACTATTGCTATAACCTCTTTCTTTAAATCTAGCACACATGGTCATAAATTCCTGCTGGTATTTTTCATTAGTACTGCAAATTCGTCTTGTTCTCAGTAACTCTCCATATGGAATGCTTTTAATCAAGTTCGGTGGGTGGGCACTCGTAGCATTTAATAAACTGATCCCTGCTGTTATCTTCCTATATAGTCTTGTATGCACCAGACCATCCTCTACATTCACCTCTACATCCAGAAACTGAATAGATGTACTACTGTGCTGCTCACTTAATTTCAGATTGTAGTTGTTATCATTCAAAACCTCCACAAAGTTTAGTGCCGATACTGCATCACCTTTCCAGATGATGAAAATATCATCTATATACCGGCACCATAGCATAGCTTTGTTTTCATAATCTGCTATATCAGATGACACCTGTTCCTCCCACCAACCCATAAATTCCACAATCTCTCAACCTTGGAAATAAAAAGTCTCACTTAAGTAAATTGGTATTGTTCTGAACAAATAGAAAAGGTTTGGAAGAATTGCCATTTTTATTGAAATGCAACACCCAATGAGACCTAAGAGTAATCCATTTCATTGCTTCAAAACGTTCTTATCGACTAGTGGATCATAATTCAATGAAACAAAATCATAATTCAATGAAACAATATCTTTAATCACTTGAGATAGCTAAACTCCCAACTATAAGGCAGAGACTACATAGTACTTGTCCCCTTCAGGTTTAGTTTGATTATATAATATTTGCGTTTTAGCTGTATTCAGTTTGTAGTCAGGCAGTACCACAAATAATACAGCTTCTTTTTCAATTGCCAGGATTGATGGGTCAGATGGAAATACAGTCACATCATGAGCAGAAACTGTCAAGGTCCAGTTCAGAGTGACTATCTGGGCTTCTTCAAAGTAAAGAGCCCTTCTGTCTTTTGTATCCCTGTGTCAGGGAAAATAGGCCAGCCACTTGACTTTTGGATCCCAGTCCCAGCTGGAGTCAGGAGTCCTTAGGTCTTCTTTTCCCAAGCAGGCAGAGTCTTCTTCTTCTTGATGTTCTTCCCAGACTCAGAGATGTTATGGCAATTTGTTGGTGTGGTGTCATTGTGCAATAGCCACTGATTGGAGGACTTAACCCAATACTTTCAACTTCCCCATGGAAAACCCACCTCCTTTTCATCAGTTCCTTTCTATGTATACTACAACTCTTCCCTGAGTTCCTCATCTAATATTAACCTAGCCTTCTTCCAACTGCTGTGGTCTTGTCCTCCTTTCTAGCCAATCCCATATGGAGGTGAGGTATCCTTCCCTCACCAGTGCTGAACCTGCTTTTCCCTCTTTCACAGACAGACACTCGAGAGTGGCTCTGGGCATGAATGGTTTGAGTTTCTGAGATGCCCTAAAGGTTCTCAACTCAGAAGTAAAAAACTGTTAATGCTGCCATTTGTGTTGCCTTCTCATTCTGCCCCCCTCCTCTACTAAGTTGCCACTGTTGGTATTACTTCCTAGAGCAGGCTTCTCCAACAGGTAGCTCCTGAGGAGTTGCTGTTAGTTTTTCAGCTACTGGTAAGTAGTTCTCCTGTGTGCAGTCTGGTCTAATTAATCTGCAGATTTTGCATGGATTAAATCATATATGTCTATCTAAATTGAAGAGAGTATATTGGATATGAAATTGTTTGTAGCTTTAGACCTCATATCTGCTTTTTGTAAACATGCTAGGGTGGTCGCTAATGTAATCTGGTTTGATGTGATCAATAGACCAAATATTGGTATCTTGGTATAATTTTCATTGAAACTATGTATCTCATATTACAGAAAAGGATGGAGACCCCTTCCCTAGAAGCAGTTTTATTGCCCTCCAGAAAGCCATCTTTACCAACCAGTATGGTATATGCACTCAAGTCAATTGAGCAGAACCGCAGACAAATTGGTTATAAACCAGCTTGCTCTCAGAAAGCAGAAATACAGTTTGTTTTCAAAAGTTGGAATTCAATTTCAATTCTTTTTCCAGATTAAGCTACCAAGTAGGGAATTGGGCTTACAGGGAACATTTAGGGATGATTTAGCAAACGTGTAGAAATATTTCCTTACATGCGTTCCTGCAGTGGTTTTGAACTGCAACCCAGCCAGAAAACCGTGGTAGTTTCTTTGATCACATATGTAGGTAGTGTAAATGCACACCGCAGCCCAAATTCGACAATTAACTCCTTCACCAATGGTGCATTTACTGGAAAGTCAATTGGGTGTATTCAAATTGCAATTACAGTTTTAGGGGCAGAGCACATTCACTGTGGCACTAAACAGCAGTATCACAGTGCACAGATTCATAAAGCTAGCAAAATTAAGTATTGGAAAGAGAAACATCAGGGGAGGTCAAGCAGTAAAAAGGCTTGTTCCTGCACTTCTCTAAGTGTATTCAATGTACCTACCCTTCAATGATTTTGATTGAGCTATTTTCCTATTTTTATTATATATATGCATTAATAAATCGTACTGCTGTTTTATATTTATTTGCCAATTAGTCTTTTAACTACCAACTACCTAACCCTAATACTAGCCAAATATTTTTGTTCAAATTATTAATATCGTTTAACATATTAATATCTTTACCCTAGCCCTATTTTGTAATGTTTCAGTAAAAATCAAGAAGTATATTTGGGGGTAAAACCACCCTTTTAAATTATTACACCACAATTTAAAATAATTTTTTCAACAAAGTTACCATCATTGCTTTTTGAGTTTAACCTCTTTTTAATGTTATAGTTATGCTAACCATAAAACGTAAGGTTTTCCTTTTTTTAAATCATATACATGTAATTATAAAATGTTATATCTTGGGCTGAAATATTTAACCCCTACCGTTAGTTTTAATTAATTTAATTAAACAATTTACCCTTCTTTTTAATTTAATTATTTTCCTTACAGTAATTAAATACTTACAATTTGTTGATGTAACAGTCTGTGATGTAGTGATAACATTGAGGTAGTGACTAGGATGTGATCACCCTATAATGTAGTGGGGCAAATGTACTATTGGTGTATGAAATCATGGTGCTGAAGCTGGAGCTGTTCCATGACTTGCAATGTTTTATTGTGGCATTGGTGAGTCCTCACAATTACATATGTACTCAGATTCAGGCAAGGATAACAGTAAGGGAAAGTTTTATAGTAAGGGTAGAGGTAAGTGGAGATTATAACAAGGATGAAGGCGGGCCAAGGTGTGTAGGTGTGGACTCATCCACAGTGTTGCTGTGGTTCGGGAGTGGGAATTCTGCAATTCATCTTTTGATCCTATTGGTGAACTCCTCAGTCTTGCTGATTTCTTTTGTGATTGTTGTGTTCTCGTCTTTTCTTTTCTCTCATAAACTGCCCACGAAAATGGCAACATTGGGCCTGATGTGCTGAAAGTGAAGCTAGACTGTCCCTCCTCTTTACCATATCATGGAAAAGAGAAAGAGACTACAATGGACCTCTGATTCTTTGGAAATGGTTTCAAGATTGATTAAGAATTGGCCTCAGTCTTATCTCAGCCATCTGGACTTTCTTGATAGATGAATATACATTAGGGTTTGCATTTTAATGTAGATTTTCCTAATGAATTATGACGGAATGTCTTAATTTTATTAAAGGCACAGAGCTAGTATTATGATTTCTTATCTTGCTTTATTTCAATAGCAACACTCAAGAACGTAAAAACTACAACTAGCCAATGGGAAAAAAACAATGACCATCATAACCAATCATAACCCAGATGAATGTATTAGGTCGTGCATGACAGTGAACAGCCCTCTTTTCTTGTGTGAGATGTCAAATAGTATCAGCAAACAAAGGTAAAATAAATGCAACTATATAAAAAGCCAAAGCTAAAGTAAAATGTTCTTTGCAAAAGTTCAAGAAAGGAAAATTCAGTGAAGAAACTGAGGAAACTGGAACAACTCTTCCATAAGATGTCGCAGAAGATGTGGCGGGAAAGGAAGGAAGATCCACCAAGGCTTTAACCAGAAGTAGATGGAAGAACTGGAACCACTGTTAGAGAGGGAGAAAAACACCAATTAATAAGTGTTGCAGTGGGATACTACTCGCCTCTATGTCTTTAATAAAATTAAGACTTTCCATCATAATTTAATGGGAAAATTTAAATTTTATGTCAAGACCAGAGGCTCCTATTATACTTGTTTCAAGCATATAAATTACTAAAGAAGCTGCAGTGTGAACAGGTTTGCAATAAAACACTTTGAACACTTTATCATTAGATCAATCTCAGAATGTCCTTAATTTTGGAACCTGTTGAAAAGGCTTTAGAGGCCATAGCACCCCTAGAGGAATGGGCTCCAAACACAGAAGTATCAATACCCGCTAAGGACATGACCCATCTTACCCAATGAGCTAGAGTGGCAGAAGACACAGGAAGATGAGGTTTGCAAAAAAAGAGATAAGTAGTTGGAACTGAGAGGATGTTCTGAGATCAAAAGTCAGTTGTTCATACTCTTTGAGACTTAGTCCAACTCAAAGCTTGGGATGATCCGGAAAATAAGGATAAAACACTGAATTTAGATTCATTTTTGTGTGTCTGTTAACTGTGAACATTACCCCAGTGGGGGAGTATTTAAGGGAAGAAACATCCAAGGATTTGACATCAGATAAACGTTTAATCGAAATCACACATAACAACGCAGTAAGTTTTGCAGAAAGCATTTTAAGGGAAAGAGATTTATTGCTGGGCTAAGAAACAAACAATTTTAATACCACAGCTACATCCCACAATTTTGTATATTTCAGAAGAGTAGGTTTAGAAAACTTTACTCCCTTTAAAAGACAAGAAATAGGTGCATATTCTCCAACTGGTTTTCTGCATGGATGATTCAGCAAAATATCTGATCGCCTCCACAGCCAAAAAAGTTACAATATAAATTATATCTGCTGAAAAGGGATTGATATATTTTCCCAGACACCAGCTAGACCATAAAGACCAAGCTGACTTGTATGCTTTAGTTGTTCCCCGAGCCCAGGCTTTACTAATACATTCTGAAGCTTGAGACAAAATGGTGAGGGAAGGTTGGGAAGACCTGTTATATTCCAAGCAAAGAGAGTGAGAGAACTGAAGACTGGAGGGGTTTGTGGGGAAGATGTGCTGGGAGAGATTAGTACTGGGATGACACAAAAGTGATATTAAAGGACATGTACGTTACTTAATTTGAAAAATAATAAGTACTGGGGCCTAAAATTTTATTCATAAAATTGTCGGCAGGACTATCAAAGGTCAGACTACTGGGTACCAAGGCTGTGCAGTCTTGATTCCACTGCATAACTCTTTCATCCACCGCCAGACAGTCCTTGCTACTTAATTTAACTCTTTAAGGTGCTTTTCAGCCCTCCTTTCTCCCTTAATAATTGTTTCTCCATCTTGCTTTGGATGAAAGTTTGTTGAGGGAAAAATAAATGCCGGTCCCCAAAAATTAGCGTCGACGAGCCCCACCTGCAACCACAGGCTCAAATCAAACACTGGATAAGTGGGAAGTGGGGGGAATTGATGAGGATTAGTGGAGCTCGACAGTTTTGGCCCATCCTTTTTTTTAACACGTGTTTTGTTATTGTGATATTTTTGTAGCCATTATTTCAACATACATCCCCAAAGAAGAGAGGAAGCATGCACATTAACATACGTAACATGCACAACTCCGTACATGTTTAGCAAACACTCTATGAACCAGGACAGATACTTCTGTGCCAGTGCCCGGGATTTGGCGAGATGGTTGGGTAAGGTGAAACCTGATGCATTTGTGAATGCTTGTTTATATCGTTCATGTCGCCTGCCTGCATCCCTTGGTTGGCTCATGAGATGTGCTTCCACTTTCATTGGCTTTGTTGGTCACCTTGGCAGTGGGCAGCATTTGGCATTGTTCTACGGGAACATGAATGTCCATGTTGACACTGCCTATCAGGACGTTCCCCCTGTAAGCATGAGCTCGTATGAGCTTGGAAGGTCACTAGCACGCTCAGCGTCTAGCAACACAGCCATAGGAGGATTATACACATCTCTGGTAAACTGCAGCGGAGATAACATATATTTTTTAACCCTATTAAATAACAGCTCCAGAAACAGCAACACAAACAGTGTTTTCGCATTTATAGTAAAATATGTCACTAGAGTACTGATAGAGCGGTCCGTACTAATAATTTACCTGTGCTCGGACGCTCTTTAGGCCGATGAATCTTTTGACTAAGTGGGAACTCTCTGTACTCTCAATCAATCAATTTCGTCAAATCAATAATCAATAACGAACATAAGCAATACCTTGATCAACATAACACTTAACAATTAATCCAGAATACATTTCAGCGAACCCTGACCTTTCAGTCAGGAATAACCACACCAGTTTATTGCAAAGTTAGTTAATTTATTTCCCTATATTAACAAAGCTAGCACAATATAAATGTGTCTCAACACTAGATGATAAACGTAAATGAACATTAATAGCTGTCCATATCGGCGAAACAAGTGCAATCTATGTAGCATTTGAATCACAAGGCATTCGATAATAGCAATACAAATCACTAATACGATAATCTGTAATGAACTAATAGCATACATTTAGTCAGCAGAACAAGATCTCAAATTGCATCGTGCGACAAAAGGAATCCTCGTCTAACCTCAAATTAGCATCGGCATGTGGGACTTCATGCAAAAACAATTTAGCAACATTAATTTAGAAAAAACTCCTAACTAGGGCTCTTATCAAAATCAGCAGTTGGTTACCTAAAAGAAACACAATGCAATTTTACAATTTCCTTTCATATTTACCAATTACGATCAGCAATCAAGGAAGTCTTCGTCTCACAGGTACCGTTCTTCGGTCAGCATGGGTACCGTTTCGATCAGCATGGGACGGGGCAAAGGGGCAGGGGTGGACGGGGCAATTGCCTCACGGCGGCAAGGTAAAACTATTACTTCATGCAAAGGGATCAAATCAAAGTTACAGTCTCTAGGGCAAGAATCATTTAAAGTCTCTTTCTCTCGATTAGAGAAAGCATCAAAGTCTCTCAAAGTGGCGTCGCAGCAAAGTGGGCCATAATAGCTACGAAGTCTGCAAAATGGCGGGTAACGAGCTGGTAATGGCGGATGATAGCACAATGGCTACCTTCTTCTCGTGCACCTGATTTTTATAGACAACAGTTCAAATCCAGTAGGGTCTTCCATTGGAGGGTTCATAGGTTAGCTTCAAATTGACCAATCAAAAACGACAGTTCTCAAGCTTTTACTTAAGCATACATTATCCTTGGAGATGGGTACGCAAGTTGCAACATTGTCTACCAATTAGCTCACTTTCAGAGCCTCCATTGTCCGCACCTGCAAATCGACCTTGAAATAAAGAGAAAATATGCCAGGCTGGCACGAAACCTTAAGATAAGCATGTGAACGGTTTCTGTGGAAAAGTACAGCTTCAAGCAAAAATACACGTTTATTAGCACAGTGGAAAAATACGAGCATCTAAACCGTGAGACCAGGCAACTAGGCCAAAGCCTCCGCTAAAGTTATGCTAAGCTAAAACATTTCAAACAAGCAAATCGTAGCACACGTTTATGATTATGTCGGATTAGTGCAATTCTAATACACCACGTTATATAAAGCACGCGTATAAATGATGGCAAACTACTCTGAGGGCACATTTTGTCCCCGTACAATCTTTATTGGTTCGGTTAAAGTCACACATGATTATTTCAGCACTACGTTTAAGCGTTAATAAATCAAAACCTTCATTTTCTGCTTCATCAATCCCTCCTCTGATGACTACTTGTCATCACACAAATCATGCCCACAAATTTTATTCCATTAAAATTCTGTCAGTTCCCTTTTCCTTTTAATTCCCCTAGTTTGCGCCTTGTATTCTTCTGCCATTCTTTTCATAATTTTCTCTTCTTTTCTTCTCTTAATTCTTTCCATAATCATTATTATTCCCCTTTTTATTCCCCAAATTCCAAACACACAAATTATTACTATTAATATTCCTTCTATTATTTTTAACAATATTCCATTCCAAATTCCCCCAATCCAATGTCCCACTGAAGCAAGTCCCTTTCCAACCTTCTCCCACACTCCTGGTTCTTTCAGTTCCTTCAAATCTGCACTTTCTTTTGTTAGATTAGCAAGCATAGTTTTAATTTTCACACTATTGTCAGGTATATAGGTACAACAGTGTCGTGCACCAAGCATTTTGCAAACGCCACCATCCTTTGCTAAAAGAATGTCTAAAGCAAGCCTATTTTGAAGAGTCATAGCTCTTTCCGCTGCAAGTTCTGCATCTATCAGGATTATAGCACCTGAAAACTTTGTCAACATGTTATCCACTATAGTAGACAACTTTCGTATCTTGATGGAATTCAACACAACTCCCAATGAAGGAATCATGGCTCCAAATATATCTCCTACCACAGCAGCTGCGGTCTCTCTTTTCTGGATACGATGGGATCCAGATGTCTTTTGAATCATCGATACGTCATCCAGTTGATAAACCTTTGGGAACACTATACCCAAATAACATCTCCCCCACCATCCCTTTGGAAGACGATAATAGGCATTATGCCCACAAATGTAATATACACCTGGAATGACAGGGTCAAGTCCGTTCATCATGAATGTCCATTTGGCCTTAAAGATAAACGTATGCTTACACTCACTCGCTCCTACAAAAATATTGTCATAATAGGATTCTCCTCGATATATACAAAATTTCCCTACATGCCAGGCATCTAAAGCTATTTTCCCTTGTGTCTTTATAGCAGCAAAATCATAATTATCTACTGAAGTCCTCTTATGTAGCTCTTTTTCTAATTTCGCCTTCATTTGTGCCCTTCTATCATCTGTGCGATCTAAAACGCTTATTTCTACTGCAGAGACTGAGCAAGTAAGATTCTCCCTATGAGCATGAGCCGTTTCAAAAGGTTGCATTGGCTCGAAAAATTCCCTCATAATTTTAGCATCCCAATCTTTAGCAATCTGGCTTAGCTGCGCTATTATAGGAACATATGCAAAGGTAACATCATAATTTGAGTAAAAATACTGTATGTTAGTTTGACCATAAAACCTAGACATTACTATACTACATGTAATCCCGTATGTAAGAGGCATGTGGTGATAAGTCACCCCTTCCTTTACTGAGGTCGGTATTTGTGTACACACATAACAATCCTTCGCATCCATAGTCTCAACATACTCTGTTAGCAAGCGATAGAAAACATTATACAAAAGCTCTTTCTTATCATGCAAAAGTCTCTCATCCAATGCTAGTCTTTTCAATGGGGTTAGTTCAGTGACAGTAACAGGAGCAAAAGTAGAAGCCACAATATTCTCATTCTCACCCTTTCCATGCATTCCAAGCACAATTACCATTATTATTAGTACACATGTAATTACCAAGCCTATACACACATATTTACAATATTTATTTCTATTATTTTGCGTAGCGTACCTAGTCATGATCTGTATAGAATCAGAGAGCTAGAAGCACCTATAAATGAAACTACTTAGCAATTCAGTTACAAAGCTGAACAAGCGCAATGTTCACACCGTCTTCTTCAAGAGGCCAGTCACTTATCGGTTAGCAGCATTTGTCTCAATTCGGCAATAACTCAGTCTTTATCGGTTTAGCAAGTCTCATCCGGTTTAACAATGTCTCAGCTGGTTGTTTGTTTCACGTTAGATTGTAGCAAGCAATATTTTTTTTATTACTCTTTCAATCGACAGAGTCTATGAAACTTTTCTTTTCTATTGGTATCTCTTCTTCTTCTTCGTTCTCGATGCTTAGAGATACAAACTCGTCAGTCCAATCGTCATTGACTGCATATGCCCATTCAGGACCGGAATATCTCCTGTTTGGTATCCTTTTCCTTTTCAATTTTGCTTCCCTTTTCGACTCTGCCTCGCTGGTACTTTCCTCTTTTGTCAAGTCTTTTTCTTCACTTGACGATTGTTCCACAACAGTCACTTCCTTTCTTTTCTCTTTCACTTTCGGCCTTCCTCCTTCGTTCAAACTTTCTTTACCCCTTTCTTTTATTGGTGAGATACTTAGGCGGTCATTCTGACCCTGGCGGTCAAAGACCGCCAGGGCGGAGGACCGCGGGAGCACCGCCGACAGGCCGGCGGTGCTCCAATGGGGATTCCGACCGCAGCGGTAAAGCCGCGGTCGGACCGGCACCACTGGCGGGCTCCCGCCAGTGTACCGCCGCCCCATTGAATCCTCCAAGACGCCGCAGCTTGCTGCGCCGCCGAGGGGATTCCGACCCCCCCTACCGCCATCCAGATCCCGGCGGTCCGACCGCCGGGATCCGGATGGCGGTAGGGGGGGTCGCGGGGCCCCTGGGGGCCCCTGCAGTGCCCATGCCACTGGCATGGGCATTGCAGGGGCCCCCGTAAGAGGGCCCCTAAATGTATTTCACTGTCTGCTGCGCAGACAGTGAAATACGCGACGGGTGCAACTGCACCCGTCGCACAGCTTCCACTCCGCCGGCTCGATTCCGAGCCGGCTTCATCGTGGAAGCCTCTTTCCCGCTGGGCTGGCGGGAAAGTCAGAATTACCGCCGCGGTCTTTCGACCGCGGAACGGTAACCTGACGGCGGGACTTTGGCGGGCGGCCTCCGCCGCCCGCCAATGTCAGAATGAGGGCCTTAGTCTTCTCTTTGCACCATGTCCATTCGATGGACCTGCAATCTTTTCTGTGGAAGCTTGAACCTTTTCCTTTTGTTCTGCCTCGTTCCCTCCTTCTGGGGAATCAATCACGTTCTCTTTTTTCTTTTCTGTATCGTCTGCTTCTGGGAAAGCCCTCCTCTGATCAGGCTCTCCTGCCTTTTCAACTTTTTCGAGCCCTTCGTCACCGTTACTTTCGTCAGGCTCTTTATCACTTTCAGCTGCTTCAGGTTCCTTGTCACCTTCAGCTGCTTCAGGCTTTTTGCTACCCTCAGCTGCTTCAGGTTGTTTGTCACCTTCAGCTTCTTCATCGCTGTCTGAACTTTCTACTTGGTCTTCCCCAAGCAAGTTTGTCTCTTCGTCCCCAGAGAATATCTCTTTCTCTCCCGTTTCTGCCTGCTCGCCTTCAGTTCGGTTTTGTTCTGTCTCAGCACTCAGCACTGCTTTGTCAGGCACTGGTATTTTCAGCGCTTCAACTTCCTCATCTGTGGGACACAACACCTTCTTTGTGTGACTGGCGTGGATCCAGTTGGGAACCCCCGCACACTTCACAGCGGTAGTTGTCGTCAGGATCACTTGAAAAGGGCCTTCCAACGGGGTTCCAGACACGACTTCCTCACGTGCTTCTTTACCACGACCCAGTCACCTGCTTTCAGTGCGTGTCCTGGACCTTGGACCGGTGGCAAGGTGGTCGCTTCCACCTGGTGAGAAAAAGAGCGAACCACGTCAGCCAGACCCTTGCAGTAGTCTAACACCATATCATCTGTAATATTCAAAAGCGCATTTGCGGGAACTGCAGGAAGTCTCATAGCCCTGCCCATGAGAATCTCGTGCGGAGACAATCCAGTCTTTCTATCAGGGGTGTTTCTCATTGACATTAGCACTAAGGGTAATGCGTCAGGCCATTTCAAATTTGTCGATGCACATATTTTCGCCATCCTTGATTTCAGTGTACCATTCATTTGCTCCACCAGTCCTGATGCTTCAGGGCGATAGCTACAATGCAGCTTTTGCTCGATGTTCAGCGCTTCGCAGAGTAACTTTATCACCTCGTTATTGAAGTGACTTCCCCTATCTGATTCTAAAGAGATCGGGAATCCGAAACGGGGTATCAACTCCCTCAACAATAGCTTTGCAACTGTAAGGCTGTCATTTCTACGTGTGGGGTATGCCTCAATCCAGTGACTAAAAATGCACACAATCACCAACACATATTTCAAACCTCCATGCACAGGCATCTCAATGAAGTCCATTTGCATTCGACTAAAAGGCCCGCTTGCCCTACCAATGTGGCTCACGTTCACAACTGTCCCCTTTCCTGGGTTCATCTGCTGGCAAGTGACACATCGATGGCAAACTGCTTCTGCAGCTTGACGAAATCTGGGGTTAAACCAATCAGTTTTGAACAATCTTATCATGGCATCTCTCCCTAGGTGAGCTTGCCCATGATAGAACCGCGCAAGCTGTGATAAGAGACTGTTTGGCAAAACAAATTTTCCCTCATGTGAAACCCATAACTCATCTTGTCTCTTTATACATTGTGATTTAATCCAGGAATCTCTTTCATCCTCCCTGACATTATTCTGTAATGCTTTTAATTCATCTATTGTATCTACAACCTTCAAGGCAAATGCTTCAGCTGGTTCAAGTTCTGGTTCATTTATTGAATTCCATTCGTCCCTGAGTAATATACAGTTCAAGGCACAAAATCTTGCGACTTGATCCGCATATGCATTTCCCAGAGAAACATAGTCCTGTCCTTTTGTATGAGCACTACACTTTACCACTGCAACTTCAGCTGGCACTTGAATGGCATGTAACAATCCCCTTATCCTCTCCCCGTTCTTCACTGGGGATCCTGAAGAAGTCAGGAAACCTCTCTGTGACCATAGTTGTCCAAAGTCATGCACAATCCCAAACCTGTATTGACTATCAGTGTAAATGGTGACTTTCATCAACGCAGACAATTGACATGCTCTTGTAAGGGCTACAAGTTCTGCTACTTGTGCAGAAGAGACTCCTTGAAGCCATCCCGCTTCCAAGACCCCTGTTACCGTACACACAGCATATCCTGCTTTCAAAATCCCCATCCCGTCTCTTAGACATGAACCATCAACAAAAAGAATTTGGTCATTTTCATCAAGTTTAGTATCTTTAATGTCCGGTCGAGGTTTTGTGCAAAATTCAGTCACCTGAAGGCAGTCATGCTCGACGTCTTCAGCGTTCTCAATTTCTGCATTTTCTCCAGGAAGCAAGGTTGCTGGATTCAACGTAGTGCACCTTTTCAGCTGCACATTCGGTGAGCCCAGAATTATCGTTTCATACCTTGTGAGTCTTGCTCCAGTCATGTGCTGCGTTCGGGAGCGGGTCAAAAGTATCTCGACTGAGTGAGGGACCATGACTGTTACTGGGTGTCCCATCACTATTCCTTCACTCTGAGTGAGGCTGATACCAACTGCTGCTACGGCGCGCAAACACCCTGGGAGTGCTGCTGCGACCGGATCCAAAGTAGCTGAAAAATACGCTACTGGTCGGTTTACGCCACCATGGGCTTGAGTCAAGACAGACAAAGAACATGCATCACGTTCATGGCAAAACAATGTGAAAGGCTTTGTGTAATCAGGCATACCTAAAGCTGGAGCCCTACACATGCACTCTTTCAATTCAACAAAAGCATCCATCTCATCTTCTTTCAGTTCAATTTGATCCAAGGCATCCTTCTGGGTCAGTTTCAGTAGAGGCTTCGCTAGAGTCGAGAAGTTGGGAATCCACTGGCGACAGTAACCCACCATTCCCAAAAACTTCCTCACCTCCCTTCTTGTCTTTGGTGGACTCATTTGAAGTACGCTTCTTATTCTTTCCTTCATTATTCTCCGTGACCCTTTCTCTATCTGTTGACCCAAGTATTTCACTTTCTTCTGACAGAACTGCAACTTGGAAGGAGACACCTTATGTCCATTCCTTCCCAAATGATTCAACAGAGCAATGGTATCGGCTGTGCAGCCACTTTCCGTCTTCGATGCAACCAGTAAGTCATCAATGTACTGTACTAGGGTTGACTCGAATGGCAATTCTAAGGCTTCCAAATCTTTCTTTAGAATCTGATTGAATATTGACGGTGACTCAGAAAACCCTTGAGGAATTTGACACCAACTGTATACTCTGTCTAGGAATTTGAAACAAAAGAGGAATTGGCTGTCCTCATGAAGAGGCACAGAAAAGAATGCTTGTGACAAATCGATAACTGAGAACCATTCGGCATCGCAGGGAATTTGAAACATTATCACAGCTGGATTCGGTACGACAGGGCAGCATCTGACTATGATGTTATTTATTTTTCTCAAGTCCTGCACAAGTCGGACCTTCCCACTTGGCTTTATCAGTCCCATTATTGGTGAATTACATGGACTGCTTAACACTTCTTTCAGTACTCCCTGTTTTACAAATTCGTCAATGAGTTGGGCAACTTTCATGAGGGTGTCTTGTGGCATGTGGTATTGTGGAGTCTGGGGAAAGATTGCATTGGGCTTTACAGCCATTTTCACTGGTTCCACTCCTTTCATCAATCCCACCTCTTTCCCTGTCATGTCCCACACTTCCTTTCCGACTGTCTCCCGTAATTCGGCTGGAATATCTTCTTCAGTTATCATCGGGAAAAGACAAATCAGAGGATATTCTTCATCTACAGTTTCCACTTCATCCCCCTCTACACTGTCCTCTTCTTCCCCATCACTGCTCGTCTGTATTGTTATTCCTTCGTTCGAACACATTATCGAACAACCCAGTTTGCACAATAGATCCCTCCCTAACAGTGCTATTGGGCTTGAGTCACATACCACAAACTGATGCACCCCTTGATAGTTACCGATGCTGACTGGTACCGGATCTGTTATTGGGTTCGTCAGGTGCCTGTTTGCTACTCCCACCACTTGAATTGTCCTCCCTGAGAGCGGCAAATTCGGTACTTCACTGCTCTTAACAGTTGAACGTGTTGCCCCCGTGTCAACCAAGAATGAAACACGATGACCCATTACTCTTCCCTCTACGTACGGACCCTTTTGATCAACTTCCAAGGATGCTGCAAGCACACAATCTCCTTCTTCTCCTGAACTTTCACTCTCCCATACATTGTTTATTCCACTCTCACTGTGTAATGGGAACTGTTGTACTGTGCCATTTGTACTCATTACCTGACCCGAGACCTGTGGAGGAACCATCACTTGCTGCTGACTCATTGGTGCCAATGGTATTTGCATTTGCTGATTAGGTACCATAGGTAACTGCTGTTGCATCGGCTGCATCTGCGTCATCTGCATACGAGGCATCTGCATCTGCTGCGGCTGCCTAGGTTGTAATCCCTGCAACTGATTTACGGTCTGAAAATTTGGGCTTGGACCTCTCAATTTCGGTCCCCTCATTGTCTGAAATGCATTGACATCATTGTTTTGCTGACCAACACCTACACTTGCACCTGCACCTTCCTGCACCACCATCGGGCACTCGCATTTCCAATGACCTACTATTCCGCGCACGTGACACGGCATCACCTTCTTCATTGCCTTCACACCCGTCACAACAGTGTTCAAATCCGGACCATTATTCACAAAACCTCCTCTGCCTCTGCCTCTAGGCTGTGACTGAAACGTCATGTTTCCCTGCAACTGCGGCTGCGGTTGCGGTACCTGCTGTTGGAACCCTTGCATCCCTTGCAAACCCTGCAAACCTTGCAAACCTGTCTGAGCTGCCTTAAGCTGCATCATCATCACCTTCTCTTTCAACTTTTTCTGTTTCACTTTGATTTCGTCACTACAATATTTCGCATAATTCAACACCTCATCAATTGGTTTCGATTGCCAACAAATCAAATGCGACCTTATCATCTGACTTATCTCTGGCCTCAGCCCTTCCACAAATCTGAAGACAAAATGGAGCATGTCCTTTGCCTCGATTGTTTCTGTGCCACTGTAATTCTTGAACGCCTTCAACAACCTCTCATAGTAACTATGAATCGATTCTTTAGTCTCTTGGGCAGTTCGATCAATCTTCTGCCAATCCACGTTTTTCGCTGGTACCTTCGTTTTCAAATGCTCAATTACCTTATAGTACAAGCTCATCACCATAGGTGATGGTGCACCCGTCTCCCTGTCTCTCTCTGGTTCACTTGTCGGCCAACCTACAGCTCTTTTGCAATCCTCCCACAAATCCGCCGGAACCACAATTTCAAAGAGAGTGTTCAGGTCTTCCCAGAGACATTTTGCAAGCTTCACAAACCTATCAGTCTGTTGATACCATTCGATCGGCTTCTCTCTCAGCTTGGGAAAATCGTCCGTAAATGACTGAATGTCACTTCTGTGCCATGGTACATGTACTAATTTTCCCCCTGCTGTCTCCCTCATTGGTAACATTGTTACTGTTCCGCTGCTCTGTGGTCTTTTCTCATTGTGCTCTGTAGCACTGTCCCTCCTCTTTTCCTTCCTCTTTACCCACCTAGTTTCCCACTTGTCTAGACACCTCCACACTTGGGCACTCTGCAGCAATTCTCTAAGGTGTGTCTTCATGCCTGCTGACCTCATGTGTTCAAAATCTGTGGTTCCAAAATCCAACCTGTAGCTCCTGCTCAAGTGTTTCATCTTGTCTATGTCAACCCCGTTTCTGTCAGCTGCTTCCTGTAGGCTCTTATGTACCTTGTTCACTTCCTTCGTAATCCTGGGACATAGATACCTCAGCTCTTCTTCCGTGTAGGACTCTAACCTATTCACACCCATAGTCCCTTCCACCAATTCTTGTGCTTCCATGTTCAACCTGACCCTATTCATATAGTCTTCTCCTTTCCCACTGGCTGAACTTTGTGTGGAATTTAGACTGTTGAACCACTGTGTCAGCTGTTGCGCATTCACTCCCATCAGCGTGGCATTCACATCGACTGCCATTGATGGTTGCGGCAACTTTTCAGTGCTCGATGTCAGAGGTATTATTAATGGAGGACTCGACCTCACCAGCGTTGACTGAGCACACATGGGACTAAACTCCATCAAGGATCCGGGGCCATTTGGTTGAGCCGCTATCGGAGTTATCCCTGGAGTGTTCTCTATGCACCTCCTTTCTGTCCCACTCTGCAGCATTGATCCCTGACCGCTCATACCTAGGTTAGGCTGACTATACAGAGGTACGGGTGGACCTACAGTAATGGGTAGTGATATCGCGTCTGGGTTCTGCCCATTTCCCATGTTCTGTGGCATGTTCATGCCCACACCATGGGTCATCATTCCCGGCATGCCCATCTGACTCCCTGTCATTTGAGCATGTGCGTTTCCCCCCTGCATCTGCTTCTGGGGCAGCAGAAACTGAGTTGATTCAGCTTGTCCCATTGTTTGGTTGTAACCATTCTGTACTCCCCTTACGGTTGGGTCTATAATTGTTCCTCCACTGTTGTCACTGCTGTAGTACCCTGGCATCTGCGGCTGATAATTTTCTGCTGGTTTCAACACAGGCACATCTGGATATATTCTCCTAACCTGTGGTATCTGCGGGGTGAACAGTAAACTCGGGTCCTTAGATCCCGATGAAGCTCCTGAACTCTGAGTTTCACTGTTCTGTACCGATGCCGGAGGGGCAGAACTGGTACTTGGACCTTGTCCATTCTCTGCATAAGGCGGTGGACGGTCGTTCAGCAATTGCATTATTAACTCCTCATCCTCTAACTCCTCTTCTCTTCTCAACTTTTCCTCGTCCTCTCTATCCTTGGAACACTTCCTGTCTGTCTTACAGGTAGCTTTCTTACCTGTCTCCTCTTCTTCCTTAGTAATTGCGGGAAACAATTTTATCCCCTGCAATACATCTGACCTCCACACCTTCTGTGCATTATCCCACCTAGCATCCGCTAGTGTCTTTTCTACCTTCCTCATTCTGGTCTCGAACTTCTTTTGCTGTTGCTGTCTAGCCATTAGCTCCCAAATTGCTAGAGCCTCAAACTGGGCTGGCCTTGGAGGCACCTTCATGTCGTACATCGTGAATCTCAAATTCTCTAGAATCCTTATATTGAATGTCCCATGTATCGGGAACGCTACGCTCTCATGTTTCTCTGTCAGCTTGTGCCATTGCTTTAGCCAAAGGCACGGAGCTACCCCCTTTTCTTCCATTACAATGTAAGCTGGTGTACCCTCGGGCGGCGTCTCCTCTCCTACGCTCGCTTTAATGTAAGACTCCCCCTTCATCGCACTCCTGAATGCTTTAAAGAATTTCATTTTCTCGTCTTTTATTTCAAGGTTTATAATCGATAGGTGACTTTAATTCCCGGAATACTCTTCACCTGCCTTTCCCCTTCCAATCGAGTCCCACGGACTGCGTCCAATCCGTGCGCGACCCTTCTCACCAACCAACCTATCCCAGCGCGGCTCCTAGTGACGTCACACTCACACACACTGCGGCTGACAAAGCCTCGCGGCTAGTCCTCCTTCACTCACCTCTTTTCGTAACAACTTTTGCATGTATCGCGAGCTACCAAAAAATAAAACAGATCTGTCGGTTTACTACAGGAAGGGTAACACAGTCGCTTCAGGACCTTAGGGACCTTTCACTAGCCTCGGCCGCTATTCCGTCTTTCTCAGTCCCCACGTTCGCAAGCAAATCTGACCCGCAGATCTACTCTCAACTTGTCAATGATCTGTTCTAGTGCACTTAGAACCTTGTCAAAGCCCGAAGTCGAAGTTTCTTTCACTCCCTAACACACGTACCGACTCGTTGACCACGCCCGATCAACCTACTAAACCGCCCAGACCACAACATGGATCAACATACTCCGGAGTCTCTTGACCTCGCAGGGCCCGTCTCAACAACAACAACCACGTGGACCTTTTTATGCACAAAGCGCCACACGCACATGAAGTTCGACGACTTCCCTACTCTCACACTCGGAGCCGCACCTCCGCTGTTTCTATGAAGCTCGACGACTTCACTACTTCTACACTCGGAGTCGCACCTCCGCTAACCTTTAAAAAGAAAATCCTTGCAACCTTTTCACACACCCTGCGGCAATAAGCTGTGCAAGCGCAAAACCCTAGCTTCACTCATACCATCACTAGTACTGCCAACGCTGATCCCACACCTCCGTTCTCTCCATTCGCAAGCTCCGAGATCCCGGGAAAGTCGCGGTGGACCTAGCCCATCATCATTCTGTCAATCAGTTTTATCCAAGAAAAATCTAATTCAACTTGTCAAGTGGGGTCTCAAAATGCGTAATCGTTAATTCAACACCATGTACTCTAGGAGTACAGGGTCCCAAAAGACGTAACCGTCCTCTGCTACCATCTACTGATAGAGCGGTCCGTACTAATAATTTACCTGTGCTCGGACGCTCTTTAGGCCGATGAATCTTTTGACTAAGTGGGAACTCTCTGTACTCTCAATCAATCAATTTTGTCAAATCAATAATCAATAACGAACATAAGCAATACCTTGATCAACATAACACTTAACAATTAATCCAGAATACATTTCAGCGAACCCTGACCTTTCAGTCAGGAATAACCACACCAGTTTATTGCAAAGTTAGTTAATTTATTTCCCTATATTAACAAAGCTAGCACAATATAAATGTGTCTCAACACTAGATGATAAACGTAAATGAACATTAATAGCTGTCCATATCGGCGAAACAAGTGCAATCTATGTAGCATTTGAATCACAAGGCATTCGATAATAGCAATACAAATCACTAATACGATAATCTGTAATGAACTAATAGCATACATTTAGTCAGCAGAACAAGATCTCAAATTGCATCGTGCGACAAAAGGAATCCTCGTCTAACCTCAAATTAGCATCGGCATGTGGGACTTCATGCAAAAACAATTTAGCAACATTAATTTAGAAAAAACTCCTAACTAGGGCTCTTATCAAAATCAGCAGTTGGTTACCTAAAAGAAACACAATGCAATTTTACAATTTCCTTTCATATTTACCAATTACGATCAGCAATCAAGGAAGTCTTCGTCTCACAGGTACCGTTCTTCGGTCAGCATGGGTACCGTTTCGATCAGCATGGGACGGGGCAAAGGGGCAGGGGTGGAAGGGGCAATTGCCTCACGGCGGCAAGGTAAAACTATTACTTCATGCAAAGGGATCAAATCAAAGTTACAGTCTCTAGGGCAAGAATCATTTAAAGTCTCTTTCTCTCGATTAGAGAAAGCATCAAAGTCTCTCAAAGTGGCGTCGCAGCAAAGTGGGCCATAATAGCTACGAAGTCTGCAAAATGGCGGGTAACGAGCTGGTAATGGCGGATGATAGCACAATGGCTACCTTCTTCTCGTGCACCTGATTTTTATAGACAACAGTTCAAATCCAGTAGGGTCTTCCATTGGAGGGTTCATAGGTTAGCTTCAAATTGACCAATCAAAAACGACAGTTCTCAAGCTTTTACTTAAGCATACATTATCCTTGGAGATGGGTACGCAAGTTGCAACATTGTCTACCAATTAGCTCACTTTCAGAGCCTCCATTGTCCGCACCTGCAAATCGACCTTGAAATAAAGAGAAAATATGCCAGGCTGGCACGAAACCTTAAGATAAGCATGTGAACGGTTTCTGTGGAAAAGTACAGCTTCAAGCAAAAATACACGTTTATTAGCACAGTGGAAAAATACGAGCATCTAAACCGTGAGACCAGGCAACTAGGCCAAAGCCTCCGCTAAAGTTATGCTAAGCTAAAACATTTCAAACAAGCAAATCGTAGCACACGTTTATGATTATGTCGGATTAGTGCAATTCTAATACACCACGTTATATAAAGCACGCGTATAAATGATGGCAAACTACTCTGAGGGCACATTTTGTTCCCGTACAATCTTTATTGGTTCGGTTAAAGTCACACATGATTATTTCAGCACTACGTTTAAGCGTTAATAAATCAAAACCTTCATTTTCTGCTTCATCAGTACAAATGGAACTTAATGGAGAATTTGTGCTGTTCTCCCACCAGTGAGTTTGTATGTAAGGAGTGTGAGGTTTTTGACTTGTGAAATATGCTAAAATGCCTGTCTGAGATGGAAAATAAAGGCATAAATTTATTTCAACATCACATTCAGTCTAGAGAGTGGTAATTTATCTCCTGTTTCCCTTTCCACCCCATCCCACATGGTTTGCCTATTGTTTCTAGACCCTGACCCGCGGCAATTGAAATTCCATGCCCATTCAATCCTTGTCTCCGCTGCCCATGCTGCCAACAATGGGGTTAATTAGTGCCAACAGCACTGGCCGCCGAGCAGCTGCCAGATGGTAAACGTCACTTGATCATGTTTGACCTGGCCAGATTTGAACTTGAGACGTAGACCGCTGAACACTGCTCCAGGTTATTGAACGGGGCAATCTCCTCTTGGCATCGAACGTTCCAGTTGTTTACAATACACACACTCGACATTGCGTCACTGACACACCCCAAACAACACAGAGCCCTCTGCCAGGCGGGCCCCTCGTTTAAACTGTTTATTTATTTATCATTACTAAGTGATAGCACTCTTCCTCCTGGTCTATTGTGTTTCTGTCAGAGGCCCTCATGCCATCTGGTACTGTACTTAAAGACAAGGCAAAGCTCGCTTCCTGGAAAGTCCACGTGCCACCGTGAAGGCCCTCTGCTGCATTCCACCCGTTATTTGCATTTCCTCTCCTCTCCTTCCTGGCCCTGCGTGTGTGTCTGTGTATTCCTAGCCTGGCCTCGGCGCTGCCTGTCCAGAGGATACAATGCCCCTTGTCGCCAATGGTAACCAACTGGATGAAAGGAGTTGGCCGCGCGGCTTTCACTGTGCAGCTGAGCCTGTTCCCTCAACGGGCACAGTATTTACACGCTCAACCGTCGCTTCTTTCAAGGTAGTACTCGCGCGCCCGTTTCACTGTTCCTCTCTAGCCATTACTGTGTCATTTTCTAATTATGTATTCGTTTAACCTTTGCCATCTGCATTTTCACTATAAGGAAATACAGGTTTACTAAAAATTCTAAAATAAAACCGGTAGCATTTCTAATCAATATAGAAACAGAAAATGTCTGCATTCTTGGGGCACCACGCAGTTGCATATATGCAAGCAGTGACAACGCCAATAGAGCTGGATTTGGGACACGCTTAGCAACATCCATAAGCACACATGTCAACATTATAGGCACACAACTTTACCCAGTGGTAGTTTGTGATGTGGTGTGCAGTTTACAAATAACGTAAAGGAATTGAGCTAAACGAGGCATTTAACCCCTCGGATGCACCAATAATGCACGGCCAGATAGAGGGAAATAAGATAAAAAGATGAGCATGCCCTCTCTGAAGACTAGAAAAAGATAAACAGCTCGAACTCAAAGCAAAATCTCTCAGTTAGTTTATCTGTGTTTTTCCAGCACTGCTCTATTATGCAGCTGAAAACGACCCTCGTATTTTTAAATTTACATAGATTTTTGAATTCTTAATTTGCTAAAATAACTTAATTGGTTAACGTGCCTGCTATTAAAATATCAATGCCATTTCCATGTGATAGGTGTGAATCCCAACCGGATGAAGCGATTCCTACCGAGCTGGGCAATACTAGCCTGTGAGATGTAGAAACAATCTGAAGCCACAGTACCCTAGCACGGGCCTTGCAAGCGAAAAGATAGAATTTATTCTAAAGCAGTTGTTGTTAAACTATAATTAGGGACCACTTTTATGTTGCTAAAAATAGTAGGCTAGAAAATACAGGTATTTTAAAGTAATTTAAGTATGCTGGTCCAATTAATCTCAGTTCCCTCAATGTGGCTAATTCTTTTGAGTAATTGCTGACAGGGTGTTGGCATTCCTTCAAATGAAAGTGTGGCCGATCAAGATGGATTACGCTTCCACATTGTCTACTACTGTCTAATTTATAAAAGGCTAAGATGCCATAAAAATCTGTTATTTTAGGTATTTTTGAAAGTCTGTTGTGTATGTCTGTCTTTCTACAATTTATATAAATACACAGTGAAACTGCTTTTTGAAAAGTGATAGTTGGACTAAATTACTACCTTCCATACAGTATGAGGATATTGCAAGTTACAAAAGCGTCCTTTGACCATACAGAGAACACAGCAGAAGGCAGAGGTCCTTTATAAGGCCATGGAACTCTAAGGTGTCTCACAGTCTCCTTAAAATGCATGGCAGTGGGTATTTCATTCCTTAAAATACATGGTCACAGCATCCCTGTTCTGCAAACCACTTACATCCTTGACATCATGCTCTTTTGTATAAAATAGGTTGTTTAGTTGCAGACATGAAGTATACAAGTGGAGTCTACTGCACAATTAAACACATCAAATAGTAGGTAGTAAGATATTAGAATCAGTTTAAAGTAAGTCAGATTATAAATATCCAAGGATCAGAATGAGTAGAAAAGGATAGAAAAATTCTAACATTCATGTAATTACTTTTAGTAAATGTAGTTGTAAATATGTCTTTTATGCTCATCACTGTTTTAGAAAAACAACAGATCATAAGTATTAAAAGCCAGTTTTTTTTCTGTTGTTTTGTTTAAACTGCAGCTGTGCTCCTGTTCAATTACCTGGCTTTTACCCTGGCTGCTGGTTCTTGAAGGAGGCATTTTGATGTCACAACCGAGCTACAGTATCTTTGTCATTTAATGATTACAGGTGACTGGAGACGTCACAAGTTGGCAGGTATCAAAACAGGGATTTCAAGTTCCCATGTAGTATAGTACTATACCATACACCAAGTAACCAATCATTGAATAAACAAGGATTTGTAAACTGCTAAGGGTTTTTTTAACAAGATCGATGCATTTTGTTTATGGGCTGTAGGTTTTTCCATCCATTGGATGGTTGCTTCCAAGGCTTGTGACAGATTGAATAGCTAATTTCTCTGTTGTTCCTGTAAGTTAAACGATATTTGCATATCGTTTGCATACATATACATATTTACATTAAAAAGATCCAAGATACTACTTGCATACAATCCGTTTGGGAAGGATGTTATGTAGGCAAAGGCCAGACCTATTTGAAAGTCTCAATTAGGATATCATGATTGACAGCAATGAAGGTGCAGACATGTGACCTGCAGACTGCACATGGATTTCAACAGCAGGTGCAATTGCCTGAAATGCAGATCAGTGAAAAAGGTCCCACTGGGCCAACTGAACTATTCATCCTTCCAAAATTAATAAAATCAGTACGCCAGAATCAGATAGTATTAACAACTGCTATAAAAGGTGCTAGAAGACAATACATTTTGTGATGGTGCTATATAAGTGGTGTTTATTTTTAAAACATGTTTTGGTAAAGTGAGAAATTAGGTTGTTTGTTGAGGGGGTAAAACCCTATTCAAGCATCTGCCGGAATCTTTGTCAGGGTGAACCACAAAAAGTCGCTAAATTAACTTGTGCTTAACCCTTTGGTAACTTGGCACAAAAGCAGTCAAGCTTAAAGGAAGCAATGTTCTAAAGTACTTACACAGCAGTGAAATAGTAATAAATTGGAAACACCACACACAAAAAATCGCACACCAATTTAGCAAAATAAAGAAACATTTCATACGTTATTTGACACACACACAATAAAAATTCCATCACTAGACCCAGAGTTATACATTCTTAACCTGTTCTGTGCCTTGGACGAGATGATCTCGTCCAAGGCTACAGTTCCCCTGTGCCTTGGACGAGATCATCTCGTCCATGGCACAGGGGAACTTGGGGGCGCGCTAGCGCGCCCCCCGTGCACCCCCCTTCCCCCCCCAGGCGGGGATGGAAGGGGAAGACCTTCCCCTTCCACCCCCGCCCCCCCCCACGGCAATCCGATGACGTCAGCGCGCGCTCAGCGCGCTGACGTCATCGAGTGTTGCCGGCGCGCTGGAAGCCATTTGCTTCCAGCGCGTCTTCGGAGCAGGAGCTCTAAGGTGAGTCCTCTCCGTTTTTGGGGGGCGGGGGGTTTGAGAAAACAGACATGGGGGGAAAGGAAAGGGTTTTTCCTTTCCCCCTGTGTCTGTTTTCTCAAGATTCCTGCTCCACGATCGCGGGCAGGGCCCGCGATCGTGGAGCAGGAATCTCCACTAGCCACCAGGGATTTTCTGTTTTACTAAATTTGGGGGCGACCCCTTGGGCAAGGGTCGCCCCCCCCGGGGGCAATTTTTATTTGGATTTCGCCCCCCCCCTGGGGGCAGATCGGCCGTTTTTTCGGCGGATCTGCTCCCAGGGGGGGGGGCGAAAACCACTAGACACCAGGGATGTATTGTTTTATGTTTGTTTTTGGGGGCGACCCCTTGGGCAAGGGTCGCCCCCCCCGGGGGCAATTTTTATTTGTATTTCGCCCCCCCCTGGGGGCAGATCGGCCGTTTTTTCGGCGGATCTGCCCCCAGGGGGGGGCGAAAACCACTAGACACCAGGGATATCGTTTTTTGTGTGTGTTTTTGGGGGCGACCCCTTGGGCAAGGGTCGCCCCCCCCCCGGGGGCAATTTTTATTTGTATTTCGCCCCCCCCTGGGGGCAGATTCGCCGATTTTTCGGCGGATCTGCCCCCAGGGGGGGGCGAAAACCACTAGACACCAGGGATATATTTTTTTATGTTTGTTTTTGGGGGCGACCCCTTGGGCAAGGGTCGCCCCCCCCCCCCGGGGCAATTTTTATTTGTATTTCGCCCCCCCCTGGGGGCAGATCGGCCGTTTTTTCGGCGGATCTGCCCCCAGGGGGGGGCGAAAACCACTAGACACCAGGGATATCGTTTTTTGTGTGTGTTTTTGGGGGCGACCCCTTGGGGAAGGGTCGCCCCCTGAAAGGGGGCACAGAGGTGTTGCCCATTTCTGCCCCCCTTGGGGTCCGATTGGCCAATTCTTTTACGCCCATCTACCCCGAGGGGGGCAGGATCCACTTAGGTACCAGGGACAACTTCTAAGTTCTTGGTGGTGGGGTGTTTGTCAACTGGCAAAGTATTTGTATTTGTGATTATAACAATTTATTTCTTCTTTTTCTTCTAGTTCAACGCTTTTGCTTCCTTTGCTGTGGATCTTTGAGGTTTTGGCAGTAGTTGTCCAGTGGTTTGCATAGTTGCATGTTTTAGGTAAGTGAACGCAATTTACTCCAAAGGAGTATTGTTGACATGTTTGTAGGTGGTGTACTAAATGCAGTATTGTGTGTTTGACATTGTCCTTAGATTTGAGCACAGTGGTGTTTGTGTTGTCATATGTCTAAATTGCTTTTTTCTTTTTTCTTTTTAGTGGGATATCATTGGTGATTGCAGAGTAGTTGCTTGGTGAGTAGCTATTTCAGGCAACTGTGTGGTATAGTTTTTTGTAGTACATAACTCTTTGTGATAAAGCTACACTTTGTTCATTACTTATTTTAGTGCTAGTTGTTGTTGGCAATCCATTTGTTGTTAGGATCATGGCTAGCCGCAAAGTGACCGCTCAGCAGGTTGTTCGCATGCTCTTTGAGTCGTCTTCAGACCATGATTACGACACTGACTCTGCATCTGAGGCAGAGGAGGAAGCAGGAGATTCTGGAAGTGAGTTTTCTGTCCAAGAGCATTCTTCTGATGAGGAAGCTACTCTCAGTGCAGATGAAGGGCCTGTGTTAGAGGAGGACATTGATGTGCCAAGAGTGCAGCAGCCTGGGGCTGCAGGGTTTCCCATTGGAAGACCTGACACCTGGATTGCCCCAAACATGGAGCAGCCACAGTTACCTGCATTTACTGGTCTCCCAGGGTGTAGAGTTAATACGGAAAACTTTCTGCCTGTCCAATTCTTTCACTTGTTTATGGACGATGTATTTTTGGAAGAGATTGTGGAGCAGACAAATGTGTATGCAGAGCAATATTTGCGGGACAACGCTGCCAGACTTAAGCCTCAGTCTAGAGCTACTCATTGGGTTCCCACATATCTGGAAGAGATGAAAAGGTTTTTAGGTTTGACTTTTTTGATGGGGTTGATCAGGAAGCCGTCACTGGCTTCTTATTGGTCTACTAGTCCCTTGATGGCAACTGCTATATTTCCTGCAACTATGACACGTAATCGGTATTTGCTTCTTCTTCGTATGCTGCATTTTGTAGACAATGCTTTAGCCTTGCCACGAGATCACCCTGATTGTGACCGCCTTTTTAAGATTAGGCCTGTCCTTGATCATTTTGTGGATCGGTTTTCAGAGGTCTATGTTCCAGGCAAAGAGATAAGTGTGGACGAGTCTTTGGTCCTTTTCAAGGGGCGTTTAGTTTTTAAGCAGTACATCCCTAGTAAGAGGGCACGGTATGGGATTAAATTGTATCTGCTGTCAGAAAGCAGTACAGGATATGTTTATAATTTCCGGGTCTACACTGGTAGGGATTCCAGTATTGACCCTCCTGGTTGTCCGGCCACTTTTGGAGTTAGCGGAAAAATTGTGTGGGAACTTGCTAGACGGCTGTTTAACAAAGGTCACCATTTGTACGTAGATAATTTCTACACTGGAGTGCAGTTGTTCAAGGAGTTGTTTAGGGTGGACACTGTTGCTTGTGGCACAATCCGTTCTAACCGCAAAGGCTATCCAAGGGAGCTTGTCTGTAAAAAACTTGAGAGGGGACAGTGCAGTGCCTTGCGGAATAATGAGCTGTTAGCTATGAAATTTTCAGACAGGAGGGATGTGTACATGCTATCGACCATCCACGATGAGAGTACTTCCCCTGTGGCTGTTTGGGGTCAGGTTGCGGAAGTGCGCAAACCTGCGTGCATTTTGGACTACAATAGGCACATGGGTGGTGTTGATAGAGTAGATCAGAGGTTGGAACCTTACACTGCTCTTCGTAAGTCGTATGTGTGGTATAAAAAGTTGGCCCTACATTTATTTCATTTGGCAACTTTTAATGCCTTTATTGTATACAAGGATTGTTCACCTGAGTCAAGGATGACTTTTGTTAAATTTCAGGAGTCGGTGATAGAAAGCCTTATTGTGGTGGAACCGGCAAGAGTTCCTAGAGTAGAAGTGGTGGAGGATGTGGCTAGATTGAAAGATCGGCACTTTCCAGATCACATTCCTCCCACTCCCAAAAAAGACATGCCCACAAAGAAATGTAGAGTATGTGCCCGGAGATCAATCCGGAGGGAGAGCCGGATGTACTGCCCCGAATGCCCTTCAAAGCCTGGGCTGTGTGTGCCCAGCTGTTTTAGAAGTTACCACACAAGGAAAAACTTTTGGGAAATACCGTGAGCGTAAGCTGTCTGTTTTATATTTTCATATGTTTCACGGTTGGCATCTGTCGTGTATTTAGTTTGAGGTTTTGTGTTTGTAGTTTAGTGCCTATTTTATAATTAGTAGTTTATTTGTTGTTTATAAATTAAAAAAAGTGATTGCGGTGTGCGTGGGGTGGCGCTTGACTGGCGGTGTGCGTGGGGTGGCGCTTGGCTGGCGGTGTGCGTGGGGTGGCGCTTGGCTGGCGGTGCCAGCCAAACGGCAGTCCACTCTCCCATCAGCTGGTGTGATTCTTGTATCAGGCATGTGGGCGTATGTAAGTGATGGGCCCTTGAGTGGCGCGGTCTGTCGATGTGAGTGTTGTAATGTGCTGGGCCCGTGGCTGGCGGTGTGAATGGTCTTGTGCGTGTCATGTATGAAAGGTGTGTGAATGGACTGTAAAGCGGTTGGTGCCTTGTCGCGGCTTTACAGCTCACGAGCTGTGAGTCATTGGTTCACTTTTTTGCCTTTCAGTTATTAGCAGTGCATTTCATTTTTGTGAAATCTCTTGTTAATAAAATTTGATCCACTGAACCATCACTCACCCTCGTGCCAAATCCAACCAGTATGTGTTGTAAAAAATGACAAAACCTGCTCCGCTGTAATCAGGCGTCGCAGCACACCTGTGACACGCTAGGTGCCTCGGGTGGGACCCCGATGATGAAGCATGCCACCAACTTGGTTGGTGGGTGAGGGGTCTTCTTCACATAACCTAAGTGTGTTTCTTTTCACTATTTTAGTGTTTGGCACATCACGGACGTATGTGCACACATCAAAATGATATATTGCAAAAATACCTCTCCCTTCTATCTCTTCAGGTTTTGGGCCTTATTCTGTTGCAGGCACCTGGCCCACCCACACAAGTGAGGTATCATTTTTATCGGGAGACTTGGGGGAATGGTGGGTGGAAGGAAATTTGTGGCTCCTCTCAGATTCCAGAACTTTCTGCCACAGAAATGAGAGGAAAAAGTGTTTTTTTGGCCAAATTTTGAGGTTTGCAAAGGATTCTGGGTAACAAAACCTGGTCCGAGCCCCGCAAGTCACCCCTCCTTGGATTCCCCTAGGTCTCTAGTTTTCAGAAATGCACAGGTTTGGTAGGTTTCCCTAGGTGCCGGCTGAGCTACAGGCCAAAATCCACAGGTAGGCACTGTTTTCTTCAAAAATTTTGGTTGTGTCCACGTTGCGCTTTGGGGCGTTTCCTGTCGCGGGCGCTAGGCCTACCCACGCAAGTGAGGTATCATTTTTATCGGGAGACGTGGGGGAACGGTGGGTGGAAGGAAATTTGTGGCTCCTCTCAGATTCCAGAACTTTCTGCCACAGAAATGTGAGGAACATGTGTTTTTTTAGCCAATTTTTGAGGTTTGCAAAGGATTCTGGGTAACAGAACCAGGTCCGAGCCCCGCCAGTCACCCCTCCATGGATTCCCCTAGGTCTCTAGTTTTCAGAAATGTACAGGTTTGGTAGGTTTCCCTAGGTGGCGGCTGAGCTAGAGGCCAAAATCTACAGGTAGTCACTTTGCTAAAAACAGCTCTGTTTTCTGTGATATGTCCACGTTGTGTTTTGGGGCATATCCTGTCGCGGGCGCTAGGCCTACCCACGCAAGTGAGGTATCATTTTTATCGGGAGACGTGGGGGAACGCTGGGTGGAAGGACATTTGTGGCTCCTCTCAGATTCCAGAACTTTCTGCCACAGAAATGTGAGGAACATGTGTTTTTTTAGCCAATTTTTTAGGTTTGCAAAGGATTCTGGGTAACAGAACCAGGTCCGAGCCCCGCCAGTCACCCCTCCTTGGATTCCCCTAGGTCTCTAGTTTTCAGAAATGTACAGGTTTGGTAGGTTTCCCTAGGTGGCGGCTGAGCTAGAGGCCAAAATCTACAGGTAGTCACTTTGCTAAAAACAGCTCTGTTTTCTGTGATATGTCCACGTTGTGTTTTGGGGCATATCTTGTCACGGGCGCTAGGCCTACCCACGCAAGTGAGGTATCATTTTTATCGGGAGACGTGGGGGAACGCTGGGTGGAAGGAAATTTGTGGCTCCTCTCAGATTCCAGAACTTTCTGCAACAGAAATGTGAGGAACATGTGTTTTTTTAGCCAATTTTTTAGGTTTGCAAAGGATTCTGGGTAACAGAACCAGGTCCGAGCCCCGCCAGTCACCCCACCTTGGATTCCCCTAGGTCTCTAGTTTTCAGAAATGTACAGGTTTGGTAGGTTTCCCTAGGTGGCGGCTGAGCTAGAGGCCAAAATCTACAGGTAGTCACTTTGCTAAAAACAGCTCTGTTTTCTGTGATATGTCCACGTTGTGTTTTGGGGCATATCCTGTCGCGGGCGCTAGGCCTACCCACGCAAGTGAGGTATCATTTTTATCGGGAGACGTGGGGGAACGCTGGGTGGAAGGAAATTTGTGGCTCCTTTCAGATTCCAGAACTTTCTGCCACAGAAATGTGAGGAACATGTGTTTTTTTAGCCAATTTTTGAGGTTTGCAAAGGATTCTGGGTAACAGAACCAGGTCCGAGCCCCGCCAGTCACCCCTCCTTGGATTCCCCTAGGTCTCTAGTTTTCAGAAATGTACAGGTTTGGTAGGTTTCCCTAGGTGGCGGCTGAGCTAGAGGCCAAAATCTACAGGTAGTCACTTTGCTAAAAACAGCTCTGTTTTCTGTGATATGTCCACGTTGTGTTTTGGGGCATATCCTGTCGCGGGCGCTAGGCCTACCCACGCAAGTGAGGTATCATTTTTATCGGGAGACGTGGGGGAACGCTGGGTGGAAGGAAATTTGTGGCTCCTCTCAGATTCCAGAACTTTCTGCCACAGAAATGTGAGGAACATGTGTTTTTTTAGCCAATTTTTGAGGTTTGCAAAGGATTCTGGGTAACAGAACCAGGTCCGAGCCCCGCCAGTCACCCCACCTTGGATTCCCCTAGGTCTCTAGTTTTCAGAAATGTACAGGTTTGGTAGGTTTCCCTAGGTGGCGGCTGAGCTAGAGGCCAAAATCTACAGGTAGTCACTTTGCTAAAAACAGCTCTGTTTTCTGTGATATGTCCACGTTGTGTTTTGGGGCATATCTTGTCGCGGGCGCTAGGCCTACCCACGCAAGTGAGGTATCATTTTTATCGGGAGACGTGGGGGAACGCTGGGTGGAAGGAAATTTGTGGCTCCTCTCAGATTCCAGAACTTTCTGCAACAGAAATGTGAGGAACATGTGTTTTTGTAGCCAATTTTTTAGGTTTGCAAAGGATTCTGGGTAACAGAACCAGGTCCGAGCCCCGCCAGTCACCCCACCTTGGATTCCCCTAGGTCTCTAGTTTTCAGAAATGTACAGGTTTGGTAGGTTTCCCTAGGTGGCGGCTGAGCTAGAGGCCAAAATCTACAGGTAGTCACTTTGCTAAAAACAGCTCTGTTTTCTGTGATATGTCCACGTTGTGTTTTGGGGCATATCCTGTCGCGGGCGCTAGGCCTACCCACGCAAGTGAGGTATCATTTTTATCGGGAGACGTGGGGGAACGCTGGGTGGAAGGAAATTTGTGGCTCCTCTCAGATTCCAGAACTTTCTGCCACAGAAATGTGAGGAACATGTGTTTTTTTAGCCAATTTTTTAGGTTTGCAAAGGATTCTGGGTAACAGAACCAGGTCCGAGCCCCGCCAGTCACCCCACCTTGGATTCCCCTAGGTCTCTAGTTTTCAGAAATGTACAGGTTTGGTAGGTTTCCCTAGGTGGCGGCTGAGCTAGAGGCCAAAATCTACAGGTAGTCACTTTGCTAAAAACAGCTCTGTTTTCTGTGATATGTCCACGTTGTGTTTTGGGGCATATCCTGTCGCGGGCGCTAGGCCTACCCACGCAAGTGAGGTATCATTTTTATCGGGAGACATGGGGGAACGCTGGGTGGAAGGAAATTTGTGGCTCCTCTCAGATTCCAGAACTTTCTGCCACAGAAATGTGAGGAACATGTGTTTTTTTAGCCAATTTTTTAGGTTTGCAAAGGATTCTGGGTAACAGAACCAGGTCCGAGCCCCGCCAGTCACCCCTCCTTGGATTCCCCTAGGTCTCTAGTTTTCAGAAATGTACAGGTTTGGTAGGTTTCCCTAGGTGGCGGCTGAGCTAGAGGCCAAAATCTACAGGTAGTCACTTTGCTAAAAACAGCTCTGTTTTCTGTGATATGTCCACGTTGTGTTTTGGGGCATATCCTGTCGCGGGCGCTAGGCCTACCCACACAAGTGAGGTATCGTTTTTATCGGGAGACGTGGGGGAACGCTGGGTGGAAGGAAATTTGTGGCTCCTCTCAGATTCCAGAACTTTCTGCCACAGAAATGTGTGGAACATGTGTTTTTTTAGCTAAATTTTGAGGTTTGCAAAGGATTCTGGGTAACAGAACCTGGTCCGAGCTACACAAGTCACCCCTCCTTGGATTCCCCTAGGTCTCTAGTTTTCAGAAATGCACAGGTTTGGTAGGTTTCCCTAGGTGGCGGCTGAGCTAGAGGCCAAAATCTACAGGTAGTCACTTTGCTAAAAACAGCTCTGTTTTCTGTGATGTGTCCACGTTGTGTTTTGGGGCATATCCTGTCGCGGGCGCTAGGCCTACCCACACAAGTGAGGTACCATTTTTATCGGGAGACTTGGGGGAACATAGATTAGCAAAACAAGTACTATTGCCCCTTGTCTTTCTCTACATTTTTTCCTTCCAAATATAGGAGTGTGTGTAAAAAAGACATCTATTTGAGAAATTCCCTGTAATTCACGTGCTACTATGGTCACCCCGGAATTCAGAGATGTGCAAATAACCACTGCTCCTCAACACCTTATCTTGTGCCCTTTTTGGAAATGCAAAGGTTTTCTTGATAGCAATTTTTTACTCCTTATATTTCAGCAAATGAATTGCTGTATACCCGGTATAGAATGAAAACGCACTGCAGGGTGCAGCTCATTTATTGGCTCTGGGTTCCTCGGGTTCTTGATGAACCTACAAACCCTATATATCCCCGCAACCAGAGGAGTCCAGCAGACGTAACGGTATATTGCTTTCGATAATCTGACATTGCAGGGAAAAGTTACAGAGTAAAACGTAGAGAAAAATTTATGTTTTTTTCACCTCAATTTCAATATTTTTCTTTTTCAGCTGTTATTTTCTGTAGGAAACCCTTGTAGGATCTACACAAATGACCCCTTGCTGAATTCAGAATTTTGTCTACTTTTCAGAAATGTTTAGGTTTCTGGGATCCAGCATTGGTTTCATGACCATTCCTGTCACTGACTGGAAGGAGGCTGAAAGCACAAAAAATTGCACAAATGGGGTATGCCCCAGTAAAATGCCACAATTGTGTTGAAAAATTGGGTTTTCTGATTCAAGTCTGCCTGTTCCTGAAAGCTGGGAAGCTGCTGAGTTTAGCACCACAAACCCTTTGTTGATGCCATTTTCAGGGGAAAAACCACAAGCCTCCTTCTGCAGCCACTTTTTCCAATTTTTTTGAAAAAAACGAAAATTTCACTGTATTTTGGCCAATTTCTTGGCCTCCTTCAGGGGAACCCACAAAGTCTGGGTACCTTTAGAATCCCTAGGATGTTGGAAAAAAAGGACGCAAATTTGGCTTGGTTAGCTTATGTGGACAAAAAGTTATGAGGGCCTAAGCGCGAACTGCCCCGAATAGGCAAAAAAAGGCCTGGCACAGGAGGGGGAAAAGGCCTGGCAGCGAAGGGGTTAAAGGTTTTAGTAAAATTTAGCACAAAAAAAATCAAAGTGCAAACCACTGACATTGAGTCATGTGAAACCGGGGCAAAGTCAAAAGTTATAGATGACACAATGGAGCCCGGTTTAGATACACAAAATGGATCATGCCCAGTCTCCACTTAGATTCACAATTCTCGGAGAAAAATGTCTGAGAATGTAAAGTTCAATGAGCCAATGCAGTCAGTGTCAAGGCAGTCAGCGGTGTTCAAGGAGAATTATCATTGGGCAGCCGATGCACGGCTGATGTTGCAGTGAAGATTTCTATGTTAGGACCTATTCTTTTTTATGGAAGTTGAAAATCTCCAGTGGGATGAAGCTGAAAGCTGAATCTAACGCGGACTCCAGGACTCCCTATACCCTTCCAGAGTAGACCCACTGAACAGGATTTGCTGCTGCACAGAAGAATGTAGTGGGAAGGTCCAGGACTGGAGGGTACCATTTGGAGGGTCAGGACTCACTCATGCTGGGTACAGGTGTGGTTTCAAGATGAGGGAGGCTTTTTCTGTGCCTGAGGCTCTGGTCAGGAGGTCAGACAACTAACCCTTGGAGTCACTCTGGCAGTCCTGGCTTCAGGCAGAAGTGCAGGTCTCAAGCAGCAGGGCAATCCCCTGAGGACACAGGGCAGGCTTCAGGCACCAAAGCAACCCTCTTGAAGTAGCAAGGCAGTTTTCTGGAGAACACAGTAGGTCACAGACAGCAAGGCAGTCCTCTGAGAGTCGTTCCACTGATTCCTAAGTGAACTGAAGTGTGAGTCTGAGGGTCCTATTTTTATACCTTATGCCAGCCTTAGTCCCCACCCCCTCATGAAAAATGTCTGGAATTACCTGTCCCCTTGCCCTTGTCCTAGGATGCTTGTGTCACAATAACGTAGTGTGATGTCCTTTGTGTGCTGAGGCAGTCTTTGAAGTACAAATGAGGCTGTGCATGGCTGTGCCCCCATCCTGCAAGGGTGGCCCACTCTGCCACCACCCAGTCCCTCTATTATGTGGCTGTCTGGGCTGAACACACCAAGGCCAACAGCCACTCACACCTAGTCATGTGACACAGGAACAGGCTACAGGCATCAGATGATTAGGATAAGAAAATAACATCTTTTTAAAAGTGACATTTTCAGAATTGTGATTTAAAAAACACTTTACCATTTAAGAGAATTTAAAAATACAATTCCCTAGACACAAAACATGATATTTCTATATGTTCCCCAATAAAAGTTAGCACTTATTAAACCCAAAAAGGTAACCCAATTTTATCCTACGGGAGAGGTAGGCCTCACAGTAGTGAAAACATGAATTTAGGAGTTTTTCACTGCCAGGAGATGTACAACTTAAACATACACGTTCAACTTTTTAAATACAATGCACCTTGCAATATGGGCTGGTTACTGCCTACCCTAGGGGTGGCTTATATGCATTAAAAAGGGAGTTGTTGGCTTGGCAAAGGGGTTATCTTTCCATGTAGAATTAGCAGTTTAAAATGGAAACAGGCTGCAATGGAAGGCCTGAGAAATCTTTTAAAGGGTTTGTGAACGGGCGAGCCCGAACACAATCTCCACGCCGGCCGGGATAGACGTGTCGGATAGGTCCGACACGTCATTTCCGCGTTCCCACGTTGCCGTGGGAACGCCCTCGGAGGACGGCTGGCGTCCTAGTGTTGCCGCGGCAACCCAGGAGGGTTTCCGGGCCGCGGCAACAACGCGGCAGGAAGTTCCCGATTTAAAGGGACGGAGGGACGGGAACTAGGAGGAGAAGGAGAAGGAACACGACCGGATGAGGACGGGAGACGAGAGAGAGACAAGGCCATCGCGGAGTGAGAAGAAGTCGGAAAGGATTATCCAGAACTCTACCCCAAGGGAACACCCCAGCTCCAGCCACGACCCAGGAGGGTCGTGGCTTGCTAAGGTACGGTCCTTGTGGGACACAAAAGGGAATATCACGGCTAAAAGGGCACTGGGGAAGGGGGCAACGACGGAGTGAGGGGAGGATTGGAAGGGAGTTTTAGAGAACACAAGTAAAAACCACAAGAGTCACATAAAGTGCACTAGAGAGAGTTTATTCACTTTACCCTAACTCACAACCATCACCACCCCACCTATGTTACCTCTTCCCCTTTAATTAAATAAACCATAAAAACATATGTAATACCCCACTTACCTTAGCCTTTTCCTTTTCTCCACGGTATCACATCATTGGAGGCCACCGACAGACAGGGAGAACACCCACCTGAAAGAAGAAGAGAGGAGAAAAATCAAGAAGAAGAATAGAAGACGACGCCATAAGAACTGAAACTATAGGAGAGGAAAAAGGAACAATTAGAGGCAATCCCTTAAAACTTAAATAAATCACTTACCTGACCACCCCAATTACTCTCCGTGGGTTTTTATACCGTTCGTCCTGCCACAGTGGTGTCAGAAGTGGGATTTATAGGAAAGGAACCATCCCACGGGCAACCGAACGGTATAAATAATGAGTGACAATCTGTCTCTAGAAGATATGATTAAACAACTGGCGGAAGGCCAACGCCATCTGCAGTTAGTATGGGAAGCTCACCAACGAGAGGCAAAAGAGGACAGGGAGGCCTTACAGTCAGCCTTGAAGAGCCAAGCGACAATATTAGCAAACAACCAATTGGTTCACGAAACGGCAATGAAGAAATTAACGGAAACAATTGCCGCCAGCAAAGTACACCCCAATGTACCCAGTTCGGTGTTGCAAAAATATCAGGAGGGAGAAGACCCAGAGTCTTTCTTCCCTAACTTTGAAAGAGTGGCTTCTTCGGCTCAATGGCCGGAAGACAGGTGGGGGCAATATGTGGCACCGTTGCTTACAGGTCTCCTGCAAGCGGCTTATCAAGCAGCGAATCCCGGGGGAACAACCCCATATAAAGAGATAAAGACCAGCATCTTAGAACGAGTAGGCCACGACACCGAGTATTATCGAGTTAAATTCCGGAAAGTAAAATGGGGACCAAATGAGGACCCCCGAACCTTCTACTTCCGCGTGAAAGATTTGGCCTTGAAATGGCTGGGTCCAATCGAGAATAGCAGAGAGGAGGTTATACAGACTATTATCCTCGAACAGTATCTAGACTCTTTACCTACTTCGACAAAAAATTGGATACGACAACATCCAAAGGTGGATACCGACATGGCCATTGATCTAGCCTGCGCATACCATCGATCCACAGATGTGAGAGGTATGCCACCCAGACCCAACATAAAACCTGTTGTACCCAATCCAAAACCTTCGCCGAGATTTCCCGTAGAAGACCCGGGCCCCACAGATTTACAGAAGGTCCTCCTTTACAGGGACCACAGTGCTACAACTGTGGAGAGTGGGGGCACATAGCTCGTATGTGCCCACGGAAACTAGAGGGAAGCAAACCTATGGAGATAGGAGTAACACGGAGACGCGTACTCTGTACAGGAAAAGGAGACCTTAAGTTTAAACAAACCCTGAGACTTAATGGTCGGTCTGTATGTGCTCTAATTGATTCGGGTTGCAGCCAATCCGTGGTACGCGAAGACTTAATAAGCCCAATCGATAGGGAATCAAGTAGGTGGGTCACGATTTGTTGTATTCACGGCGATAAGGAACAGTACCCCGTGACAGGAGTTGACATAGAGTGGGAAAACTATAGGGACTTACTTCCGATGGGAGTAATGTCTCAACTTATTGAGGAATGTATCATTGGTACTGACTATGAACACTTCACAGAACTTCTGGACCATGTTCAAAAACCAAAAATTCACCAGGATTGGTGGGTTGAGGCTCCTTTTTCCGAAAGTAATATTGACTGTCCTCTACCTCGTAGGAAACTTTCACGTAGAGAGAAGCGAGATAGAAAAGTACAGTACAGGTCTCATAACGAGCAGGAGCAAAACCAAAAACTTATAGCAGAAACACATGATGCACCCCTAAGTTTCCACCATCAACAGAGAGAAGATCCCTCCCTCGCTCAGGCTTGGAAATCGGCAAAAACAGAAGAGACAGAGGAGGTGGGTCCTTACTTCCTAGTTAAATGAAATCTCCTATATAGGGTGACCACTACCCGGGATGGGGATCATAAACATCAGCTAATAGTACCAGAAAATTTTAGGAATCAAGTCTTGACCCTAGCTCACAATCAACCAGGGGGAGGACATTTTGGAAGGGAAAAAACGGAAGAGTATCTCCTCAGACGATTTTATTGGCCAGGTGTTTTTGCCCACATCCGGAGGTATTGTTCCCAGTGTCCCCGGTGTCAGCTGTCAGAACCTGGTAGGCCTAGGAAAGCACCACTTTTGCCCCTTCCCATCATAGATATACCATTTAGCAGGGTGGGGATGGATTTAATTGGACCCTTAGTGCCTTCTTCTAAAGGACACACCTACATATTGGTGCTCGTGGACCATGCCACCCGATACCCAGAGGCCATTCCCCTGACCAGTATGACCACAAAATCTGTCGCACAAGCAATGATAACAGTCTTCACTCGAATAGGGTTTCCCCGCGAAATACTCACAGACCAAGGGACCCCATTCATGTCTAATCTCATGAAACAAGTTTGTAAGACCTTAGTGATTTCCCAAATAAGAACATCTGTTTATCATCCACAGACAGATGGATTGGTGGAACGCTACAATCGGACCATCAAAACCCTACTAAAGAAAATAGTCACCGATTCAGGGAGAGATTGGGATAAAAAATTACCATTAGTTTTGTACGCTATCAGAACTCATGAACAGGCGTCCACAGGGCATAGCCCATTCGAATTAGTGTTCGGACGGCAACCACGCTCCCTTTTAGACATGGCGATAGAAACATGGGAGGAAGAAGCTGAGGAAGGGGGAAGACCATTGCTGGAATACACCCACAACTTGAAGTCTCATTTACAAGGGCTATGGGAGGAGGTACGAGAAAATATGGAACAGGCCCAAATAACACAAAAACACTATTATGACAAAGGGAGTAAGTTGAGAGTTTTCCAGCCAGGAGATCAAGTTCTCATAATGCGTCCCACGTCTGAACAAAAACTTCTCGCCAGATGGCAAGGTCCTTATCGAGTGATCCGAGCAGTATCTCCTGTTACTTACCTGATTGAGCTAACGGCCAACCCTAAAAAGACACAAATTTATCATGTGAACCTATTAAAGAAATTGGAAGTATCCGAGAACACAGACAATGTAGTAGAAATGGGACAGTTTCTATATCCATGTAAGGAATCAAACATTGAGTTTTACCCTAAATACCAGCAAGAGAATGATAATTTACCCTCTATCAATGAGTCATTGACAAGGTCTGAGAAAGGGCAGTTATTTCTCCTATTGAGTCACTTCCAAAAGTTTTTTTCAGAAAACCCCGGAAAAACCTCTTTAATTTACCATCAAATACGAACTACTCTGGGTAAAGTAGTCCGTTTGCGACCTTATCGTATTCCGGAGGCGAGAAAGCACATCATAGAGGATGAAATCCAGAAAATGTTAGCTCTTGGAGTGGTGGAACCCTCTAATAGTCCCTGGTGCTCCCCGGTAGTCCTAGTACCAAAACCTGATGGGACTGTAAGATTCTGCATAGATTTTCGGAATGAAATTTCTATGTTTGACACCTATCCCATTCCTAGAGTAGACGACGTCCTTGAAAAATTAGGAAAAGCTAAATATATGTCCACAATAGACCTAACTAAAGGGTACTGGCAGATTCCTCTGGCCCCCGAGGATAAAGAAAAAACAGCCTTCTCTACCCAATCGGGGCTGTATCATTTCACAGTGTTACCTTTTGGCCTACATGGAGCTCCAGCGACCTTCCAAAGGTTAATGGATAGGTTACTAAAACCCTTCCAAACATTCTCGGCAGCTTATTTGGACGATGTAGTCATTTTTAGCGAGACATGGGGGGATCATCTAAACCATCTGGAATTTTTTTTCCATACCCTGACAAAGGCAGGATTAACAGCCAACCCCAAGAAATGTGTACTAGGGAAAACCGACATCTCGTACCTCCGGTATAATATTAGTCAGGGCACTCTCCAGCCCCAAATAAAAAAAGTAGAAGCCATTAAACATGCCCCTACCCCTAAAACAAAGAAGAACCTACGCTCTTTCCTGGGTCTAGTAGGATATTATCGTAGGTTCATACCTGGATATTCCACCCTTGCTGCGCCCCTCACAGATCTCTTGTCCAAATCCAATCCTAACCAGTTGTTACCCTTTTCTGACCTTCAGACAAATAGCTTTGAGAGATTAAAATCCTATCTGACCAGGGACCCGATATTACAATGCCCAGACTTCACCAAACCATTTCATCTGTATACAGATGCCTCCGATGTGGGACTAGGGGCAGTTTTGAGTCAGCCTGACAGAGAGGGCCGAGATCTCCCTATCCTATTTCTTAGCAGAAAACTATTTCCTCGGGTACGACATTATCCTATCATCGAAAGAGAGTGCTTAGCCATTAAATGGGCGGTGGACAGTTTACAGTATTATATCTTGGGCCGACCTTTTATTCTGTATACGGATCACGCTCCCCTCACCTGGATGGCCGCTCATAAAGATTCCAATTCACGGATTTTACGATGGTTCCTTGAACTACAGCCTTTTTCCTTTCAGGTTCGACATGTCCCAGGGTCGCAACAAGGACCTGCTGACTATTTGTCTCGCTACCCTTGCTCCTCTTCGGTCCTCGAACAGGACCGTTCTTGGGAAGGGGTGTGTGAACGGGCGAGCCCGAACACAATCTCCACGCCGGCCGGGATAGACGTGTCGGATAGGTCCGACACGTCATTTCCGCGTTCCCACGTTGCCGTGGGAACGCCCTCGGAGGACGGCTGGCGTCCTAGTGTTGCCGCGGCAACCCAGGAGGGTTTCCGGGCCGCGGCAACAACGCGGCAGGAAGTTCCCGATTTAAAGGGACGGAGGGACGGGAACGAGGAGGAGAAGGAGAAGGAACACGACCGGATGAGGACGGGAGACGAGAGAGAGACCAGGCCATTGCGGAGTGAGAAGAAGTCGGAAATGATTATCCAGGACTCTACCCCGAGGGAACACCCCAGCTCCAGCCACGACCCAGGAGGGTCGTGGCTTGCTAAGGTACGGTCCTTGTGGGACACAAAAGGGAATATCACGGCTAAGAGGGCACTGGGGAAGGGGGCAACGACGGAGTGAGGGGAGGATTGGAAGGGAGTTTTAGAGAACACAAGTAAAAACCACAAGAGTCACATAAAGTGCACTAGAGAGAGAGTTTATTCACTTTACCCTAACTCACAACCATCACCACCCCACCTATGTTACCTCTTCCCCTTTAATTAAATAAACCATAAAAACATATGTAATACCCCACTTACCTTAGCCTTTTCCTTTTCTCCACGGTATCACATCATTGGAGGCCACCGACAGACAGGGAGAACACCCACCTGAAAGAAGAAGAGAGGAGAAAAATCATGAAGAAGAATAGAAGACGACGCCATAAGAACTGAAACTATAGGAGAGGAAAAAGGAACAATTAGAGACAATCCCTTAAAACTTAAATAAATCACTTACCTGACCACCCCAATTACTCTCTGTGGGGTTTTATACAGTTCGTCCTGCCACAGGGTTACTTAAGTGGGTGCCACAATATGTGCTACAGGGCCATTAGTAGCATTTCATTTACCAGCCCTGAGTATATGCTATGCCACTTTACTAAGGACTTACAGGTAAATTAAGTAGGCCAATCAGATGTAAGAATATTTTACCACATTTTAGGGAGTGCGCAGAAGCATTTTAGCACTAGTTAGCAGTGGCAAAGTGCACAGAGTCCTAAGGCCAACAAAAACAAATTCAGAAAAATAGGAGGGGAGTAGGCAAAAAGTTTGAGGGAAGACCACCCTAGGGCTGACATTTCTAACAGCAATGCACTGAACTGTCACAAGAGTTTGGAATCAGCAGGACTACTGAATTGGCCCCCCTTATTAAACTCTGAACTAATAACATGGAACAAACACTGAGCAAAGCAGATGCATAGCTGAAAAGCATTCCTGTGTTGTGTTTTCATTTGCAGTAAGTCTTGACCTTTTACCAACAGCTTGCTGGGTTCCATAATGAGACAAACACCAACTCACAAGTCCCAGTTTGCAAAGTGGGGTTTGCAAAAACGAACACCCTTGAAGGTTTCACACATTAAACTGGGACTCTTGGCAGCTAGACATAAGCGGGAAGCGGAATCATGCTTTCATTCTGTGTGGTAGATCTTGCTTGTAGACAGCTGTCTAGTGAGAACACATGACATCACCCAAGAAACAATGCATATCACACCTCATACAACATAGACATGCAGATAGATACAGAAAGGGGCTTTTGGAATGCCTCTTTCATCCATTGGCTACTGTGGTTCAGCTGCTTTAGGCACTGGCAGACGGTTATCCATCAGCAGTGGTATCAATCCACAGAACTTTGGAATTGTTTGCATATTTTGATATACATTTTCCCACTGGTGAGTAGGGGAAAGTAGTTCCTCTCAAGCAAGTATTTTCTCCTTTTACAGGAGGCAATCACCCTTCCAGCACTTCGGAGGGCAGAACATAGGAAGTTAGAAGGAGTGGGTGGGACTTGTAACGCTGACTGAGAACAGCTGACACTGCCGTCTGAAAATTACAACCATCGAAGAGTGTGATCTGTGGGCTGGTGCACGTCATGACACATGTTAACGCTGATTTTATTTATGAATAACTAATGTAATTTGAGTGTTGAATTTGCGTAGAAAATGTAATAACTTAGAGAAAAATATTTCACACATTTGAAAGTGTGAGCACTTGAGTTACTTATTAACAGCTTATTAATATGAAATGTTGAGTTTATGTCTGATTAATGTGGTAATCTGTCATATTAAGTGTTATGCATTATGTTTTAGCTTCATTAATTATAGGCCTTAACTTAGCGGAGGTCTTGGCCTAGCTGCACGGCAGCATGTCAAGCTGTATTTCTTAGGCGTTTAATAAAATATCTGCTTAGAGAAGTAAATGGTGATTTTCCACTGTGCTGACCTAATGTCCTTGTAGCTAAAAGTCTTTCTCATGAGAACTGCTTGCTAGGCGATGATATAATTGCTAACGCAACATTGTTTTATGTAATGTGTGTAAGATTGACTTTCTCAGGAGAATACAATGGAGACTCTGACTGGAGTATAAGCTGCAACAATATTGTTACCTGACGAGCCGGATGATGAGAACAGTACAAAAGGAGCCAAGTATCGACATGTAAACCATGTACTAGTAGAAATATAGATTTGAAGTTTTAGTTTTATTGGACAAAGTGTGAACATGCGATCCCTTGACCAATAGGGACTTGGGAAGTAGTTTTAGGAAATCTAACTTAGCTGGACTGCACTGAGAAGAAGGCACTATTTCCCCATTTCTCTGTTGGGATACCACCATTACTTTCTTGACCATCCTGAGAAGAGATGTGCTTAACTTTACTGCTTAAAGACCTTGCCTTTTGTGAACTTTGATGCTGAATCCTGATACCTTGCTGACCAGGCTGATGTCCTGAGGACGAAGACTGTCAATTCTTGCTGATCCAAAATGAGGAGAGGTATATTGACTATGATGTTGTTTGCTATGTATATTTACTTTTGTTTCTAGGTACCAACCGCTATTTTGATAGAGCCTTAGTTAGATGTTTTTCCAAATTTGTGTTGACTAAATTGGTATGCATAAAGCCCAAACATGCTATTCTAATCTGGTGATAGTTAGGGTCCTCACAAATGAAATTCAATATATGGAGTAACATCTGATGTATTTTCCCTGCTGAATCTAAATGTATATTATTATGTTTGCGCAGTTATTCTTGCTATTAATTTGTACTGTTACTTTAGAATGTGTAGTAGCTCAAGCTTTGATTAGATTGTGGTTAGCCAGTGTTGTTTCTGTATGTTTATAAATTGATTTTGACATTAACCTACATCACATTAGCTTTGTTAATATATGGAAATAAATATTCTAACTTTTACATAAAGGTGTGGTTATTCATGACTGCAGGGTCATGGTGTGTGACAATTACTGACTCCTATTGATTACTAATGTTATTGATTGTTATTGATAATTGATCTGCATGTACAGGATATATGGTGGGAACATCTTAAGTGTAGTCAAAAGTTTCTTCGACCTATTTGCATCCCCTTGTAAGTTTACTTATTAGGGTCAGACGCGCTAACAGAGATGTTTTGTCTCCTTAAGAGCCAATCATAGAGGCCCGGTTCATGGTTTTTTCTTTTAAGAGCACATCATCACCGAGATTTGGATTTCTTTTTTCAATGATACAAATTGGAGAGGAAATGTGCCCCTAAGTCCTGGAATGACTTTTCCAGAATCCTGGAGCTTGCCAATGGTTGTTTGAGGATGTTCTCTGCATTCTAGTGATAGTGTGAATGAAGTAGGTTTTGCGCTTGCACAGCTTATGCGAATTGCAGGTGAATTGTGATGTTTGTGAGGGTTTAGGGAGTTTGCGTACTCCAAATGAAGTTGTAGGAGTGTGCATACTCCGAAATGTGAGAGTAGGGAAGTCGTCGAACTTCACATGTGTGGCGCCTTGTGCTCAAAATTTGTCCACATGGTTGTTGATGTACAGACCCTGCGTGGTCTAAGACTCCGGAGTATATTGAAAAGTGTATGAGACACTTTGTTTTGTTGTAATTTGTCAGGTTTAATAGGTCGATTGAGCATGGTCAACAAGTCAGTGTGAGTCAAAGAGAGTGAAAGAGTTTTTCGACTGAGATCTGGGGAGTCCTATGTGAACCAGGACAGGCCCACTGATCAGTTGAGAGTGAAATTTGTGGGTCGAATTTCGATTGTGAATCAGGGAAGCTGAGAAAGAAGGAGTAGCTGTTACAGTGTAACGCCGTCAGTGAAAAATCCATAAAGTTTCTGAAGCAATTGTGTTACCTTACCAGTAGTAAACAGACAAATTTGGTTTTGGGAGAACAAGCCGCAAGACTTTGTCAGCCGCAGTACGTGTGAGTGTGACTTCATTGGAGCCGCGCTGGGATAGGTTGGTTAGAGAGAAGCGTCGCGCACGGATTGGCAGCCGTCCTTGAGGCGCAATTGGTTGAGAAGGTGGGTGAAGAGAATTCTTGGATTAAAAGTCACTTCCTGATTGATTATGAATAACATAAAGGTTGCCAAAAGATGAAAATTTTCAAAGCTTTAAAGAGTGCTTTAAGGGGAGATACATACATTATAACGAGTATAGGGGACGTTGCACCACCAGAAGGTACACCAGCTTACATTGTATATAAAGAAAAGGGCGTAGCGCCATATCTTCAGCTAATGGTGCAAAGTGACAGAGAGATGGGAGCTTAGCGTTTCCTGCTAATGGAACATTCAATTTGAGGAGTTTAAAGAATCTGAGGAGGGTGCTGTATGATTTGAAAACCACTCCGAGAACAGCACAGTTCGACACATTTGCGATCTGGGAGTTAATAGCCAGACAGCAACAGAAATTTGAGAGGAGAATGAGAAAGGTAGAAAAGACGCTAGCGGAGGCTAGATGGGACCATGCTCAGATATTTTGGAGAACCAAAACTTTACAGGGGATTAAGTTGTTTCCAGCGATTACACAGGACAGTGAGAGAGAAGAGGGTAAAGCCACCAGAAAAACAAATAGGAGCCCTTCTGAGAGTAGGGAGGGGAGACCAAAAGAGTCTAGGAGATCAGTGACATTGGAGGAAGAGTCAGAAGATAATGAGTTTATTTTGCAGTTATTGCGAAATGGTCCACCACCATATGCAGCACATGAGAGTGGTCCGAGTACCAGTGCTGATCCTTCAGCTCTGACACAGGTTAATGTGACAATGAGTCTGGTGCAGGTTAATCCTAGCCCGACACACAGCCCAATACAGAGCAGTCCTAACACACCTACTACTCCTGTCGTCCAAAATCAGGTGCCACAGCCAAATGTCCAGAGAATTTACCCTGATGTGCCTATTGCGGAATCTGCCACTAATCTAATACTGCCTAGAGAACAGGTTTTGCTGAAACCGATGTTGGCTCAGAGAGAGCCAATTCCACTTTTACTACCGCGAGTGCAGCCGCAAGTAATGCGGAGATACACTCCAATATCAGCGACCCAGACAGATATGTTTGTACTAATTCGCAAAAATATGGGACCTATGCAACCACAGAACCTAAATGCTAGAACAAGCCCAGATGCTGTCTCTGTACCTGTTACTGTTGGTCCAATTGTGCCTTTGTTTACACAAGAGAAAAATAGCGTGAATCAACAGGGAGTCCTAAGTCAGAAATCAACAAGGGAAGGACTTAATGAGAATATCCAAGTAGCCCCTCTTGCGGGACAGACCTTTGACGGATCTAAATCAGTGCTAGACCATAGTCCGTTAGGAGTGTCTCTGGATACTGTGATAGGGTCGAACATTAGTCAGAGCCTGAAATTACTGACACTGCAGTCCCTGAGTGCAGCTGTGCAACTGGTGCCACCTCTCCAGGCCAGCAACATTTTGTTGCAAGGTTTGACTGCCCAGCAATCAACTGAATGGCTAGACCAGCTGAATAACACACAGAGTGCTCCGAAGGGAGAAGAGTACTTGAACTACACTAGACTAGGAATGGAGGCGGGTGAGCTCATTGAGGGAACTATAGGTGTAAATAGGTTAGAGTCCTACACAGAAGCAGAGTTGAGATATCTGTGCCCCAAGATTAAGAGAGAAGTGAGTAATGTGCATCAAAAGCTAGCAGACCTGGCAGAGAAGTACGGCATAGGAATAAGAAAACAAAGTATTTGAAAAGGAGTTACAGGTTAGAATTTGAGACCAAAGGTTTTGAACACATGAGGTATGCCGGAATGAAAGGATACCTTAGGGAGTCACTTCAAAGTGCCCAGACCTGGGGAGCATTAGACAAATGGGAAGGCAGATGGGTAAAGAAAAGAGATAAGAGAAAAAGGGATTCTGCGGAGTTAGCTGCAAATGTGCAGCAGGACAAGGATCCAGTGAAGATTCGACCAATGAGAGAGTTTCCCATAGGGAATTTTGTTTATGTCCCTTGGAGCAGATGGGACATTCTGTTGTTTACAAATTATTATCCCAGATTGAGAGAGAAGCCAGTGGAATGGTACCAGCAGACAGACAGGTTTGTGAAACTTGCAAAGTGCCTGTGGAAGGACTTAAACACCCTATTAGAGATAGTAGTTCCAGCTGATCTGTGGATGGAGTGCATGAGGAGTTTAGATTGGCCGACAAAAGAACCAAAGATAGATCAGGCATTCGTGAAGACGAGAATTTCTTCTAAAAACATTGACTGACAGAGAATATACAGGACAGCTCAAGAAGCAAAGGAGTCGACACATGCGTACTGTCAGAGTCACCAGATCCTCGGGGTCTGCGCACGTTCCCAACACGTCCACCACTGAACAGCTCCAAGACTCTGATAGATAAATCACAGAGGCTAAGAGAGTTCAAGAGGGGAAGAGGGGATTAGGAAGGGAAACAGCTGGGAAGGAGACCTGTAGTAAGAAAAAGGTTAGAACACACAATATGAAAATTATATCTCCTGAAATCAATACTAGACTATGATTCTAAGCATAGTCATTCTGAAAACATGAACAATCTAAGAATTAAGTTTAAAATGACTAAGTTTCAAGATGGCCGGATACCTGTAAGAGAATCAAGATGGATTAAATGAAAACTTTCTTATTCAAATACTTTCCTTTACATGAAAATCAGAAAAACATTCTGACTGAATTTTAAACCAGTCATATAAATCCTTTTTTGAGAATGCATACTAGAACCATACAATATTGCATCTAGAAACTCTGATCTTCTGTGTACTCTTAAAATGTTTCAACACAAATTGCGCATATTGTAGATTTATATATATATATATATAGTAAACACCATAAAAGGAATGTGCACCATGAATAACACAACATGGATTCAGGAAAACAAATCACATAACTTGTCAACTCGAATATTACATGATAAATATCTTAGAATAATGGCATACAATAAACAACATGAATTAAACTCGAGAAGAGAATCGTGCGTCTTGCCGATTCAAGTGTCACCATGTAAAATGCCAAGAAATTATAGTACGCAATGAATATCAAAGTCAAATCATCATTAAATGAATCGCGCGTCTTGCCGATTCGTAAACCACGATGCAAATGCCAAGAAATAACAGCTCACAATGAACAACAAGATGAAAGTACAATGAAACGAATCGCGCGTCTTTTGCCGATCCTTAAGCCACCATGTAAACGTCAAGAAATGGTACCGCGCAATGGACAACAAAGTTAAAACACCATAAAGCAAATTGCGCGTCTTGCAGATTCTTAAGCCATCATGCAAATGTCAAGAAATGGTAGCGTGCAATGAATAACAAGATTAAATTATCATGAAACGAATCGCGCGTCTTGCCGATTCGCAAGTCACCCTGCAAATGTCACAAACACTCAAGCGCATATTTCACACGCGCAAAGTACTCTGTCAAATCATAAAAGAATTAGGCCCAAGAACATGAGAGTTCTCGATAACGGCGTCGGGAGGCCAGCCCAACCACCGTCTTACCGCCTAGAACAAGGATCTCCAAATGAAGAATTAAAGTCAGATGTCTGGAAGATCAAATAGGCCACCGGGACAGGAGCTCAGGAAGTAGCTGCTGCTCTGCACCGGGACCTCTGAACAGTGAGAACTTGGAGCTGGGCTGGCTCCTTTTTATAGAGTCTTGGCCCAGCCCACAACCACACCCAGGCATGTTGCATGGAAAGTCTCTAGAAGGCCCTGGAAAGGGACCACACCCTAACACACTCTGAAAGCCTGCAGCAATACATTGCAAATGAACAGCACTTGTAAGCACATTAAAAATAAGTCTTCAGGATTTAACTCTGCAATGCAAAAGGTTAAACAACAACATATCAGCGCATTGCATAAATTACGTTGTTTTGAGAGTGCTGGGTTTTTGCATTCTAGTCGCCAATAGAGCGTGCACTGCCCTGGTGTTGACACGTACTATGAAAGATTGTTGCAGGCACTCAAGTATTACACTGGTACAGAGACAATTGAGCCAAAATACATGATTCATTTTGTGTTTAGATTTGTGGAAGGATTGACACCTGAAATTAGCCAGATGATTAAGAATCATTTGATTTGCTGGCAAGCAAAGCCGATTTTTGAGGTTTTGCAGTATGCAAAGTACTGTAGTGATGAGATTGAGTTGAAGCAGAAGAAGCTGAAAGAGAAGGTGATGGTGATGCAGATTAAAGCTGCGCAAACAGGGATGCAGGGACATTTTCCATAGCAGCAGCAGCAACAGGGAAATATGGTCTTTCAAAATCAGATGAGAGGTAGAGGTCGCGGAGGTAATGTAAACTGTGGTCCAGAAATGGGGACTGTACTGGGTCAGAATGATGTGCAGGGAATGAAGAAATTGTTACCTTGTCACGCTTGCGGAGCGGTCGGACATTGGAAATGGGAGTATCCCATGATTGTGCAGGAAGGTGTCATTCAGCAAACTAATGACATCAATTAATTCCAAAACATGAGAGGACCGAGAATGAGAGGTCCTAATCCGAATTTTCAAAGTAATGTGAATCAAATGCAGAATTTTCAACCCATGCAGCACGTGCAAATGCCACATGTACAAATGACACAGTTGCAGCCGATGCAAGAGCATGTTCCCATGGTACCTAGACAGGAAATTCAAATACCTCAAGCCCCAATGGAACAGCAGCAGGTGATTTTTGCTCAACAGGTCACAGGTCAGAGATCCAACCAAATTAGTAACACTGTACAGCTATTCCTGTTACACAGTGAGAATGGAATAAACGATGATTGGGTGAGTGAGAGTTCAGATGAAGCAGATCAGAAAGGTCCCTATGTGAAGGGAAAAGTCATGGGTCACAGAGTTTCTTTCTTTGTTGACACATGAGCCACACACTCTACAGTAAGAAGTACTGAAATTCCAAATTTTCCCCTTCCAGGAAAGACAGTCCAGATTGTAGGAGTAGCAAATCAGTATTTGACCAACCCATTATAGATCAGGTACAGGTTAAAACTGGCAACTTTCAGGAATTGCACAAATTCATAGTCTGTGATTAAAGTTCAGTATCCCTACTAGGAAGAGACATGCTGTGGAAAACAAGGTGCTTGATTACTTGTTTGGATGATGGAATCGAGATACAGACGAATAGTGATGATGAAGATGGTCCAGAGACAGAGTGTGAAACCACAAATGAGGAATACCCCCTGATTGATTTCTTCCCAGTGTTCGCAGTGAAGGAGCTTCCTCCTGACTTATAGAGAACGGTTAAGGAGGAGGAGTGAGATCTGACAGGAAGGAGATAGGTCTGATAAAAGGAGTTGAGCCAGTTAAAGTTTCTGTAACACCAAATGCAATTTTTCCTCCAATTCCCCAGTACCACGTGCCACGGGATGTTCTTATAGTTAGTGCCCAGATAATTGCAGAATTTGTAAACCAAGGGGTTTTAAAAGAAGTGTTGAGCAGCCCATGTAATTCACCTATAATGGGACTGAAAAAGCCCTTTGGGAAAGTGCACATTGTCCAGGATTTGAGAAAAATAAATGACATTGTGATCAAATGTTGCCCCGTGGTACCTAATCCAGCTGTGATAATGTTTCAGATTCCATGTGATGCTGAGTGGTTCACTGTCATATACTTGTCACAATCCTTCTTTTCCGTGTCTCTTCATGAGGACAGACAATTTCTCTTTTGTTTCAAATTTTTAGATCGAGTTTACTGTTGGTGTCGAATTCCTCAAGGGTTTTCAGAGTCACCTTCCATATTTAATCAGATCTTGAAAAAGAATTTAGAGTCATTGGAATTGCCTTTCCCATCGACCTTGGTACAGTACATTGATGACCTACTGACTACGTCCAAAACAAGGGACGAGTGCAAGTATGACACAATTGCATTGCTGAACCATTTGGAAAAGAATGGCCAAAAAGTGTCCCCACTTAAATTGCAGTACTGTCAGAAAGAGGTGAAGTATTTCGGTCACCAGATTAAAAAGGGATCAAGGAAATTATCCAGAGAAAGGGTCATAACAATGTTGCAGATAAGTCTCCCAGCCAATCAGAGAGATGTCAGGATCTTCTTAGTGATGGTAGGCTACTGCCGCCAAGGGATTCCCAATTTTTCAGTAATTTCCAAGCCCTTGCAGAGGCTGACCACAAGGAGGTCACTGATCAGTCTTACATGAAATCGTTTTCTGAATTGAGAGAGAGTCTGTGCAAAGATTCAGCTTTGGTGTGCCTGACTACACTAAGCCTTTCACATTGTTTTGCCATAAGCGTTATGCATGTTCTTTGTCTGTCTTGACACAGGCCCATGGAGGCCCATGGAGGTGTAAACCACCCAGTAGCATTTTTTTCAGCTACTTTGGACCTGGTCTAGGAAGCCTTACCAGGTTGCGTGCGTGCAGTTGCAGGTTGGACAGAGCCTCACACAGTGTGAAGGCATTGTGATTGGACACCCCTTAACTATCATAGTCCCTCACTCCATTGAGATCCTACTTACAAAGACGAAGACTGAATACCTAACAGATGCAAGGTTGACCAGATATGAGACGAGTACAGTGCTGAACCCAGCAACCTTGCTTCCAAATGAAAATGTTGAAATTGAAAAATTGTAAGACATTGAGCATGATTGTCTTGAAGTAACTGACTTGTGAACAAAACCAAGACCTGATATTAGAGACACCCGATTGGAAGAAAATGACCAAATTATCTTTGTTGATGGTTCTTGTCTATGAGACAATACAGAAACACTGAGAGCAGGATATGCTGTGTGCACAATTTCTGGTATCCTGGAAGCATCTTGGCTTCGGGGAGTGTATTCTGCATAAGTAGCGGAACTAGTAGCCCTTACTAGAGCGTGCCATGGTTCTGCTCAGCTAAAAGTTTCCATCTATACAGTAAGCCAGTATGGATAAGGAATAGTCCATGATTTTGGCCAGTTGTGGTTACAGAGAGGTTTCATGACCTCTTCTGGTTCACCAGTGAGAAATGATGAAAGAATTAAAGAATTGTTGCATGCTATCCAAATGCCAGAAAAGATTGAATTGGTGAAATGCAGTGCGCATCTGAAATCGCAAGACTTTGGGGGTGATTCTGATTCTGGCGGGCGGCGGAGGCCGCCCGCCAGAATTCCGCCCTCCATTATACCGCTCCGCGGTCAGAAGACCGCAGAGGGTATTATGAGTTTTTCCCTGGGCTGGCGGGCGGTCTCCAAAAGACCGCCCGCCAGCCCAGGGAAAAACTCCCTTCCCACGAGGATGCCGGCTCGTAATCGAGCCGGCGGAGTGGGAAGGTGCGACGGGTGCAGTGGCACCCGTCGCGTATTTCAGTGTCTGCAAGGCAGACACTGAAATACTTTGCGGGGCCCTCTTACGGGGGCCCCTGCCATGCCCATGCCATTGGCATGGGCACGGCAGGGGCCCCCAGGGGCCCCGCGACACCCCCTACCGCCATCCTGTTCATGGCGGCTTTCCCGCCATGAACAGGATGGCGGTAGGGGGGGTCAGAATCCCCTCGGCGGCGCAGCGAGCTGCGCCGCCTTGGAGGATTCTTAGGGGCAGCGGAAAACCGGCGGGAGACCACCGGTTTTCCTGCACTGACCGCGGCCAAAGCGCCGCGGTCAGAATGCCCTGCGGGGCACCGCCGGCCTGTCGGCGGTGCTCCCGCCGACCCTGGCCCCGGCGGTCTAAGACCGCCGGGGTCAGAATCACCCCCTTTGTGTCAATGGGAAATGGATACGCAGATCAAGTCGCAAGGTTTTGCGCATTGAACTGTATATCGTTCAAAGATAAGTGGGAATTGTTACCTGAAAAAGATGAAACATGTCCAAGTTTTGCATTGAAAGTAATAGTTACATTGGAACAATGGAAAACATTGCAGAATGATGTTGACAGGGAGGAAAAATTTTCATGGAGCAAAATGAAATGCGTACAAAGACAGGATGAACTGTGGGTTTCAGAAGAGGGTCAATTGGTTCTGCCAAACAGTCTGTTGTCTCAAATGGCTAGTTTTTATCATGGTCAATCACATGTTGGGAGGGATGCCATGATTTGTTTGTTCACGCATAATTGGTTCAACCCAAGGTTTAGACAGGTTGCTGAAGCAGTTTGCCTTCGTTGTGTCATTTGCCAGCAAATGAACACGGGAAAAGGGACAGTGGTTAATTTGAGCCACATTGGAAGAGGAGGAGGCCCATTCAGCAGAATGCAAATGGATTTTATTGAGATGCCAGTGTGTGCAGGTTTGAGATATGTGTTGGTGATTGTCGGCATCTTTAGTCACTGGACTGAAGCGTACTCTACACGAAGAAATGACAGCCTCAAAGTAGCGAAACTTCTGCTTAGTAAATTGATACCACGTTTTGGGTTTCCGATCTCCTTAGAATTAGATAGGGGAAGTCACTTCAACAATGAAGTAATTAAATTACTGTGTGCAGCCTTGAACATTGAGCAGAAGTTGCATTGTAGTTACTGCCCAGAAGCATCAGGACTAGTGGAACAGATGAATGGCACCTTGAAGTCAAGAGTTGCAAAGATGTATGCGTTCACAAATCTGGCCTGACGCGTTGCCTTTAGTCTGATGTCAATGAGAAACACATCCAACAGGAAGGCAGGGTTGTCGCCGCATGAGATCCTTATGGGCCGAGCCATGAGGTTGCCAGTGGTGCCTGCAAATGCACTTGTCAACATTGCAGATGATATAGCGTCTGGCTGATGTGGTTCGTTCTTTCTCTCAGCAGGTGGAGGCCACCACACTGCCACCAATCCATGACCCAGAGCACAAACTGAGAGCCGTTGGATGGGTTGTGGTCCGGAAAGATATGAGAAAAACGTGTTTGGTGCCTCGCTGGAAAGGACCGTTCCAGGTAGCTCTGATTACTACCACAACTGTGAAGTGCGCTAGAGTTCTGAACTGGATCCACGCCAGCCACACAAAGAAAGTGGCATGTTCTTTGGACAATGAAGAAGAGTTGTTGAGAGTACCAACAACAACAAGACAAGCTTCAGAGCTGGAAAGAGAAGAAAGAGGAAATGAGGCCAGATCTGAACTTATTGAGGACGGTTCAGTCACTCCTGTGAGAGACGAAGGAGAAGACCTCCAGGAGGGTGACAGTGAGCCAATCTCAACTGAGGCAGTAGGAGAGCCCAGTCAGAGGAGGGCTTTCCCAGAAGTAGATGATTTTCAGAGACAAACAGAGGAGTTGCCTGACCCTGAGGGGGAAGGAGTTGAGGCGGATCAAAGCCATTGTGATCTAACTCCTCTTGAACCAGTTGAAAATCCGTCAAGAGAAAACACTGCAGAGCAAGAAGAAGTTTTAAGTTCAACACTGAAAAGAGCATTGCCCAAGGGACTACTGAAAGGAGATAAGTGGCCGGAGTCACAAGCAAAGAGAAAGGAAGCAGTTGTTGAAACAACAATAGAGGAAGAAGTAGATACAACAAGGAGGGAAGGGAGAGAATTGCAAGTCGAAGATACACAGGTCCTGAATGGGCTTATGCAACTACAAGTGAATGGCAGAAATTATTTTTGTCTTTTTCTTATGATCGAGACATTCCAGGTCAATATTTTGGCACATGAAGGAAGCTGATGAACTGAACTGTTGAATCAAATTGAGGAAAAAGTGCAAAGAGAAAAACGTTGTTGAAAGTAACTGGAAAAGACTTTGATGACCTGATTTGACTTTTGAAAACCTGAGATTTTTGTTTTCATTTTTGCTGCATCATTTTTCAAAATTTTCTCTTCTACTTTCTGATTCTTTACAGATCATGAGTAACATAAGCCAGCAGGGTAGGAAGAACGGGTGCTTTAAATACATGAGTATTGGTTTGGCAATTGTGTGTGGAATATTGTTTGTGATATCGATTGTGGGTATGAATGATCTTGACAAAAGGGAGCCAACCATACTTCAGCTTTAGAGACAACTACTGCATTAACAACTATAGAAAAGTTTAGGTTAGATTAGAAATATATGCATGAAGGTAGTAATGCCCAAGGGGAACTTTCTTCTAATGTCTTCTATCGCTTGCTGAGTGAGTATGTTGAGAGGATGGATGCGAATTCTTTTTTATGTGTACGCAGATTTCTTTATCAATCGAAGAAGGGGTTACTTATCATAGTTTGCCTCTAACTTATGGGATGAGTTTTAGTCTGTTACTAACAAGATTCTATAACCAGGAGTACATTGAGTACTTCTGTTCCAACCTCGTTGTGGTGTTTTAGTTTGTCCCCATAATTAGGTACCTGATTCGAGTAGCTAAGGATAGTGACATAGTATTAGAGGTTTCCTTGAACCTACATTAACTTTTGACACAGCTTACACTCACAGAAATAACCTGACATGCTTGCTCACACCTTTAGAAAAGAGCTTCTTAGATCATACCGATTACAGGAGAAAGGCATTGAAGGAGAGGTTAGATAAAGGGTTAGAAAAAAGGACTTACACAAATGATTATGCTTATAGTGCAATAAAAACACAAGAGAAATTAGCTTTAGATGTGTTTATAAGCCTAAAGCTCTCAGTGACATTTTATTAGTGGGAACGAGGGAATGTAGACATGTGTGTTTGTTTCAGAGTAAAGGGTCATTTATGTTAAATGGACAGGATCCAGCGATTCCTGGGATATTTACTTTCTGTGGCCATAATGCTTATTACCGTCTTCCAAGAGGATGGTATGGTACATGCTATTTGGGGATAGTTTTCCCAAAGATGTTTCAACTAGAAGACTTAAAGAAAGTTCAGAAAGTGACTGAATTACATCACAGTAGAGGGAGGAGAGAGTGTCCTTCTGGTATAGTGGGAGATATATTTGAAGCAATAATACCTTAAGTAGGAGTTGTTCCGAATTGGATAAAGATTCAAAAGTTGTCTACTATTGTGGATAACATGCTGACAAATTTTTCAGGAGCCATGATCCTGATGGATACTGAATTAGCTGCTAAAAGAGCTATGACTCTTTACAACCGCCTTGCGTTAGACATTCTTTTAGCAAAGGATGGTGAAGTTTACAAAATGCTTAATTTTAGACATTGCTGTTCTTTCATTCCTGAAAATAGTAAAGAAATTAGGAGCTTAATTGCTAATCTGACTAATGAAAGTGCTGATTTTTAAGACTTGCAGGAACCAGGTGTTTGGGAGAAAGTTGGCAAAGGATTTGCTTCAGTGGGAATTGGCTGAGCAACATTGAGAAAGGGATATTATTGAAAATAATACAGGGCATATTGATTAAGGTCATTTGTTTAATTCATATTCCCATCAAATTCTGTAAAAGGATCAAATTGGAAAAGACGAAAAATAATAAGAGAAAGAAAAGAAAAGGGAAAATGTGTTAAGGGAAAATTTCGAAAAAGGAACGAAGTTCAAAGGGACTGAAATTACAGAATTTTAGCAGAAGCAAACATTTGTGAATGAAGGTTCAGTCTGATGACACATTTAGTCATCAGAGGAGGGATTGTTTTTTTTTTCTTACGTTTGTTTCTTGATTTTCAAACCTTTGAGTAACACAATACAAAATAATGTTCAGTTGTTCCAATTAACTGTGCTGTGGAAAATGTCAAATTACATATTTTCGGAAAATATTGTGACGGAGTTTTCCTTATTTTTCTAAAAAGCATGTTAGTGTAGAAACATTTATTTTATAAAACATTAAAGCTGTTAACCATGAGAGAAAAACAAAAACCATGCTTGCGTGTAGTTATTTACAATACTATGGGACAGAATGGTTGCAGTGTCTTGTGTTCCATAGAGTATCCAAGGGAAGAGGGAATTTGCAGTGTAAGCATTCACCTTCAGCATCTGATTGGGTATGCAGGTGTGGAGTAGTAATGTGTTTACCAATGATGAGCACATATCTCAGAGTGGATTTAAATAATTTTTGACCTCCACCTTCAGAACCAGGGGATCCCAGCATTCCAGTCCCGTGTGAAAGATGCCACGGGCTCGGAGCCAGCGGAGATGATAAGCTTCTGCTTTAGACCAAATTAGTAAGTCTTTTAACCACTGTTTTATGGTCGGGGGAGTCGGAGATTTCCATGACATGGCTATTATGCGTTTGAATAACATAAATGCTAAGTCAATAAACCTGTGAAGGTAGTAATCTCCTTTCTTTTTTGTGCGAATGCTTAGCAGGCAGGAGGTCGGTGTCACAGGTAAAGGATGAGTAGTCATTTCCGATATCATCTCGGTAATTTTGTGCCAAGTAGTTTGTAAGACTGGACCGTCCTATACCATATGGCAAAAACCTGCTGAGGGGGAGCCATAACGCGGGCAAACCGGTTCATGTGTTGGGTACATGCGATGGATGCGTTGAGGATCAAGGTATGCGTGATGAATATAATTAAATTGGGTGCACCTGAACCTGGCGTTACGG